>NC_057843.1:38607500-38918636 GCF_910594005.1 Cervus elaphus | reverse complement strand
TTATAGATTGATAGTGGGCTGGGCCTGAGAAGAGGCAGAAGCTGCCATGACAAAAATATCTGCCTGCATGGGAGGTGGCTTATGAATGGCCATGCATTCTGTCCATCCATGGGTAGGCCTTGGAATAAAGTACAAGGTCCTCCTGCAGCTAACCACACTAAGACTCTTATCCTAGGCCCTTCTCCTCCAACTGTTTCCTTCGACTCAGACACTCTTCTTTGCCTTTGTAATTCCTATGCATTCTTGATTTCTCAGCTTAGAAGCCCTTCCTCCAAAAAGCCATCTCTGACAAACCCTGACAGCCACATTCTAGGCCAGAAGCCACTCCTATGTGCTCTCTTTGAAACATGTGCTTATTCTCTGTGCTGGGCTGTGCTTAGTCGCTCAGTTGTGTCCAACTCTTTATGACCCCAGGGACTGTAGCCTGACAGGTTCCTCTGCCATGGGGATTCTCCAGGCAAGAATAATGGAGCAGGCTGCCATGGCCTCCGGGGAATCTTACCAACCCAGGGATCAAACCCAGGTCCCCTGCATTGCAGACAGATTCTTTACCATCTGAACCACTAGGAAAACCACAGCATTATATCCTTCTGCAAGTGCAAATGCCCAAATATTGATCTGTTTTATTACTAAATGTGTGCTATGCAGTAGAACTTTCCATGATAATGGCAATATTTTATATCTGTGCTATCCAGTATAGTAGCCACCAATTACATGTAAGCATTTGAAATGTGGCTAGTGTGACTAAGGAACAGAACCTTTAATTTTATCTAATGCTATTAATTTGCATTTAGATTTACAGAGCCACATGTGGTTATCATATTGGGCAGCACAGCACTACACATTATAATCTATAAACATAGGCACTGTATCTTTTCACTGCTGAAACTCTGAGCATAAAAAAGCATGGGGTAGGGATTTTCCTGGTGGTCCAGTGGTTAAGACTCCACCTTGCAATGCAGGAGACACAGGTCTGATCCCTGGTCAGAGAACTAAAATCCCTCATGCCACAGAGCAACTAAGCCTGCACACTGTACCTACTGAGCCCAAGCACTCTAGAGCCTGCCCAACACGATCAGAGAGCCCAAGTGCCACGACTACTGAAGTGCTCGTGTTCTGGAACTCATGTATCACAACTACTGAAGCTGAGAGCCACAACTAGTGAGCCTGTGCGCCTCAACGCTGAGATCCCAAATAAGCAACAAAGATCCCGTAGCAAAGATCCCAATGCACCCATATAAATAAATAAATATTTTTTTAAAAAAACATGGGGTACATAATAGGAACTTGATAAATATACAAACAGTTATATAATGAATAAGTAATACAGACAGGTTTGGAGTTCCATAATTTCATCCATTCATCCCTTCATTCATTCATTCAACAAACACTTATCAAGCACCTACAAAGTTCCCCGTACTGTTCTAGATACCAGGGTCATAGATCAAGTACCCTGCTTTTACGGCTCTTGCACTTTAATGGGAAGACAGAAAATAAACATTAAGCAAAACAAAATTAAACAATTTCAGAGAGAGAGGTGCTATGAAAAAAATAATAAAGCAAAATAAAGGGATAGAGAATAATGGAGAGTGTATGTGCTGGGTTTAAAGATACTTATCTCACTAATAGTATTTGCCAGAGTCTCTGCTGCCCCAGAATTCTAGCATATATCAAACAAAACTCATGATGAAAGTTAATGGAACAAACTTTAACAGAAAGTAAGATAATTGCTCAGAAATAAATTCTGCTCTCTGATCATCTTGTCATAAAAGCTTTCAAGTAAGCATTTGTGTGGAAAGATGGCAGTGGCAAAATTGACCCATATTCTGTTTCAGAGCTATTAACGTGTCAAATGGTTAGCCTCAGCGGGAAGAGAATTTCTGCAGACTTTGGGGGAAACATCTTCTGAATCACTCAGTGTCACAACATGTGTCAGAACCAGTGGCCAATCAAAATCTCCACCTGCAGCATGTATCTTCTGCTTTGTAATTTTATTGAGCATCTCCCTAAGCATGAGGGACAGAAACCCACATTAAAAGACAGAGAAAGAGAGACAGCTTGAGCAGAGCATGTCACACCATCTTCTTTCTTTGGGTTTTCATTTAACTTCTGAATGTTCTTTATCCCTGGTCATAAAATCTCTAAGAATGCTGTTGTTGTTCGGTTGCCCCATCATGTCCAATTCTTTGCAACCCCCATGGACTGCAGCACGCCAGATCTCCCTGTCCCTCACCATCTCCTGGAGTTTGCACAAGTTCATGTTCATTGCATCGGTGATGCCATCCAGCCATCTCATCCTCTGACGCCCTCCTCTCCTTCTGCCCTCAATCTTTGCCAGCATCAGGGACTTTTCCAAAGAGTTCACATCAGATGACCAAAATACTGGAGCTTCAGCTTCATCATCAGTCCTTTCAGTGAATATTCAGGGTTGATCCCACTTAAAAGTGACTGGTTTGATCTCTTGTGTCCAAGGGACTTTTAGGAGTCTTCTCCAGCACCACAGTTTGAAGGCATCAATTCTTTGGCATTCTGCCTTCTTTACAGTCCAGCTCTCACAACTGTATGTGACCACTGGGAAGACCATAGCCTTGACTGTACAGACCTTCGTTGACAGAGTAATGCCTCTGCTTTTCAACACACTGTCTAGGTTTGTCATCTCTTTCCTGCCAAGAAACAATCATCTTCTGATTTCATGGCTGCAGTCACCATCTGCCGTGATTTTGGAGCTCAAAAAGAGGACATACATTTGTCACTATTTCTACCTTTTCCCCTTCTATTTGCCATGCAGTATTTGGGGCCAGATGCCATGATTTTAGTTTTTTTTAATATTTAGTCTTAAGCTGTATCCTTTCCTAACCAACATTATTTCATAATTCAGTATCTTGCATAAAATGAAACTTCCCTCAGCTACCGCAGCATCTAAACCATGGGATTACAAATCATGTAGCTGGGAAACATGTTAGAATATAAAGTGTACTTCATATGCTGGAAAAGAATGATAAGGCTGGTCAACGGCATGTGACTTGTTAATCACTTACCCAAGAGGAAACTCCCCAAGAAGATCATCTGGACTTTAAAAGTATTTTCCCAGTCTTCCCTGGTGGTCCAGTGGTTAAGAATCTGTCTGCCAATGCAGGGGATATGGGTTTGATCCCTGGTCCGGGAAGATCCCACATTCCTCAGGGCAACTAAGGCCATGCACCACAACTACTGAAGCCCTCACACCCTAGAGCTATGCTCCGCAACAAGAGAAGCCAGGGTAATGAGAAGCCCACACACCTCAGCTGGAGAGTAGCTCCTCCCACTCACTGCAACTAGAGAAAGCCTTCACACTGCAATGAGGACCCAGTACAACCAAAAATAAAAATGCATGCATGTGTATATGTGCACATACAAGTAATTCTGGCATGCATATGTTATATATACACTCACTTTCAGGTGGGAAGGGAGTACACTCCTTTTGTTAAGTATATGACAAGTTTCTGTGGAGGCAGACACATCAGTTACCATTTATGATGAAAAAAAGTATGTTTGGTTTTATTACCACTCAATTAAGAAAAGATTCCTGGATCTTCCAACGTTCTACTTTCTTCTTCCAAACATCCAAAACCCTGAAGCTTCACCATAATGCCATTGCCTGAGTCTATCCCATGGAATCATCTTTCTACGATTCAATTTTGATGCACTGAATGTTTCCATCATCAGCATCCATTTTCAACACCTACTGAAAGCTCTAGACTCTGAAAATATGTCTGCGTAATTGTATTACTTCAAAGTTTCCTCATGATATTGTGTTACTACAAAGCCATGTTCCAGCTCTCAATGTTTGTTTTCTTCAACAGTACAATGATATTTAGTTGGCATTTGCCTGACTTTAAAAGAAAGATGAACTCAGTTGTTTTCAAAATCCCCCTTTCTTAAAACAGTTCTGCAATATAAGGATATAGACAGGAGAATTTAAAAATCAAAAATAAGATTCTAATGCAATTCTAAAATCAAATAAGACTCTTATTTTGATGCTGGACTCTATGTTGTTTGGTATGATGATGGTCCCATTGCAGCCTTCCTAATGTCTGAGAAAATCATGCCACATAAATTCCTTACATATGCTCAGAGAAAACTGTTTTTTGTAAAAGTCTTTGACTTTTCCTTCTATTTAAATAGACAGATGCCAGGGCAGTTTTTCTCCCCTAGTTCCAAATTAATTCCATGCAACGAGGAAATGTGAGTTGAACTGGCAAAAACACTGGACTTAGAGAACCCCATCAGGGTTCTGAAGGAAGGCTAGAGAGGGCCAAGTTCAACTGCCACATATAAATTCACTGTGATACATACCTGGTTGTTCTCTGTTTTTAGCCCTATCCCAATTATTTCTGTGGTTTCTAGTACACATCCAGTCTAAGGCAGTCTAGGACTTAGGTTTCAAAACTCATATGTTCCTGGTAAGTTTATTCTTACTATAGCTATGGATCTGTAAATATTCATTCTCTATCTGATGAGCAGGATATGGGGGAGGGGGTTGTCACAACAAAAAGATGAAGCAGACAAAGAATGTCACATGCATTGTATTAAAAATCAAAACTCCTCCTCTCTTGAATAGCAAATTGGAATCAATCTGATTTGTACAACAGCAGAAGAGAATGGAGATCTCAATACACTAAAGGGTGAACATTCAAAGGGGAACAGAGCTACGCTAAGGGGACTGCTGCTGCCAAGAGCCGAGGCACTGGAAAATGTGCTAGTGAAGCAAACAAAGGAGAGGGTAATGTTTCCCAAGTTTACCCCAGTTTGCTTTTGTCAGCCTGTTCTGTGATCTCTCCCACTCCCAAGGAACAATAAAGAGGGTCTGGAAATGTGAAGCAGGGCAGCAGAGTGACTGGTTCATGAGCACAAAAGTGGTTAACCCAAGAAGCCAAAGAGAACTTTCATGTTTCAGAAAAGATGTGCAGGGAAACACAGACAGCATAGACGTGACTCATTCACTTGGCTCAGACCTTGAAACCTGTTTGCAAGCCATTAGACATAAAAGCATTGTGGCAATAAAAATATTATTTAGCCTGCTCCCCCATGACAACTATCAATATAGGGCCTCTTACCCTAAACATGGACAGGCAAGTGACTCCTTCCTAAAAGGGGGCAACTCTGGCAAAAATTTCTAAGACAGAAAAACTGCAAGTGTATGCACCCACATAACAGTGCTCAGTCTGGACTGTCCTTGTATATGAAAGTAGCACCTTCTCTAAAGAGGCCAAGAAATGTCATTTCTCGACATTAATTGACATTGCTTGGTTCTAAGGGAGGCCACTTGCAGTTATCCTCAACCCCTATATTTTTTTCTTTAGAAGACATGACTTCCTTATATATCTTAAAGTGTTACACTCAAAAAGGTAAAGCTAATATAGTTTAATTTACTTGTCATATAGCCTGAGCTAGGGTACTCTATCTGTGGTCTTAATAAGTAACTCTACAACAAAGAATCAAGAGCAAACTCCCCATTTTCTGGTCACTTTCAGTTGGCATCCCAAATCACAATTCAAACAAAATTAAAATAAACAAAGGGATTTCTGTGGAATTAAATTTTGCAGCAGCATGAAATAGTATTTAATAAAACAACCAACAGACAATAATGGCCTCTCTAAAATTAAAGCAAGATGAGGACTTACAAACATATGGGACTTATTTAGCATCTGTTATGAGATTGAAAAACTCATCAAAATGGACTTTTCCTTCTATTTCCATTAAGATTTATTTAGATTCTACTCTAGAAGAGATGCCTTAAAGTAGAACTCTCTTAATTTGTATACTCAATCCTATTCCTAACTCAATCTTATCATCTACCCCAGTTGATCAAGCAGAAAAACTACACATCATCCCTTATTTTTTGCTTCCCTTTTACCATAATGTCCTATCAATCAGCAAGCCTTGTTGATGATATTTCCCAAATCCATTCTCAATCCATCTACTTTCCACCTCCATTACAACCACTGTGGTCTAAACCAGAACTCCAGAGCTATATGATAAAACTTTCCACAATGATGGAAATGTGCTATATGTGCGTTGTCGAGTATGGCGGACAGCATATTGGACAGCCACATGTTTCTACCGAGCACTTAAAATGTGGCTAATGTAACTGAGAAAACAATGATTTTAGGTTAATAAACTTGGGGTAGAAGAGGGGATACATTAATGTTTTTAAACTGTCTTTCCATATCCTATTTCTTGAGATTTGCTGAATTGGTTTTCTCCCCTTCTTTTGACCCCAACTTCATGCTATCTTACTACCCTTTTCTACCTTTTTTTCTCTTCTCATCTTTCTCTTACTCCCCAAATTGATGCTTATCTCCCAGGTTCTCATGTAGAAAATTTTAGCTAGTTTTTTTGTGTGTGCTGTGCTTAATCACTTCAGTTATGTCTGACTCTTTGCAATCTCACGAACTATAGCCCACCAGGCTCCTCTGTCCATGGAATTTTCTCAGCAAGAATACCGGAGTGGGTTTGCCATGCCCTCCTCCAGGGGATCTTCCGACCCAGGGACAGAACCCATCTCTCCTGCATCTCCTGCACTGTAGGCAAAATCTTTACTGCCGAGCCACTGGGGAAGCCCCCTACTTCTTTTTAACTGTTCTTTAAAAAATTGTAGTAAAATACACTCTCCAGTTCTTTTTAATTCATATTTTTAAAATTGTAGCAAAATATACACATAAAATCTACCATTTTAATCATTTTAAGAGTACATTTCAGAAGAGGCAAGTACATTGACATTGTTGTGCAACCATCCTCCAGAATTCTTCATCTTGCAAAACTGAAACTACACCTATTAAAACACTACTCTCCTCTGCCAGCCCCAGCAACCACAATTCTACTTTCTGTCTCTATGAATTTGACTACTCTACATAACTCATATAAATGGAATCATACAGTATTTATCTTTCTGTGACTCTTTATGTTTCAGTTAACATAATGCCTCCAGGCTCATCCATACTATATAGAATGTCTCAGAAAAACTATAACATATGGCTAGTGGCTACCAAATTGGACAGCCAAGTCTAAATAATCATCATTTTTCTCCTAGTCTCCCATACTCACTCTTTGCCTCCTAATATGTATTCTGTACATATCAGTCAAATTGATCATTTAAAATTACAAATCATAATACACCAAATCAGGCTACACCCTACCATCAGCCTAAAATACTACCCTGGATTCATTTTTTCCATAGCACTCATTGCCATCTAAAATAATTCTTAATTGTTTCTTTATTATCTGTTTCTTCCTCTAAAATATAAGACCTATGAGAGCCAAAATTGATCAGCATTGTATACTTCCTAACTCAAGCAGTGTCTGCCACATAAGTAGAACTTAGTAATTGCTAAATGAATAAATAGATGAATTTGGAATAGATATTTTTTAAAGTTTAATTTTATCTTCTATGTTGCGCTTTACATAGCAATCCTCCACTAATGGAGGTGATTAGTGAGTCCATCCATTAATATAACAAGTGCTTTGAGCTTCTGCACCTAGCAGGCCAGGAGGCTGTCTTGAGATATTCATGGCCTCTTACACCCTTTGACCACCGGCACAAATCCAACAGAGAACTGACCAACTCCAGGCACAAGGCTACAGACACTAGATTTAGGTCCTTGAACTATCTGAGCAGTTCAGGAATGCCATGGTCTAAACCTGAGCATCTAAAACAGTATGCCCTTACTAGGTGACAGGTGTAACAAGACAAGGGAATCTGAATACTCACAGTCCCCAGGCCTGTTTGACTGCACCCTCCACAAATCTTAGCCATTTAACTTGGTGTGCTGAATAAATACACCATTTTCTATGTGCCTCAAGATATAAAAATTGTGGAAAAGCACTGCTAACTCACTGAACCCACTCTTTAATAAATGCGCTCAAACCCCAAACCCTCAAAATATTACTCAAATATTTATAAATCAGTCACTTCTCTCATACGCATAGTGAACAGGGAGAAAGATGAAAAAATACCAGCTACAAATACTTTAGCTAACATGATTACTATTCTAAGCATCTTTCAGTGAAAAATATTAGTATTTTTTCAAAAGTCACAAATAATGCAGCTGAGCTAAGGGAAGGGAGAGGCCTTGGCTGGTACAGTTAGCATGGGCAGCAGACCCATAATGGACAAAAGAGAGAAAGGGGCTTGTCCCAGATGACTATTAGGTTGGAGAGGACTCAGGAAACAGCCCATGTGGCCAGAAAGTTGAGAAAATAAGTAAATATACCAAGAATAATAGGAGTAGGGTTCTCACTGTTTGAGAAGGAGATACACATGTAGAAAGAGATACAACTAGGATAAGCCTTGTGGTATTAAATTGGGAATTAGAGGTATTGGTATGAACTCAAGTTTTTTTTAGTATCTATAGTTAGATATAGAAAAACATATAGATGTTCTTGTGTACACAGTATATAATATATATGTATATATATATATTTCCTAGTTCTTCCTGCTGAGAGGGCCTAGTAGCTATGATATCTCAGTAGCAATAAACACATCTACCACACAGACCTTGGGCTTCTAAACACCACTCTCCACCAAAAGGAATCAGGGCTCTTTAGAAGAGTAACTGATTCCAGGGCTGGAGCAAGAAAGAACTAAGTAACCTGAGAACATTTAATTATAGCAGAAAGTAAAAGCTGCTCAAAGAATGATAGAGACATTTCAAAAGGACTTGAGACAGTTTGAAAGGGATCCCACTGGACAAATCTGGGACATATTGGGCATCAAAATAAATATTGACAGCAATGGTTTATAATGTGTTGAGAAAATTAAAATCCATCACATACTATATAAATAAATAATTGTTACTGTGGAATTAAATTAATAAACTTAGAAGGAATGGTGAGAATAGAAAATAATCAGTGTAACTAAAAGCAGAGAGTAAAGGTTTGATGAAGAATAAGATATTTAAAATAATCTCAAAGTATTTCCATACCAAAAGCTTGTGTCACTTATAAATTCCTGAATACAAAATATTAATTAACTTCAGAGAGGAGAAATCTGGCACACACTATCTTGACCAAGAAACAGAAATTAACATTACCAGTACTGGACACACTGATGCCCCAATTTGATTCCTTGAGAAGAATAAAGCATTACTTCGGAGGTCTTTAGACCCAAAGCACACCGCCATGAGCAATATGGACAACATGAGAAGCAGGTACTCTTCAAAAACATCAACTCTTCAAATTGTTTAAAAAAAAAAAAAGGACTAAAAAAGACAAAAGACTAAGGAATTATTCCTGATTAAAGGAGACCAAGAAACATGACAAAACAACGTGTGACATTCTAGGTTGCATCCCAGAGCAAAAAGGAAAAGGAAAGATAAGAGAAAGATTTCTTTTTCTTTCTTTCTCTTCTAGGAAATATACACCAAAATATTTCAAGGTATTGGATCATGTCTACAACTTACTCTTAAATGATTCAGAAACAATACATATATAGAGATGTATAGATATATGTCAAAACTTGACATTTTTGAAGAGCAGAGAAAGAATATTAAGACAAAAGGAGGTAAAATGCTAAAATTTGGGGAATCTGGGTAAGGAGCATGTAGGAATCCAAAAAGTTGTATTAGTCTTACAACTATTTCTTAGGTTTGAAATTATTTTAAAAATTTTTGTTAACCAAAAATATACAGATAAAAAATAAAATAAATAATTTTGTATTTGTAACCCTCAAGCATGTATAAAATACACATATAATAAAGGGGCCATAAAAGATCTAAACAGACATTTCATCAAAGAAGACACACAGATGGCTAATAAAAACATGAAAAGATGCTCAACATTGCTCATTATTAGAGAAATGCAAATAAAAACTGCAATGAGACCTCACAACAGTCAGAATGGCCATTGTCAAAAAATCCACAAAAAACAAGTGCTGGAATGGGTGTGGAGAAAAGGGAATTCTCTTGCACTGTTAGTGGGAATATAAATCAATACAGCCACTATGGAAGACAGTATGGAGGTGCCTGTAAAAACTAGGAATAAAACTAATATACAATCCAGAAATCCCACTACTAAGTATATACCCTGAGAAAATCAAAACTGAAAAAGACACATGTACCGCAATGTTCACTGCAGCACTATTTACAACAGCTAGGACATGGAAGCAACCCAGACATCCATCGACAGATGAGTGGGTAAAGAAGTTGTGGTACATACATATGGTGGAATATTACTAAGCCATAAAAAGGAATGCATTAGAGCCAGTTCTAATGAGGTAGATGAACCTAGAGCCTATTATACAGAGTGAAGTAAGTCAGAAAGAGAAAAACAAATACCTTATATTAATACATATATATGGAACTAGAAAGATGGTACTGATGAACCTATTTGCAGGGCAGCAATGGAGACACAGACATAGAGAACAGACTGATGGACACGGGAGGTGGGAAGATGGAGAGAGTGGGACGAATGGAGAGAGTAGCATGGAAGCACACACACTGCCGTCTGTGAAACAGGTAGCCGATGGAAATTTTCTGTCTGACTCCGGGAACTCAAACTGGGGCTCTGTAATAAGCTAGAGGGGTCAGAAAGGACGGGAGGTGGGAGTGAGGTTCCAGAGGGAGGGGCCATATGTATACTTATGGCTAATTCATATTGATCTATGGCAGAAACCAATGCAATATTGTAAAGCAATTATCCTTCAATTAAAAATGAATAAATTTTTAAAATATATTTTAAAAAATACAGGGGCCATGAACTAGCTGGAAAAAATTCTCCTCACATTTTCTTTAGATGAATGAGCAAATAAAGATCAATCGTAAAATAGAGGAGATTTTGAAAATTATCTAGATTTAATTCAGGCACCTGACCTAATTTTTTTTTTTCCCAAACCCTCTTGTGATATCAAAGAATGCCTAAAGAAAGAACTACCAACACACAAAATGGAAAGTCTAACACTTAACTTTGGCTAACATGTGATTATACCATGAGTGAAAGGGGCAAAGATAACATATGGAAATACCAAGAGCCAGAAAGTGAGAAAAGCACTGCGTGTAGTGACAATGAAAGAAAGAGGCCAAGGCAAATGAGATGATAGGAATCAGATAATCTGAGAAGGCAGTATCATCTGTCTTTAAGCAAGAAGAAGTTCCAGCACTAGGAATAATCTCTAAGAGCTCTTAAAAGGGAGCCCAGAAGCCACCCAGGCAAATTTCCCAACGTAAAGAGGAGGAAATTGATAACCTGAGCTAGGGCATGGCTTGTCTCTAGTCTGACAAAACTAGACAAAACCTAGAGCTCCTGCCTCTCAGGCTACCACATCTCCATCTTCTATGCAAAACAGTTGGGTGGGGGGTGGGGGTGGGGCAAAGGTGATCCACCTTTTTGGCAAGCCCAAGAATAGTTTATGCCACGAAACTAGTCAGGAGTCTCCATCCTATATACAGGTCTGGGAAGACGTCCAAATCAGCTGCCTTGGACAGAACCAGAAAGAGGAGGGAGAAGCTACATAGGCTCTAGGGATGACGGAGTTGGAGCTTTGCCACAGGCCCAGAGGACCCTCAAGATGTCTTTGTATTTAGCAATAAATGCTGGAGAGGGTGTGGAGAAAAGGGAACCCTCTTACACTGTTGGTGGGAATGCAAACTAGTACAGCCGCTATGGAAAACAGTGTGGAGATTTCTTAAAAAACTGGAAATAGAACTGCCATATGACCCAGCAATCCCACTTCTAGGCATACACACTGAGGAAACCAGATCTGAAAGAGACACGTGCACCCCAATGTTCATCTCAGCACTGTTTATAATAGCCAGGACATGGAAGCAACCTAGATGCCCATCAGCAGATGAATGGATAAGGAAGCTGTGGTACATATACACCATGGAATATTACTCAGCCGTTAAAAAGTATTCATTTGAATCAGTCCTAATGAGATGGATGAAACTGGAGCCCCTTATACATAGTGAAGTAAGCCAGAAAGATAAAGAACATTACAGCATACTAACACATATATATGGAATTTAGAAAGATGGTAACGATAACCCTATATGCAAAACAGAAAAAGAGACACAGAAATACAGAACAGACTTTTGAACTCTGTGGGAGAAGGTGAGGGTGGGATATTTCAAAAGAACAGCATGTATATTATCTATGGTGAAACAGGTCACCAGCCCAGGTGGGATGCATGAGACAAGTGCTCAGGCCTGGTGCACTGGGAAGTCCCAGAGGAATCGGGTGGAGAGGGAGGTGGGAGGGGGGATCGGGATGGGGAATACGTGTAAATCTATGGCTGATTCATATCAATGTATGACAAAACCCAAAAAAAAAAAAAAAAAGATGTCTTTGTATTTGACCATTCATGCCACTGATACTACCTACAGAATCCTCGCCTTCCTTCCCTTTTCTCCACCCAGAGTAGTGAGACCATGTGTGTGACAATGCTTTGCAAGCTCTAAGCTTTGTATAAATGTAAACCATTATGGACCACAACTTCTCTAGACACTGTAGCAAAGCGTACCTTTCTCTTTCTTTTCTTCTGTTGCAACTCCCAAGCAAAATATTCTATCTACCCTGCTCCTCCCACTACACACCTATCTAAAAGACAACCTCTCTGCATCAGATTCTTCATGACTCAATCATTCCAAAAAGCTTTACACTGACTCACCTTACCTCCTAGAAAATGGACACACAGAAATGAGATGCTTAGATGGGCCCACCCTTGTGTTAAACCTTTTCATTCATGAATCACTTAACAGTCATCACCAACGACCATCATAAACAGATCCAGCCAAGACTTTACTTAACCCCATAGCACCAGAGCTCACCAAATATTTCAGGTCATGATGTCATTATCTAGTGTCAAGGGCTTGCACAGATCACTAATTCAGTAGGCAAGTTTGGGGATGTAAGGGTCAAAGAACGAACAGTGGTACTTTAACAGAAAGAATAAAGACATCACCTGAACCAAAACTAAGCAGTACCAAGGTCAGAGGAATGTTATACTTGACACGCTAAGCAATTCAAAAAAAAGTAGTATATGTTTTGCATCTTAACACATTGGCTTAACAAGTGCATACGTTTGAGATGGTGAAAAGTGAAAGTGAAGTCATGTCCAACTCTTAGTGACCCCGTGAACTATAGCCCACCAGGGATTCTCCAGGCAAGAATACTGGAGTGGGTTGCCATTTCCTTCTCCAGGGGATCTTCCCGACCCAGAGACTGAACCCAGGTCTCCCGCATTGCAGGCAGACGCTTTAACCTCTGAGCCACCAGGGAAACCCATTTGAAATAAAAGATATCAAACTCATTTTGCTGTCAGTAAGATGAAAAAGATGTGGCATTCCATTTCTTGAGCCAATGTGTCCATACACAGGGTTATATACCAAGCAGAAGGGAAATAATAAATTATGACTCGATTCTGTTCATCTCAGTAGACTTCAGGTTAACTCCTTTAACTGCTATTCCTTACAAAATGAGAGAGAGAAAAAAATATTTTTAGGTAGGCTCGAGTTTTTTGAGGAAAGAGAAAGATTACTTTTAAAGTACTTACATCTCCCACACCTATGCTCCACAAGAGGGATTCTTTTTAGATTTATGAAATTGCTTTGAGATAATCTGGCCCAAATTTTTAATTTCTCAAATTAGGAAAGAAAAGACAGATGGAGAAAGGGTGAAGTAACATCTGCACTGTCTCTTCTTCCCCTCCACTCCAGCAATCCCCATACATCTTAGAGTTGGAGTGAGAATTTTCAAGTCTCAGTCCTTTGTGTCTCTTGGTCAAGCCATTTAAACACTTGGGTGAGTTAGATATGATGTCTTCTCACAACCAATGCTTCCAATGTTTGCATTCTATGATTCACTGCCCTATGTTAAAAGTTCATGTGTGTGCCTCTCAAAGACACAAATTGCCTCACAAATTGACCATAAAAAGTCAAATTTCTCTAAAATCCCTCAAACCCACTGACTGATTCTTTTGGAGACCCACTCTCATTTTCTCTAGAACCTAAGCCTCCTTGTTTATTCTCACAGCTGATTTCATGAGTCCTTGATAAAAGAAGTTTATTTTACTCTGCCTGTAAAATGCTACAGGAACCTCTTAAACAACTGCTGTTTGTATTAGAAGCCACCTTCCATGAATGTGAGCAAGTAAGTTCACTATAGAAGCCAATCTAAAATCCCTCAGGCTTTTAGCCAATATTTTAAAACTCCATCTATGTTTTAAAATTATGGTTTGGGTTATTTTTAAATTTGCATACGACTCTGATGCTTTTCTACATTTTCTAGTTATGTCTTTGACAATAGTGTTAAGTTTATAAGGAGGGGCATTCCAGGCAGTATAATTACAAATTTTAGAAATTATGCATTTTGAGACCTGTTCTCTGTAAATTTCAGATCCAATTTTGCAGGCTTAACAGTAACTTCTGTGAAAACAAAACAAACAATATACAAAGATGCTATCAAATTCAATGGCTTCTATACAATGAACAGCCAGAAAAAACCCACCACAGTAAACTGCTAAACTCAAAATTAGAAACATGTTGAAAGTGCCAAATAGTATTTATACCAAGACAGGCCAGGCTCCCACACTCACACAGAATGGGCTCAGAGAAAACTATCTTCACTGAAGACCTTTGTGCTCTGATATAAACCCACCACGTAACCCTGAGGCTTCACTCAACTCCTGCAGGCCAGAGTTCCCTAATCCACAAGACTTAAGGAGGGACCAAGGCGATCTCAGAGATTCTTTCTAGTCCTAGCATACTTCAATCTTGATTAAATACAAGCAACTAAAAACTTGCTAACAAACAGTGAATTTGTCAATTTTTCATCTGGCAATTATACCGATAACAACGTCAACAAATACACAAATACTTATCATCAAGACGTTCTGTGGGATGTTGCTCACCACACACTGTCCTCTTTTATGACTCCCTGGGAAAATCTTTTGTCCTATGTCTCATTAGGAATAGCCCTGCTTCATTATTGAATCTTAAGGGCAGTAGGAGTCACACTGTTGATTATGTTTCCCTTCTTGCACTGTCTGCAGGAAAAGTAAGAACACGATCTTTGAATCACCTCTAACAAACGGTGCAGGGCCCGATGAGATGATGAGATGTGCTGGGGAGCCTAACTTAACTCTTTGTTTCATCCCACTTTCCCTTAACTTCATTTCCTCACTTAAGCTTTTTTTCATCTTTTTCTATTGTTTATATCTTTGAAAGCTACTTTTAATCTTTTTTGACACAAAGGAGATATTTCAAGCTATTTTCATTTACTGACATCAATGCTAAACAGTAAAATCATTCCTTTAGTGACTTGCATTTTTCAAACACTGTCACTATACCAACACATAAGAGCATCTGAACACGCATTTCATGTTCTCTCATTTATGATTCTAAGCCAAGATTTAGATCACAGTGGTCACTTTGAGTATTATTATCATTACTACAAATCTTTTAAGCCCTTATATTTACAAAGATCTTCATAGTATTTCTCTAGAGAGCCTTCATATTTGTTAACTCATTTGATTTTCTCAACAATCATATGAAACTGTTGCAGTAGTTATTAATATGACTATCTTCAGGCTTACAGATGAGAAAAACGGGCTTGGAGAGGTGAAGTAGCTTGTCCACACTGACAAAGTTAATAAGTTAATAAGGCAAAACCACAGGCTTTTTTCCCAAGTCTAGTATTTTTCCCCATAACTATAAAATTTTGTCTCATATAGTTTACTCTTTGAAATTTTATCCTAGGATCCCATGACTCAGATGTTTTATTTAGTTGGTTTTCTAAGTAGTATCAGCCTGCTAGTCAAAATCATGTCAATTACTCTTTGGTAATGGAACCTCAGCATGATGAGAACTAGACAGCCAAGACTCTGGAAAATTTTTTAACCATTAGAAAATGCATGAGTAATTTATTTCCTCCATTGGAATTCAGTGATGGCATTAAGAAAACTCATTCCTGCAGCCTAACAAGGAACACAAATGCTTTAATGTGGTCTGCTAAACTAGTCACACAGAGTAAAATTGCCTCTTGACTCACAAGAACTAGTAAAAGCCACTTAGTAGTAGAAGATGAAATTCAGACAAGGCAGGCTAAAGAGAAGATCTAACTAACTGTTTCTTGATGATGAGCTCACACTACCTCAACCACATCTAAGAGAAAGAATCATAAAGTTCAAACCATATTAATTTCCAAGTCATTGACATTGCTAATGTGTGAGAGGATGAAATGTTGACAACTTGAACTCCTGAGACCCTGAATAAACCAGAGTCTATTCATTCTACGAATCATGAATTTGGGAAGTACAGGAACACTGCATATGCAATTTATCTGAGTTTTAATTTCTTCAGGGAAAATGAAGAACAGGAAGGTCAAACAACACTTTCTAACTCAACATTCTATGATTGCATGAATACCTATTAGCACCACCTACTTGAAATATTATTATTTCAACAACTGGCCAGAATTTTAAAATATATTTATATAATGTGTGGGTAATGGGTAGTGTTCCAACACATTTAAATCATTATTCAGGAATTTGACTATTTTCCTTTAATCAACTTCAAACATTACTGGTTTGAATTACAAATTCCTGCCCACGAGACAATGTATTCATACGCGTATTTTTTCAGCAGACTGTGCACTGGATGCTCAAGTTAATTCTGTTTTTCAATATCTTGACAAATAAGGATGAACAGAAGTGTGTTTCATCTCTTTTTTAATATACATCTTTTTGTATATACATATAGCCTGTATTTTCCCCAACTAATCCATAAACCTCTATGAAGATACAACTATATGTTTCTTTTGAATAATGTATGCTCAGCATTTAGTGCACAGTCATTAGAATAAATATATGTTGAAAAAATGAAAATAATTACCAATAAAAACAAATTACAAAACTCAAACAGAAATACGGGCTCTTCTCTACAGAAGGTTAAACAGTGCTATTGTTGTTTGGTAGCTCAGTCGTATCCGACTCTCTGCAAACCTGTAGACTGCAGCCCACCAGGCTCCTCTGTCCATGGGATTCTCCAGGTGAGAATACTGGAATGGGTTGCCATTTCCTCCTCCAAAACACTGCTATGCCTAGGCTCAAACTGTATCGCAACCTGTTTATGCCTAAGGGAGAGTGAATGCTGAGAAAAAGCTAAGCAAGATAAGAGAACTATATGGCTTCCTGCTTCTTACTGAAGTAGAATTTTATACCATTGCTTCAAAGTATGGAGATAACAAGGTATGAAATGAAGAGCCAAGTCTCCTTCTGGCTACCCCTTATGTGTATAACTTTAGGCAAGTCAGTTAACTTTTCTGAACCTTGATTTCCTCCACCACAGAATGAGAAAGAAGTAATAGTACTCACCTCATAACGTTGTTGACTAAAAAGATAATCGGTGTAAAGTGTCCAGCTTATAGCATGACCTTAATTGGTGGCTAGTATTATTAATTAATTAGTTTGAAGTAAATTTCTAGACTATCACACCACCAGGTATTTTTAAAAGAATCTGAATTATTCATCTCTGAGAGGGGCACAGTTGATCATACATACATATTCTATATATCATATTCATATTTATACATATATATATATATATATATATATATATACACACACACATACATACATACAAAATCCAGTGAGAGCAACCTTGGGGAAAAAAAGAAACAGAAGTCCTAGCACATAAGTAAGAACCAAGGGAGAGGTCTGCAGGAAGATGATACTATGTTCCATCCCTTCACTTTGCTGATGAGGAGTATGCAGAATGAGACAGGTTCCAGTTGGAACCTCACAAAGCATCCCTACTTTTCTCTTTCTCTCTCTCTTGGTAGGTAATCTCTCATGGGCCAAGAAAGACAGGTCTGAGTTGCCAGACTCCCAAAGATGGCTCCAGGTCATGTTATATTACACACACACACACACACACAGAAAGTTAGCACCACATAATGATGGTCTGTCTTGAATGGAAAGTTGGGAAGATCTATTGATGGTCTTAAAGCAAAAACTGTAGAAAAGGCAGTGACTCCAGGATTATATTGGCCTCTTTGGTACAGACTCTTGTCCCAACACAATGGCAAAATATGGGTCTGAGAAACCAGAAGCTTTCAGCACAAATAGACTTAATTCTGAATGTGTGCTCTGGTACTTCTGCATAACTTGTCATTTACTGAAACAGTAAATTGAATAAGCCATTGAGATATTTTGAAAAGTACCTGAATAAAACCTGAAAAAGCCTGGAGCTTCCCTGGTAGCTCAATGTTAAAGAATCCGCCTGCCAGTGCAGGAGACATGGGTTCAATCCCTGATCCGGGTTGATCCCACATGCCACAGAGCAACTAGGCTGGTGTGCTCTAGAGCCCAGGAGCTGCAACCACTGAGCCCACGTACTCTGAAGCCCACACACTCTAGAGCCTGTGCTCTGCAACGAGAGGTCATCAAAATGAGAAGTCCATGCATCATAACTATAGAGTAGCCCCTGCTGGCTGCAACTAGAGAAAAGCCTACCCAACAATGAAGACCCAACACTGCCAAAAATAAATAAGTAAATAAAACTACTTTTTTTATAAAAGTCTAAGAGTAAAGTACTGATTTACAGAACACAAAGGAAGATCTAAGAACTCTGGAAAAGTATAAGGTCTCAACTTACAGATACACAGCAGACCTAACAGGACTTCTATAAGATCAAAAGGTTCTATGAAGACAGAAACCCACAAATATCATGATGGAATGAAAGCAAAGCATGATTTCAGGTGAAGGCCAAGGAGTTCTGAACTCCCTCCAGAAAGGAAAAGAAAGGAGAAGCAATGCTTCTGCTTTTCTACCTTTTTCAAGTGAAAGCCAATACTGTTGAGGGTTGTAGAACCTCCCTTCATTTCCTCATTTCCAGAGGTTGCCCGAGAACCAAAGGGATGTGGGCAAAGGGATGGTGACATTAGAAAGTGCGTGTTCATACCTGTACTGAATCACGCAGTTCACTGGAATCAGTGAATGTTTAACTTAGAACATCTTGCTGAGGACCCCTCAATTGATTTCCATCCTCAAGACGATTATTATTCCTATATTTGAAAAGAACAAAATGGGAAGGGACAGGAGAATTACAGTTATAATGTGACCAAAGCCTTAGACCACCACAAAACAGAAATAAAGGCAATTTTCTGAAATACAAAAGGATGAATTAGAAATCGGTGGAGAGAAGTCTAAGGTGCCAATAGAAAGAAAAGGGAATAATGATGAATTTAGCTTTTTAAAGGCTGAGAGGGACATTCTATTTACAGCTGACAGGGAACACGGGATACCAGGAGGAGGTGAGACAGAGATGAGAACTGTAAACACAGATGTCACAGGTTAAGCGTGAGAATGCATGACTCCTCACTGCAACGATAAACTCTCATGTGTGGACAAGGAACAAATTTCCACCAAAATCAATCTCAAAAGATTCACCTGCAAAGATTTATTTTGTATATGTAAAAATTTATTCATAATTAAATGTGTTAACTAAATGTCTGACCTCACTAGACAACTGCTATAAATTCAGAGCAAGGGAAGGAAAGCAGCATAGTATTCCAGGCACCTTTCTACAAAGTGCTTCTTAATCCCCCATGTATGTATGCATGCTTTTGCAAGCCTCTAGGCTTTCAGGTAAATACATCTTTGCTCTTAATAATCTGTGAACACAATGATATAAAATGAAAAAAAGATCAAAATGATGATGCTTCCCATCTACATACAGCCAAAATACAGAAATTGCTGGTGCCACCTATTGTTGAAAATACAGAACTGAAAGGCTAATTTAGGAGCTGACTTCCATATAGTGAAACGCTGATCTATTATCTACTCGCATACCAAGTTCAAAATCTACTGGCCAGGAGAGCCAGATAGAGTCCATTCTACTCTAAAATAAAATAAATCTTTGATGGATATTAACAGCTCTTAGATAATGTTTATGGAATACAGAAGATTCTAGCAATAATTATCACTTTTAATGTAAAAAATCACGAGGCAGGCTTCTATATTCTAATAGAGGATGAGCTCTAAAATAAGTAGTTAGGTGTAAAAAAAACAAGGCTCAGAATGGGGTGTATGATACGCTTTTATTTTAAAAAATGGAATATGCACATACGTGCATAGAAGGTCTCAGGAAGAAAGTACAGAGCAACAACACTTGCTATCTCTGAGGAGGGGGACAGAGAGATTCTATTTATCTCTGATAGAATCAGAGACTTGCTTTTACTGAATATGCTTTGTGTGAAAATTTTACCATGCACAATTATCTTTTTGAAATAGTTTAAAGAGTCATTTTAAATACATAATAATTTTGAAAACAATAGCTGACATTAAGTTATTGTACACACAGAAAGGATTTCAAGTGATCTAATTTAAGTTGGTTATCATGATCAGTTCCCAGAGCTCAGGATCTAAGTATAAACACACGAGCTACCGGAGTGACAGGAAAGTTACTGTAGGCCTTCAATAGACTTTAAAGGAGGACTGGTGAAGTTGCCCATAGCACACTGTCACCTTTAAATTTGAAGTACTCAAGGTACATTTAAAAGTGCCTTGAACCATGGATATTTTTTGGCTCTTTGGATTTAATAAGATGTGAAAATAATAAATTAAATATTTGCAGTTTTATTAACATTTGCCTTCTTAAAAGCTTTGATATAAAGAAAGTCTTTACTACCACATTATTTCTTATTTTTTATAAAAAGAAAGAAAACCCTAACAACTCATGAAGCTTTTTCAGCTATTTCATAACAACACACATGAAAGGCAAGTGGAAGTTAATACTTGAGTACACATCATATCAAATGTCACATCTCCTGAAAATTGGCTTTGGAGAATAATTTCTGTAAACTTACTTAGTCCTTAATATTACCATCTTTAACTTGAGAAAGTACTGACATTTACACTAAACATGAAGTCTTGAAATAGATTCTTAATATTACCCAATCAAGGGTAACACTAGGAAGAAAGTAAGTCCCTTAATTTCTGAAGCAATTCTACAATAGAGGGAAATAGGACAGGCAGACAGCAATACAGTGGTACTCTGGCATTTCTGGGGAAATAACTTTTAAAGCAGGCAGACTAGCAAAGTGAAAATAGTACAATTCAGGTCATCAGCCCTGTAAACCCAAGCTCCAAAACAGTTTCTCTGATCCAAACACACATTTCACATTTTAAAATTTAATTAAAAAAAAAGAAAATCAGTAAGATATCATCAGTCTCAAAGGCAAGATAAATCTCCATCAACTAGAAAAGAAACAGAAATAAAGTGCAGTTGAGATTAAAGAAATGCAGGACCCCCAAATCAGAAGCAGGCAGCAATAAGAGAGAATTGGATTTCTGAGGGATATGAGTGTCTAAATGGTCACGTGCTAGATAGAGATGAGCCTGGCTTACTGCTTGAAGCCAGAGACTGAAGTGAGGCTTCCTCCCTCCTCTGCAAATGTCTGAGTACCACAGATTTGTGAAAGGAACCTGGATGAAGTAACAGAGGATCTACTGCTTAAGACTCCTAAGCCTTACCAGCAGCTATGGGCACAGGGAAAGAAGAAAGTCTTAAGAGAGGAATTGGGTCAGGCTGTCTGCTTATTCCATGAAGCTGTGATATTCCCCAAATCATCACAGAGCAAGGATAAAATAAACACTGTTACAATATTCTATCATGGACTGGGTCTGAGGCACCAGGTAAAGGTAAATGTGAAACCACAAAAGCATTGGTCAAGAAGGACAAATGTGAGAAAGAAAATGATAGAAGAAAGCAAAAACACCTCACATTCAAAATGAATGCACAAACTAAAATTCCAAACACATAAAAGGATCTAATTCTAAGAAAGTCAAACCAACCATCAAATTATGAATTTAGCCCAAAAGAAATTAATTTCACAGAACAGACAGACAAAGAGTTTACAGTACATAGATTTAGGATGGTTAATAAATAAAGAAGCAATATCCTCTAAAAATAAGAACAGATTCATGAAAACAGAAAATAAAAAAATAAAAACAGGTAGACATAAAAAGGGCTTCCCAGGTAAAGAACCTGCCTGCTAATGCAGGAGACATGAGAAGCAGGTCCAATCCTTGGGTAGGGAAGATCCCCTGGAGGAAGCCATGGCAACCCACTCTAGTATTTGTGCCTGGACAGATGAGCCTGGTGGGCTACAGTCCATGGGGGTCACAAAGAGTCAGACACAACTGTGGTGACTTAGCACACACATACACACAGACATAAAAAAGAAACATTTTAAAATTTTGGAAAGTATACTAACTGAACCAGAAAAATTCAATAAATGAGGTAAAAACATTATTCTACGTGCCCAAAGAAAAATGGTGAATTAGAAGATAATACTACAGGGGTATTATTTTTCCATCCAAAAGGAAACACCAGGGGAAAAAATGTTTTTTTTTCTTTAAATATTAAAGTTCAATTAAAAGATTCAGAAGATAGACTGAAGGACTCCATTACATGTCTAATCATAATTCCAGGGGAAGAAAATGGAGAGAATTATAAAGGTCTCCTACAGTTGGAGAAAGAAATAAATCCTCAGATTGAAAGCATAAATAGGATAAACAAAGATAAATCTACACCTAATACCTGAGATAAAAACAGAAAAAAATCAGAAGAAAGCAAAACTCTTAAAGCAACTATAGTTAGATGAGTAGCAAACTTTAGAAAAACAAAATCAAAGACCACATACTAACATCTTAAAAGTTCCAAGGAAATTTCCTGTCAATCTAGAATTTTGTGTCCAACTAAACTATCATTCAATCAGTCAGGCAAAATAAAGATGTTTTCAGACATTCAAAGATCAAGGCTTTGCTACTTATAGACAGTACTGTTAAATTTTTAGTATTCCAATTCATAGACCTTCATGAAATATTATTAAAGTATATACCACAAACAAACCAAATGTAAGGAATGGAATTTAAAACAGTGGCATCTATGAAGCTGATAAAGGTCTATGGTTGGCATCATGCTCCTGTAAAGCCCTTCCCTCTCATCTACAATAATTTGCCCAAGCAATACTTTTTTGAGTTACCAGAAATCAAAAGAAATAATTTCTTTAAACCTGTAGCTTTTGTAAAAGTAAGATTTGTATTAGTTTTTTTAATTCACTGTTTACAAGTCAAAAAATTTGTTTAAAAAAAGAAACAAAGGAGTCTAACTTGAGCACTATACTTTTTTAGGTTCCTGTCTCACTCTGCCACTATCTGTGTGACTTTGAGCAATTAGATACCTTCTCTGAATCACAATGTTTTAACTAAAATATAGATGATAATAATCTCTAACTTATTGGTTTGTTTTGGGGTTAATATTTTTAAAATCTTCTAAATATTATACAAGGACTAACATCAGGTAAACTACTATAAAACAATAGCTATCATCATCATTATCATCACCAACATCAGGGGTTTCTGAAAGTGCTCATAATAAAGATGATGAAGTTATAAGATCTAGAAAAGGCATCCCATATGAGGAAACTACCTATATGATTCCTATTCTTTCTTTTTTCTCCTAAAATTTCCATTTACTAAATCAAGTGTAAATATTTGGCACTATGATACAAGTAGGTGATAGGTTAAAATTACCCCAGGAAACACTGGCTATACCAAAGAGTAGAATGTCAATCCTAGTAACTCCAGTGGAATTAGTATACAAAGGCAAAATGTTTTGTGTTTGGGCCTGTTTCTTTTCTACTCTAGAATATCATCAACAAGTCTCTGCTTCCAAGACTACCACATGATAGTAATACTTATAAGAGGATGAGTTCCAAAGACCAATCACATAATTTTGGTATCAATGACACAAATATACTGGTGACCCCTTTTTCAAAGAGAGAGTATTCCCAGATTATCTTCAGTTCTTAGGACTAGCAGATGAGGTGATTTCCTGATGCTCTTGGTTAACTACTGCTTCTCTTGTGAAGCAGAACTTCCAGAACTTCCTTCAATTCCCTCACCTTGGCTAAAGGAAGCTCTGTTCAAGGACAATGAAGTCTATAGGGCTTACAGGATGCTCCAAGGAGCATTTCCAAAGACTCACACCCCAAGGCTTGATATAATGACTGTAGTTTAGTTACTAAACTATAGTTTAGTTATATCCTCATATATTCAGCCTCAGGGCTGAAAGACCTTTGACTAAAATGACTCACTGGACCCTCATATGAGTTTTCTTGCATTGTCAGTGATACTATTTCATGGACTCTCCCAGGACCATGTGACCATGGGGTGCCGCAGCCTTTTATATTCCTTTCCATTTCTCACTACCCCTAAGCTGCTTGCTGGAAAACACTTTGACCAGCAATTAGTTAGAATATCACTTCTTATAGGTCTATCCCCCATTCCCTGTTTCCCAACCATTAGAGATTAAAAGTAAACACAGTTTTGAATGTGGGGAGATCCTTGGTCAACCATTTCTCCCTATCTCATAATTCAATCTTTCAGAAACAGGAAACCTAGTATATAAAAAAATCACATCAGGACATTTAGGGAGAGGGAGAGTGGTGTAATGGAAAGAATATGGTTCAAAAGATGCAGCTGATTGCTCATTTTTAACCTTTCTGGGTCTGAATTTCTTCACACACATAACAGGATGTTCCTGAATGCATTGTCATAGCGTTAAATGAGAGAGCATATGTAACATGCTTAAGCATAGTGCCCAGTATATAGTGAAAACTCAATTAGTGTCAAACTATTGTTATGTTAATACATTATTTGTATGTTGATTCATAATACTGAGAGGTTCAGTGACTGGCTGAAGGTCACACAGCAATTAGGAGACATTGTCAAGATTAGAACATAAGTTTATCTGCATTAGAGGCCACAGTCCTAGCTCTTAGACACTATACTCTTTGCCCTGTCACTAACACTCTCTGAAGTTCAAAGGACTTTAGAACATGCCACTCCATATACTCCCTGGCACGAGTATCACTTGCCTCAGTCAGACACAGAAAGCTGTACCCCAGTGAACTTAACAGAAATGTCATGGGTGGGAGAGGGGTTGGTCACTGAGTGGGAAATGCTGGGAAGAGTCTCCTGAAATAAGCACATAGAGAGAAGGCTCACATATGTATGACTCCTTCAGATTCAAAGTGAAGCTTCTATCAGCTTCAAATTTCTAACAACTTGATCTCAGTGATTCAGTCATGCTGGAATTAAGCTCAGAATGTTTCTTGTAGTGATTCAGTCCTTTTGGTAAGTGCCAAACGGAGCAGAAGAATTCATTCACCCCCACTTACTCCTACTGGCTTTAGACTAGCACCCTTTCTCATAGCCAACAGTCATCCTTTCTGTACTTCTTGGAATTAAGGTCCTCTGTGAGTGTGAAATGTGTATGTATGTGTGCTTGTGAAAGCATGACTGGGTGTGTGAGCGTATAAAAAATGCACTCCATCAGGGCACTGAAGAATTCCCAAAGCTACAAAAATCTGTCTTCTTGGATAGAAACCAAGATCATTATCATTTAATCACTTCGCTGTACTTAAACATCAATAGTAACAGGGCGATGCACTGGTGAAAACTGATCAAAGAGAATCAAAAGAAAGAAACAGGACTGAGTCAAGCTTTCTCTGTAGAGAGCATCTCAGCATACTGATGAACTTCTTTTTCAGATAGTGCCAATTGACAGAGACAACAATCACCCCCAAAAAGCAAAATGTCTATGTAAAAGAGATTTTGAGTATGGCTCAAGCTGCTTACTGATTAACGCTTTTGCACACAACACTTTGCACAAACCTGCATAGTCATTGTTTCTAGTAAAACAAGCCTTTGTTGACAACCAGAGACAAATGATCCTTGCTGACCAAGTTCACTGTTCTCACACAGCTTAATAGTTGGAGCGCTGCTCCCTGGCCACAGCCAGGAAAACTTGACGTGGTTGTCAGAAAAAGAAAAGAAAGAAGAGAAAGAAAGTAAAAAGAAAAAAAAAAAGAAGAAGGAAAAGTTTTTGTTTTGAAGGTGAGGAGTCTGAACGATCTCATGAACTAAATATGTCTGTAGTTTACATCAGTATGTCTCCTTCACTTATTAATACTGTGAATTTTTAAATCATTGTTGTTCCAACCAAACAATTTATAATATTAAGAATTCCCACTGTAAAAAAGGATTTCGCTTTTCTACATGGGTTGGGATGTGACAGACTGAATATTTGTTTTTATGTTTAAACAGTTTTTTGTTACAGTATTTGCAAATACTGGCTATAGCAATGAACTGGAGAGGCCTACCTCATTTTAAGAAAACCTAGATGGAAAAATATCTTAAGTTTCAAGCAGAATAGACTAATTTCTATTATGTTGATCAAAAAACAAAAAAAAAACATTCATTTCAGGGTTACTTTCAATGACAAGTTTCCCATAGCATTTCATTTACTCACAAATATTACTGAGTTCTACTATGTATGAGGCCTTTTCAGGTGCTATCTTATCAAAAACAAAATTCAATTTATTAAAGTTGTATTCACTCCCAGGTTTTAGGCCCCAAAACACCTACATGAGACAATGTAAACCTAAAAAAAAATAATCAAAATAAAAATTCCCTCCACTAAAGGCTATGTAAACCTTCTAATTGGGAGACATTTTCCTTTATTTTGTCCATAGCAATTGATTAAAAGTATTTTTTGAGACCAGGATTCCCTTGGGAGATGACTCAACATCACCTCCAGTGAGAATAATTTTCAGTTGCATTGAATCTAGGGATCTTTCACACAGTATAATCTCATTAGGCACCAGTGGCCACATCCAATCTTAACTCCACCACGTGAAAATCAGAGAAATGTTTTAGAAAGGAATTTGACAATAAGTATAGTCATCAAGATGCTCTTCCCTTCACTCATTCTACTTTAAAATAATTTTAAGGAAATAGTCCAAAAAATAAGGGGGAGATGTGTATTGTGCAAATATGTTAATAGTGGGTTACCTGTTATAACAAAAACACCCTTTGAAGTAACCTAAATATCTAACATAAGACATGGTTATGCAGAGTCTCTAAGCAGAATATTATGCAGCCATAAACTTACAAAAGCTTCCTAAGCTCTCATAAATTTTGCCTAAGCTTCTTGTGGCTTAGGCAGTAAAGAATGCTGTCTACAATGCAGGAGACCTGGGTTCGATCCCTGGATCGGAAAAATCCCCTGGAGAAGGGAATGGCAACCCACTCCAGTATTCTTGCTTGGAGCATTCCATGGACAGAGGAGTCCATGTTGCAAAGACTGGGACACAACTGAGTAACTAACACTTTCACTTTCATAAAAATTATGACAACGTGAACTAACCATTTATGGCAACTTTACATTAACTGAGAAAAAAAATTAGACTATAGAATTATAGAATTAGGTCTATACTATGAAACAAATATTTTTAAATATGAAAAAAAAGCAAAAACAGTAGTTCCTGGTGAAAGCAAGAAGAAATCTCTACTTCAGGATCAATAGTGAGCCTTGAGGCATGACTGAAAAATCTAGAAGTACGATCTTTATCAGGTTTCCCTGGTAACTCAGATGGTAAAGAGTCTGTCCACAATGCAGGAGACCCGGGTTCAATCCCCGAGTCAGGAAGATCCCCTGGAGAAGGGAATGTCAACCCACTCCAGTATATTTGGCCTGAAGAAGCCCATGGATAGACCCAGCTCCACTCCTTAAGAAAGGAGTTCCCAGTCTGTTTCAGGCAAAGTCGATTTCCAAACAGAGCTTCAGATAGTGTAAAACAAAGTAGCTAAAAGGAAGACCAAAAGGGAGGGAGGTGATCTCTTAGTAGATACCAGGTGTTTACCCCTCTCCATCTCTAACCTCTGCCCAGAATAGAATTGACGCAGGAGAGGGAATTTTTACTTCACTATGAGAATAAAATATGAATATGCTCTTCTTTGTTCGAGAATGAGAGCACTTAACTGTAAAAGAGAAGATATTCATCATCCTCCAACATTCTAACTTCCTTCCTGAAACACACCTAAACCTATCAGTTTACAATTTAAAAAAAAAAAGCAAGTGCCAAATATCCCCTCACCCCGCACTGCTAAAACCACTGTGGCTACTTGAACTCGGAAGGCCTCTATGTAGCAACCAAAGGAAACTTAACCATTTATGGACAGCATAATACAAGTGTTACCAGCGCTCTCTCACTGACAACAGGAAAGTGAACAACTTTCTGAACAAGTGTTCTCCCTGTGTGTCATTCTTCATGAGTCAGATACCTTCCATCACTGTATTTTGTGCCTATTTGACATCTTTCTTTCAGCGTTGGCTTTCTTTAACTAAACCCTGAAGCACTCGTGTCCCAAAGCATTCTTCTGTGAGTCAGGCTTTCCCTGGAGTTCAGACTTCTGAAATGGCTAGTAGAGAGATGTTCTAAAACCACTGTAACTACTGAAGCCGTGGCTGGTGCTGCTGTAAATTCTTCGTCATGAGGAAATGAGTTTAAAACAAATTATTAAAGAGTTCTTCTCTCTAGCCACAGTAGTCGACAGCTTCTTTTCCTCTGTGACTATGGGAAGATGAAGTTCTCATACTTTTGTATCCCCATGAGCAGACCTAAGTTACGGGTTGCAGACCCTGTACCATTTCTAGAGACCTGGGTGCCAACTCTAGAACTTTTGTCATTAATGAGAAAACAAGGTTGAGAATTACTACACTAGTGTCCTCTATCTTTTATTAAATGCAACAAATAGAACAGAAGGCTTAGACTTTGGGAACTGTATGGGATCTGATCATCATTAGGTCCCTTTCTTTTTTTTTTTTCTTCACTAAAAGAGTGATCTAAATTTTTTTATGGTTTTCCATCACCTATTTCCCTTTTCTGATTGGACTACATCTTGAATGTTAAATAAATATAAAAATTAAATAGTTTCTACTTGATTGTACCAACAGCTGCTTAAAAAGTCTTGTGAGGTTATACCTAAGTGCAGTAGAAAAAGGATCATGGACAATGAGCATTATCCACTACAATCATCAGATTTCAGGAGTATTAGCAAATAGTGTCTATTTCCTCACTCTGAATCATTAGACCTTTATCAGAATAAAGGGTGATAGATCCTCTCTCACCCATCTGAATTACATTATAAACTAAGTTACTATTTTGACTTTAGTTTTTTCATGCTGAATTATTTCTGCAACCATTTAACTTGACCTTTTTACAAGTGAAATTGCAATTGATAAAATCATAATATGTCAATGATGGACATATATCTTATCTTTCTCATGATTATTTCATCACCTAAAGCCTAACTTTGACCCTCTGTTCTTCAGGTTTCCCTTCAGAAAACTTTTTTTTTAAAACAATAACAATCATAAACAAGATTATAAAATAGCACTAGATCATAAAACTAACAGATAACCTTATGTGTTATCTCATAATTGTTAGAATGTGTTAGTCTCATAATTCGAGTAAAGCAAAAATGTCAGAAAAGATTTAAAATATAAGTTGGATAAATACAAATACTGAATAACCATGTTACATATCAGAAACTCATATATTATGTGTCAACTATATTTCAATAAAATTAATTAACTAGTTAAATAAAATATGAATTGGAATGCTAAAAGGAATAAGATCTAAAAAGCATATCCCTGTTCACTGAAGTTCACTAAAAGAAATATTCGAATGAAAAGAAATAATATAGATTGAGGGAAGAGAACTATGGCTACTCTGGGGAAGAAAACACATACATGTGTATGTGTGGGGTATATAATTTTTACACTAATTTCCACCGAAATTAACCTTTAAAGGCATTTGTTGTCCTTTTCTTTCAGAATATTGATTTCAAAATAACTGCTCCTATCACTGGACATTTCCTCTTTAAAATTATGACCCTACCAGAGTTTCCTTGTCTTTTTGTGTATGCTCTGGAACCCAAAGATGCAGTAAAGTCAAGACTGGAAGAAGTATGGTGGGGTACATAGGAAAGGCAGCACTTCTACAAGTATTCCCAACAAGCAAAGGAAAATGAGCTCCAAGCCCAAAGAAAAAGATTGGGTGTCCCAGAGTACTTCACTCTCAACTCTTTTTACAGGACTTGTGTTTTATGTTTTAAAATGCAAGGGAATTTTGCATTGTGCTCATAAAATAGCCATATTTGTTTTAATACAAAAATAACACTGCTGTTCTCGAAGTCTTGGAATAAAATTATACCATATTTATCTTGTGGCGCTGAGGCCCTCAGCAACGTAAAGAAACTCACAGGGGTGCCTCAGGAGTCTGAGTAGCAGCGAAAAGAGTTTGCTGCTATGGACCCTTCCTGATCCAACCGAGACCTCTGGAAATAACTTCCAAACTGGTCAGTTTCAGGTACATTGTGTCTTTTACAGTCCCTCATTGTAATACTTGGCTGGTTTACATCTTTAATTCTCCTGCGTCTCCAGGAAGTGGGGGGGAAAAAAAAGCGTGCCAGCCAATCTATAGAAAACCTGCTCAGGCTTGGCTATTCTCCAGGAAATCCTATACTTGTTGCTCAACAACTTTCTGAGGAACAATTCTCTTTATTCAGCGTTCTATAGGAATCAATCTGTTCCTTCTGAGGTAAAATCAAACACACAGTGGTATTCTAAAGTCCCATGCTCAACAAAAAACCCTGAGTCCAGCTACTAATTGGGCATGACCATGGACACCATGGAAATGCCCTGGTTGATGGAGGCTGTCTGACAACAGGCTCCCTGCACCTAATGAGATCTACCACTTGGGAATGTCAGGCTCCTTGTCCTCACTATGGGGCACTCTCGGGTCTCCAGACCTGCACTATTCAAATGAGTAGCCACCAGCTTGATGTGGCTATTGGGTGCTTAAAATGTGGCTAATCCAAACAGAGATGTATTACAAAAAGTACAAACCAAATTCAGAAGCCTTAACATAAAAACAGTAAAATATGTCATTGGTGAAATTTTTCATTGATTATATATGTTAAGTATTACAGTATTTTAGATACGTTAAATGAAATCTATTACTAAAATTAATTTCAAAAACCTAAATAGACATTTTTCCGAAGAAGAGATACAGATGGCCAACAGGCACACAAAAAGGTGCTCAGCATTGCTAATTATTAGAAAAATGCAAATCAAAACTACAATGAGGTACCACCTCACATCAGTCAGAATGACCATCATTAAAAAGTCTACAAATAACAAATGCTAAAGAAGGTGTGGAGAAAAGGGAACCCTTTTACACTGTTGGTGGGAATGTAAATTGGCATAGCCACTATGGAGTTTTCTCAAAAAAACCTAAAATAGTTACCATATGATCCAGCAATCCCACTTAAGCACATATCCAGAGAAAATTATAATTAGAAAAGATGCTTGTGTGCTAAGTCACTTCAGCCATGCCTAACTCTCTGTGACCCAATTGACTGTAGCCTGCCAGGATCCTCTGTCTATGGGATTCTCCAAGCAAGAATACTGAGTGGGTTGCCATGCCCCTCTCCAGGGGATCTTCTCAGCCCAGGGGTTGAAGCCAGGTCTCTTATGTCTCCTGCATTGGCAGACAGGTTCTTTACCTCTAGTGCTACCTGGAAAGCTCTATAATTAGAAAAGATACATTCACCTCCATGTTCAAAGCAGCAGTATTTACAATAGTCAAAACATGTCAACAATCTAAATGTCCATCAACAAATGAATATACAAAGAAGATATGGTATACATTTGTACACACACACACACAAAATGGAATACTATTCAGCCATAAAAAAGAATGTAATAATGCTGTCTGCAGCTATATGGATATGCCTAGAAATTATCATACTAAGTGAAGTAAGTCAGAAAGAGAAAGACAAATACCATATGATATCACTTGTATGTGGACTCTAAAATATGACACAAATAGACTTATCTACAAAACAGGAACAGACTCAGACATAGAGAACAGACCTGTGGTTGCCAAGGGGGAAGGCGGTGGAGAAGGGGTGGATTGGGAGTTTGGTATTAGCAGAAGCAAACTATTATATGGATAAACAACATATAATGGATAAACAACAAGGTCCTATTGTATGGCACAGGGAACTGCATCCAATATTCTGTAATAAACCATGATGGAGAATAATTTTTTTAAAAAGAAGAGACTGATTAAGTCACAAAAAGATAAACAAATTAATAAAAATTAATTTCACTTGTTTCATTTTACATTTTTGTTTGGCTACACAAAAATTTAAGTTACATACATGGCTCACATGTGTTCCTTACATTGTATTTCTATTGGATAGCACTGCTCGAGATAAGCTATGCATACAGAAAAGGCCAGCTTTGAATGCACATCGATGAAATTTCAATGTATCCCTGGCAAACTAGTGAGATTAATCCTTCAACTACTTGATCCCACATTAGAGATTCTAGGCCTTGGGTCTTCAGGACCTAGGTATTCAAGGACTTCTGTCCAAAAATCCTCCCTTAAGAAGCAAATAACCCTAAGGAGACTGATATCTTAATCCATTTTTAGTAGCAAACCCACTTAATAATCAAAAGGAGTTTAGCAAACTGATATGAGGGTCAATTCTTATTTAACCTGTGACAGAGTACAGAGCACAGAAAGGAGGAGGAAGTGGCTAGAAAGGAACAGCCAGAAATGATCAAGGAAAAAGGATACCAAACAATCAACCTACCCTGCCAGGCGATCCCAGAACCTCAACATTCTGATTTTTAAGTAACACCAGTAAGACTGCCTTTGGCACCTTTATCTTTTGATTTCTAATGGCTATGATGTATGTGTATGTATATATGTGCATTTGAGTATATGTGTGTGTATATATATATATAGTATTTACACACTGTTTTAGACACATATTTATGTTCATACATGCATATATATGCAATACAGATGCACTCATACACATATAGTACTAACACAGATATATACCTACAGTACCAACATCCTTCATGGCTGATTTAAAATTGTGAATATGAAATCTATGCTTTATAATGTCTTTCTAGTGAGTAAATTTAGAATAAAGAATATACAAAATGATGGTTCTATCACTTCGGAATAATCCAGCTTAGGCATTAGAAGTAGGGCTTCCCTGGTAGCTCAGCTGGTAAAGAATCTGCTTGCAATGTGGGATACCTGGGTTCGATTTCTGGGTTGGGAAGATTCCCCTGGAGAAAAGAAAGACTGCCCACTCCAGTATGCTGGCCTGGAGAATTCCATGGACTATATAGTCCATGGGGTCGCAAAGAATTGGACATGACTGACTTTCACTTTCTTTTCAGGTATTGGAAGAAAAATTTAATGATTTTTAAACATGAAAAGGATTATTACAGAGGGCCAGAACATCAGAATGGATTACTAAGAGAAATCATAAATGCTTTTCTGACAGCTTTCTTGAAATGGGGTAGCCCTTAATCTTCTGAGATGGGTTAGATGTAGTCCATATTGGAGGTGGGAGACAAAATAGCTACCACAATGATTTTTAACTGAAGAATAGGTGATTTACAATGTTGTATTAGTTTTAGGTGTAGAGCAAAGTGGTTGAGTTATTCATATATATACTTTCTTCAGATTCTTTTCTATTACAGATTATTAGGAGATATTTAATATAATTCCCTGTATTATACAGTAGGTCCTGATTGTTTATCTATTTCATATATAATAATGTATATCTGTTAATCTCAAACTCCTAATTATTCCTCCCCTCCATTCCCCTTTGGTAACCATAAATTTATTTTCTATGTCTAAGAGTTTATTTCTGTTTTGTAAATAATATCTTTCATATAATTTTTTTAGATTCCACATATAAGAGATAAATGAAATTTGTCTTTCTCTCTCTCACTTCCCTTACTATGATAATCTTTAGGTCCATCCATTTTGCTACAAATGGCATATTTATTTTTAGAAAAGTACAGTCTCCCAGTACTGAGCCAGGAAAAAATAGAAAATATGTATAGACCAATTACCAGTGATGAAATTGAATCAGTAATTTAAAAACTGTCAACAAACAAAAGTGCAGGACCAGATGGTTTCACAGGTGAATTCTACCAAACATTTAGAAAATAATCAACACCTATCCTTCTGAAACTGTTTCAAAATATTGCAGAGGAAGGAACATTTCCAACCTCATTCTATGAGGCCAACATCACCCTGATACCAAAACCATAACAAAGAAAAGGAAATTACAGGCCAATATGAATGATGAACATAGATGCAAAAATCCTCAACAAAATACTAGCAAACCAAATTCAGCAATACATTAAAAGGATCAATATACCATTCACAACTGTTATTTATCCCAAACATGCAAGCATTTTTCAATACCTGCAAATCAATGTGATACACCACATTAACACATGTTATAGAATAAAAACTATAAGATCATCATGCATAAAAAGCTTTCTTTAAGATTCAACATCCATTTATGATAAAAAAAAAAAACAACTCTCCAGAAAGTGGGCACAGAGGGAACATACCTTTACATAATGAAGTCCATTTTTTCACAAACTCACAACTAGCATCATACTCAATGGTAAAAGGCTGAAAGCATTTCCTCTAAGATCAGGAACAAGACAAGGATACCCACTCGCACCACTTTTATTCAATATCATTTTGGAAGTCATGTATGCTGCACTGTGCTTAGTCGCTCAGTTGTTTCCGACTCTGTGACCCCATGGACTGGACTGTAGCCCTCCAGGCTCCTCTGCCCATGGGGATTTTCCAGGCAAGAATACTGGAGTGGGTTGCCATGCTCTCCTCCAGGGGATCTTCCCAACTCAGGGATCAAACCCAGATCTCCCACATTACAGGTGAATTCTTTACCATCTGAGCCACCAGGGAAGTCCTAGTCATAGCAATTGAGGAAGAAAAATGAATAAAAAGAATCCAAACTGGAAAGAAAGAAGTAAAACTGTCACTGTTTGCAGATGACATAATACTACACACAGAAAATCCTAAAAACACTACCAGAAGATTACGAGAGCTCATCAATGAATCCAGCAAAGTTGCAGGAAACAGAACTAATATATAGAAATCTGTTGCATTTTTGTACACTAACAACTAGCTATCAGAAACAGAAATCAAGGAAACAACCCCATTTACCACTGCATCAAAAAGAATAAAATACCTAGGAATAAACCTACCTAAGGAGGCAAAAGATCTGTACTCCAAAAACTATAAGATTTTGATGAAAGAAATTGAAGACAAGAGAAACAGATGGAAAAGTATATCACGTTTTCAAACTGGAAGATTAATATGGTTAAAATGACCACGCTGCTCCTCAGTCGCATCTGACTCTGCATACCACCCAAGGAAATCCACAGATACAATGCAATCCCTAACAAATTACCAATGGCATTTTCACAGAACTAGAACAAAATGTTTTAATTTGTATGGGAACCATAATGATTTTGTTTACATTAAGAAATAATCCAAATCCTCCCCAAACCCACCTATTGTGAGATTTCCTTCATGAGATAGAATTTAGAAGAGGATTTTGAATAGATGAAGTTGGTCTGACTGTCCACATTTTTGTATTTCAAGGAAATGGACTTCCTTCCTTTGCTGAGAACACCAGACCACTCCCTATTTATTCCCTACCTCTCTGATTTCTCTGCTTGGACACACAAACCCGCACACCCACACAACCAGAACTTCCCTTCCTAAATCCCCACCTGTCTTTCCAGCCCCAACTAATGTTCCAAGCCATCCAAGAATCTTTCTAGACCACCTCAACCCACCCATACTCTGAATTTCTTTAGTGGGGTATGTTGCTGTAGGTTACATTGGACCTGAATTTCTCAACCAACTGAAACAGCTTATGCTGCCCATTCCCTCTATGAAATATACTGACTATTGCCTACAGTACAGTGAATTTTCTTGACTAGGAAGTTACTTTCAAATATGCCAGTGTACTTCACTTCTACCAACTGAGTAGGATATTTGCCAAGAGTCACTGTGCTTGTTCCCAAATCCATTTATGATAGGCATGTTTATGACAGTTGTATGCTGTTATATTTACATACTTTAATTATATATTACATAAAGTGAGTAGAAGAAGAAGGCGGATTGGTTTTCTATAAAAACTACATTGGAAAGAGTAAAAAAATCTCAACCACTTTTTCTAAGAAAGCTATTGCTAAATTATGTGTGGGGTAGATATTTGTAAAAGATCTTGGGGGCAGTGTTAAAATCTAAAATGTTTCTGTATTCAAGATTGCATCACAAATGTTTTCAGTTCTCACTCCACATTAAATAAATCAATACTTTGAAATTATAGAAGAATTATACAAGACAGATGATTGAAGTAGACTCCAAGAAGACCCATGATGATAAAAAAGATCTTGGTCCCAAATCAGAAGACTGGTAAATAAATATTCATTTAGATGCTTTAGGTTGCTATAACATGTTTAAGGTATTAAGGTAGAGCAGCTTTCTGGTTTCCCACTTGAACAGTTCTTTTAAAGTCATCTGAACAATAACCAAACCAAATCATGCTGGCTAAAAGGGATTCTACTGCTTGGTAGGTATGTGACCTTAGACCTCACAAAAATTGTCCCTCTCTCAGAGAAAAGATCAGTGTGGCCCACAGTCCTCAGCATTCCACACAGAATTAAGTCTTGTACAAAAGGAAGAAGTCATATTTGTTTAAGGAATCAGAAAATCTAAATTCTGATACAAATTTACTACTTCCTAGCTCTTGACTTTGAGCAATTTTCAGGTTTTCTAATCTAAATATAAAATAAGAACCATAACATCATCCCTATTTAATTCATAGGGTATTTACAGGAAATAAGACAGACAGTATTATAAAGGCACTTTGAAAAGTGCAAGGATGTAGTGGTATATGCTCAGTCTTTTTCCTTAAATGAATGAATAAAGGGATAAATACACAGGGGAAGAAGGATGGAAATAAATAAACAACAGAAGCACATGGCTATTCTTTCCCCCAATTATATGGTTATTTTCTACCAAAGCTGTCTTCTTAAAACAAAATTCAAATCATGTCATTCCTTTCCTCAACATCCTTCAGGAACTTACCTCTGCCAACACACTGAAGGATTCTGCATTGAAGGACTTCATAGTATGTAGCTCCACAGGCTTGTTTCTCTCACCATAAGTCACAAGAGACTGCAGATTCTTCCTTAGCATTTCCATATCCCCAGTCTTTGCCCCCACCTCCTACTCTGGCCTGGAATGAACTTCTTAAATTCACCTCTGAGTTGAAAAGCTTGAAAACTCTCTACCTTTCCCGTTCCTCCAGGTCCTTTAGGTTCCCACAAAACTACGTATTTTTATTATTACCCTATCTCTGCCTATGTTACAGTTAAGTTTTCCCTTGTTAAATGCCTCCAGGATGGAAACCTCTCTTTTCAGCTCTAAGTCAGCACAGAGTATGTCAAAGTGCCCTGTGCTAAGCAGGGTAGGTCTAAATGCAGAATTCCAGCTGACTATCAAACTAGTTAAAGCTCCTGGGTTTTGTTCACTCTCATATCTTCTGTTCATTATTCTGGCATTTATTTTTCCTTTTCCAGTTTGACTTAGCAAACTACATAAAGAATAATCAGGGAAAAGTAATTCTTGGCTGTGTTTCCACCTCCCCTATCTGCTAGAAAAGGAAACACCCTATTTCAAGGAGGGCACATATAATTTATGAGTCTAAGAAGCAATAAATTTTCTTAAAATACTTCTTTTACTTTTAATGCTTAACAATGTTTTTGCTGATCAGCATTTGGAGTGCTTTTGCACACACAAAACAATGTATATGATGAAGTCAGTAACCGTACATAGGACCAAATAGACCACATTGTGTTCCTAGGTATGCAGACAGGAAGTAGGCTTCTCAAGATCTTATTTAAGGTAAAATGTTTCTGCAACTCCATAAGGGATTCTGTATGACTACAATTTACATGCGTTTTCTCTAAGTGCCTCTTTCGATTGTTTTAGGATTTCTAAGGACTCTCACTAAGATTTGAATTGTGAGTAATCCCTGAGTAAACTACAACCATCACTGTAGCATTTTCCAAACTGAAACTGGATTTCAGAATCCCCAATAACTGCTGCTGACTAAAGGCATCTACCTGATATGAAATTTGCTAAGGTTAAAGGAAAGAACTGGCCTCATCCTTTTCCTCCTGTCATTTCCTAAAACATAACTGCATTTTTTCCATTGTAGAACTTATTTAGAGCTCTTAAATGGGCTTTTCAAGTTTCATTTCTTTTAACTCCTGAAAAAAAAACTGTAAATTATATTTAATTGGTTTTAATGACTACTGTCCAATGAAATAGTCTCTATCATTTTCCTGAGGCTCTTTCACAGTCTTTAACCAAACTCTGACACCAAAGGAACTAAAAAAAGCTTTATCCTAAATAAACTAGCTGACACTTATTTTGGTTTAAGCAAAAGATTAAACATTTGTGAGATGGCTATAGTCTCTGTTCAATATGTTTTGTCACTCAAACATCTGAATGCTTCAAACACTGTGGATTTTAAAAACACCTTGTCAGTCATCTTTCTCTTGGTCTTCATGAGTTCAGTGTGTACCAAAATGCTAGTAAGATAATCTCTCCCTGTGCCATTTGTATCTCCAGCCTCCTACAAAGTTTAAATCTCACAATCGCCTGGATTTCCTCAATAGCTATTTTCCCCTCTGCTAACAGTAGCATGAGCCAAAACCAGCTATTTTACAGGGACATATCCTTAAAGCTCAACAGACAGTTGTTTTAAAATAAACAAAAGATGAACTCTAACAAATGATAATAATCTGATGGTAAAAAGAAGTAAAGAGATACATTTTATATGATTTAAAATTATAAAATTAATACAATATAAAATATATAATTATATAAAGAAAATATAAAGACTCTCTCACACAATCTCTCTCATTGAATCAAATTTGCACATATATTCTAGGGGTTAACAGACTCTCACTAAAGCCTATCCATAGATCTCTAAGGATGTTAAGAATTTCTGCACCAGAAGCATCCCTATTAAAATTATGGAAACTTATACTACCATCATTATACTTTAGCATTACTTGGGAAGATATAAACAACTCAGTAAGATATGAAATAAAACATATAAATATTAAAACAGAGATATCACTACTTATAGAATATGATAGCACAGTGAGAAAACTCAAAATTAAAAACTGAATACGTGTAAATCTATGGCTGATTCATATCAATGTATGACAAAACCCACTGAAATGTTGTGAAGTAATTAGCCTCCAACTAATAAAAAAAAATAAATAAAAAAATAAATAAAAAAATAAAAACTGAAAACTGACACTTATAGCATGTCAGATAACGCACTAGGCAAAAGGGGTAAAAAAATAAATAAGGTCCAATCGAGTTCTATGTAGTTACTTCTACCAACAAAAAATAAATAGAAGATATGTGGAAATGAAGATTCCATTCACCATAAAAACAACATCAACAATAACAAAACATAATAACATTAACAAGAAAGGTGTTGGATCTATTTAAGGAAAATTACAAATCACTTTGAGAAACACAGAATTGTTTAAAAGACTGAATAGAGAACCATGCCATATTACTGACTCAGAAAACTAGCAATTATAAAGCAATTCCAATGAAATTGGACAGTATATATTCCTTTTTGAAAACTGGCAAAGTGTTCCAAAGTTCATCGGGAAGGGTTGGAAGAGCTAGAACACTTTGGAATAAAAAGATAAGGAATTTGCCCAAGCCCTGAATAAAAAGGGTCCTAATGGTAAAATAATATTGGTACTGGCCAAAGATACAGAGAAATCACTGGAACAGAGGAGTGATTCCAGATAGAAACACCCATATTTTACTTAAAAAGAAGACAATTCACTGAGAACAGGATAAGCAATATTCAACTATAGTTTGGGGTTAAATCTTTACATCATACCTTCAAGTAAGTATAAATTTAACCAGTGATGATTTAAAACTAATCATAAGTGTTCATTTATATAAGCTAAGAAAATATAGGACAACTTTAGTGACAGAGAAATGCAGAGTAAAATAATAAAGATACACAACTTTTCACCTATCGCATTGAGAAGAATTAAAAATTATGATGTTCAGTGCGGATAAAGGTGAAGGAAGGTATTTCAAAGGATACTTTGGGAATGTAAATTGGTACCATGTTTCTGGATAGTAACTTGGCAACATACACCAAGGCAGGTCCACTGATCCAATAATTCCACTTGTTGAAACTTTCTCTGAGAACACACTATCAGAGAAGTGGTGAAAAAAAAAATTGTAGTAGCTAAAATTAAAATGAGCCTAAGGGTTGTTGAAACCCACATCAATTACTGGTTTCCCTTGTAGCTAAGCTGGTAAAGAATCTGCCTGCAATGCAGGAGACCCAGGTTTGATCCCTGAATCGGGAAGATCCTCTGGAGAAGGAAATGGCAACCCACTCCAGTATTCTTGCCTGGAGAATCCCATGGACAGAGGAGCCTGGTGGGCTATATAGTCCATGGGGTCGCAAGAGTCAGACTCAACTTAGTGACTAAACCACCAAGGGTTGTTTGTCAATAAATAAATGAGTAATTATACAATGGAATATAAGTTTTTTAAATTATGCATTTGAAAAATTTTTTGATAAATTTCCCCTAAAGTATGTAGTTTTCAGAGAAAAAAAGGCATTATTTAAATAAAGTAATATCACAAAAAATATCAAACTCTAAAAAATAACTAATAGATAAAGACTCACAATGGACTCATGAAATCTGAATATATAGCCTTGGGTTTAATTAATAATTATATACCAAGGTTGGTTTTGACAAATGTAATATAAAGTAATTTATAGGTCAGTAAAGTAAAAATATAGGTCAGTAAAAGCTGATTGGGAAATACCTTAAAATTCACTGTCAATCCTCAAGTAAGCTTAGTCAGATGGCCCTCAGGGAAGTATTAGGAACTTGTCTTTGGGCTGTATCTCTGCATTATCTTTGCAATATTTCTGTAAATCTAAAATTGATCCAAAAAGTTTATTTAAAAAGAAAAAAAAAAGGTAGACTCATAATGAGCAAAGAAGGAGCCTTTTGCTTCTGAGGATATCATCACCAAGGGGAACCATTAGTTCAGTTTAGTCACTCAGTTGTGTCCGACTCTTTTTGACCCCATGGACTGCAGCTCGCCAAGCTTCCCTGTCCATCACCAACTCCCAGAGCTTCCTCAAACTCATGTTAATCCAGTCGGTGATGCTATCCAACCATCTCATCCTCTGTCGTCCCCTTCTTCTCCTGCCCTCAATCTTTCCCAGCATCAGGGTCTTTTCCAATGAGTCAGTTCTTCGCATCAGGTGACCAAAGTATTAGAGCTTCAGCTTCAGCACCAGTCCTTCCAATGAATATTCAGGACTGATTTCCTCTAGGATTGACTGGTTTGATCTCCTTGCTGTCCAAAGGATTCTCAAGAGTCTTCTCCAACACCACAGTTCAAAAGCATCAATTCTTCAGCACACAGCTTTTTTTATGAGGAATCATGTTCACTTATAAATTAGCCCTTGAAACTCTCAGAATCAACAGAATACTAAACTGGTTGGTTTTCTATGGCAGAATGGAGGGTGATTTTATGTTTTCACATGTTAAATTATTTTTTATTGCTACAATAGTAAATATATTTAAAATTTTGAAGTCCCTTGGAAACAAAACACTGAATTAACCTAGTAGGACATTACTTGGATTCTTTTCTTCCTTTTCTCTTTTATCCAAGCAACGCTCCACATTCCTAACACATGGAAATCATTCAATCTCTGGGTTTTTCCAATTCTATTTCTAAACACAGTTCTTTGGCTTACTATCACAAAGCCCCAGATATCACTCAGCAAACAAATCTACTATGGTAAACACCAATGGACCCTTATGGATTTGTCATCTCCTACCTGTCCCTTATTTGCCTGTGTAACACACTCCCTGACCAAACATTCTAGATATTTCTTTGTCTATCACTAATGGAGACCCCACCACTCAGATCCTACCTCTCTGTTGCAAAAGCATAGATGAGCAACACTTCAAGGATTCTACAAAACTCAGAAACCTAGAAACTGAGTCTAACAGATGTTACATGAGATCCAAGGGTCTCCAGTTGCTCAATTCTAAGAAAAGCCAGATAACTGGTTACAGAACTAGAAGTTCCCCATTTCTACTAGTGCAGGCAGCACCCTCTACCTTTCTCTTCACACATAGGGAATGGAAAATAGACCTTCTTCAGGAGAAAACACTGAAGGTTTCTCATCTAATCAAACTCATTTCATTTGGAAGAAAATAAATGGAAGCTTGGTATTCCCATTTTATTTACCTAGTTATTGACAACTCACCAACTCCCCACCCCCACACCCCTATCCCTTCATCCTCAGGGCAGACTCAGACCAAAGTTAAATGGGGGGGTTGTTTTCAGTTTATGCTGTGATAGTGTTATGAAAGAGTAACCCCAAGAACACAAGATAATGCTTAACCAAAGTGAAAGGAGCAGGGCCTGTTCTAACTTGTCTCTATTCAAAAGGGGCACCTTCTTGTCACTGTAACATGCAAACTATGAAAATACATTACTTAAATTTGCTGACTTTTGAGCCTTTCTGGGATATCATTTTGTAACTTCCAACAAAAAGGTAAAGGTAAATCTCCTTCGCCACATGAAAGAAGGTATATAAAGGAAGAGAATGTGTAGCAGGACTTAAAGGATCTACTTGAGCTCTTAACTTCTGAGTATTTTCACCATAAGGACTAATCTTTATTTTTTTTTAAGTCCAAGACTTCCAAGAACTGGGAAAATTCAAGCACAGTGGGGTGGGAGTGTGGAAATAGAGAAGAAGGGGAATTGAATGATTGATTATACAGAAAGACAGGCAGTGACCCCCACCGCAGCCTTCTATCCTTTCAGGTCAAGTCCCCAGACCCACCCCTAGCCAACCAGCTATTTGATTAAGGTAATTAAAAGACTGACATTGAACTTGAAGGTGCTTTCCAAGCTCATCCTATTAGTCGAGCACTTGCTCCATTCACGTAGAATTCTGGAAGCATGAAACTCAAGAAATACTTTCAGTTCTTAGTGCCTAAAGTCTATCTTTTTTCTCCATGTCCTACTATGTGGAGTTTCAATGTCCAATACAGTAGCCACTAGTACATGTGGTTCTTGAGCAATGAAATGGAACTCATCTAAACTGAGGTGTCCTTTAAGTATAAAATACATACCGGATTTCAAAGACTTAGTAAGAATCAGTTCAGTTCAGTCGCTCAGTTGTGTCTGCATGAATCACAGCACGCCAGGCCTCCCTGTCCATCACCAACCCCCGGAGTTTACTCAAACTCATGTCCATCAAGTTGGTGATGCCATCCATCCTCTGTTGTCCCCTTTTCCTCCTGCCCCCAATCCCTCCCGGCATCAGGGTCTTTTCCAATGAGTCAACTCTTCGCATCAGGTGGCCAAAGTATTGGAGTTTCAGCTTCAGCATCAGTCCTTCCAATGAATACCCAGGACTGATCTCCTTTAGGATGGACTGGCTGGATCTCCTTGCAGTCCAAGGGACTCTCAAGGGTCTTCTCTAACACTACAGTTCAAAAGCATCAATTCTTCAGTGCTCAGCTTTCTTCACAGTCCAACTCTCACATCCATACATGACCACGGGAAAAACCATAGCCTTGACTAGACAGACCTTTGTTGATGGACCTCTGCTTTTTAATATGCTATCTAGGTTGGTCACAACTTTCCTTCCAAGGAGTAAGCATCTTTTAATTTCATGGCTGCAATCACCATCTACAGTGATTTTGGAGCCCCAAAAAATAAAGTCAGCCACTATTGCCACTGTTTCCCCATCTATTTCAGTAAGAATAAAAGAATGTAAAATATCTCATCAATCTCTTTTTATTCTGATTACACATTTGGATGATAATGTTTTCAATATATTTGGTTAAATAAAATATGTTATTAAAATTAACTTCAAAAAAATTAACTTTAATTTTACTTTAAATTTAACTTTAATTAAAATTAACTTCAAAATAAAATAAAATTAACTTCACTATTTGATTTTTTTACTTTTTCATGTGCTTACTAAAACATTTTTAAATTACTTCTGTGGCTCAAGTTTGTGGTTACCATAATGTTTCTACACAGCAGTGCTGCTCTAGAGATAATGTGGTTCTAGTATTAGAGACATTTAAACCCAAGCAGCAAACACAGGCTAATATTTCCAAATTTTATGGACTTCAAGTAAACTGATGAGGGAACTGAAATCCGGTTAACTCATCCCAGGGTAAAATCCATTTATAGAGATCACCTGTGTCCCATCCACAGAAAATATTAATATCAAAAAGCTCTGATGGTCAATTCAGGTCTGGGGTAAAAGGCCACAATTCAACATGAGCAACTCTTTCCTTTGGTGATACGTCAGAGTGAGAGATGGGGCTTGAAGACTCTGCTGTGATGGAAGCAATGAAGAGGAGATGTGGAGATTGGAGGAGAGGGAAGAATGAGAGAAGAGTGTGGGAGAGAGAGGAAGAAAGGTAGACTGAGATGGAAAGAGAACAGAGAGGATGGTGAAAGTATGAAGGGAAAGATGGAGATTAGAAGAAACAGACAGATAGGAAAGAATCTCTCTATGGTGGGTAAAAATCAAACACCCTTCCCACTACTCAGAATAATTCTGAAGGCTAACAGTAAGAAGGTCAGTATCACGAATAAAGTGACAAGTGACCAGGGAGACAATCCAGGAGAGTCAACCCACTCAGCAAAAAAGCACAAAAGTGAAGATAAAAGGATATACCTCTGGCATCCTGAGCCCTTCTTATAGCCCTGAGCAAAATGGACAAAGCCACGTCATGCAATTCACTCTTTTCTCTGCCTTTCATCTTTGCAAATGACCATAAACCTACAATTTCACTAAGCACAATTCCCATTTCAGAAAGTCATAAATCACATGGTACTGCACATGAACCTGTGAAATGGATCTTTTTCACTTTCTTCTCTTGAATCTCTCACACACACAAAAAGCACCATACTCCTCCAATGAATAGATATTAATCTCTTAAGGTTTTAAGGGCCAAATATAATACATCATAACTAAATATATCCTCTAATATCTCCAGGAAGTGTTCTCTAGAGATCCAGAGCTATGCTCTGATAGCTCACATGTAAGGTAGTTATCTGGTGCTCAAAATACATTGCCATGGAGGGACAAATAAAATAGAAATGAATGGTTACAAGAGAGACCCAGGTTAGTTCAAAAAGTCTCTTTAACCATAAACACAGTGCTCAGGGGGGAGGAAGGGGACAGAAAATTCTCTTTCCTGGGTGAGAGGTAACATTGGCCACTTATAAGTAGGACTGCTGACACAGCTATCATATAAAAAATGTTCATCAATATCCGTTAATTTTGCAAATTCACCCAATCATTCACAGAAATGACACACAGAATGAGAAGTTGCATGGACCTAGCTGAGATGCCAGGCAGTAATTAGACCAAGCTGGAGATAGCAGCTGAATGTTCCCTCTCTCCTTTTCTTCTTGCTAGAAGCCTAAAAGGCTAAACCCGAGGTTCTCAAACTCTCTGAGTCTCTGGTGTCTTAGTAATTTTTTAATGGCACCCCTGGGCCAAGAGAAATAATAACAGTTCCATTGTTAAATAGGCAGATCCAAACAACTTAATGAGTATTTATGTTCTAACAACTTGGTAGCCATTCACAAACTAGAACCAAACTGATACGAAAGTGATATTTTTATTTTGTTCTTAAATAACCACAATTTTTAATAAGATGTGTATACTACTGGCACTTAGCAGCTCCTCAGATTTTGAAATGAGCTTGAACTTCCCCACCTCATTTTCTGCTCCACATTACTTTGTATACAATCCTGATTTTTAAGGACACTAAACCCCAAGAGCCCAGCTTTGCAAAGATACGATATCATTAAAAAAGAATGTAGTGATCTACTATTGAAACTATGAACTACCTTGAGCCAGTGGTTCACAGAGTGACTGACAGATATTAACTATTTTCGTCTCCTTTAAAAAAAAATTTAATCCCGCAGCCTCCCTGTAAATTCACAGTGTCACCTCAGGGTACTTCTGAAAACTGTTTGAGAAACTGCAAGGCTGGGATTTTCCTACTGCAACCAATTTAGAGTGTCCTCACTGGTTTACATCTCAAAGTAAGGGGAAAACATCTGTATGGCCCAGACTGAAATGGCCTGAAGTAACATCTGATCTGTTCTACTAAAAGTAGTCTACATTAAAGATACAGCAGCTTTTGGGTAACTGATAAACCCCAGGGTGACTCAGAGAGCCTGTAGACTCAGGAAAAGGGAGGACAGTAGGTATGGTGTTAATGGATCAATCACTTCTTTAACTACTTCATTCTAATGTATTAGTAGAACAGTATTTAGAACTATGGTGGTTTGTATACTTTTCATTAATTAACACGTGAGATAAATGTTCAATCAATATTACACTGCTAGCTGAGAGAAAACCATCTACATGTTTTACTATAATCATATGATTGTGTCCCTGATAAGACTGAAAACTAAAGTCTAAAATAAGCAAAGACTGCACTGAAACTAAAAAACAGAGGAAAGTCTGGCTTGTCAATTAATTCATTCATCCAGCATTCTACAGATGCTTTTAAGTTTCTATCATATTCCAGACACAATGTATTTCACAGGAAATATAGCAGTGAAAAAGCCAGGCACAACATGGACTTTGTTCTCGAGTTAAGGCCAACAGTGGCCTCCATCTTCCCCAATTCAATAGAGAATTTTCAGGCTTCATCTTTCCCAACCTTTCAGGAAATTTTGACCAAGTTGATCACTCCTTTTTTCTTCAAACATTTTGTTCATTTGGCTTCCAGGACATTTTCTATCTTTATATTCCTCTTACTTAACTGGCTGTACTTAGCAGTTTCTTCCTCTTCTTAGCCTCCAATGTTGGTTTCCCAGGACTCAGTCCTCGGTTGTTTTCTCCATCCTCACTCTCTCTCTGGATATGATATCAAATGTCATCTCTATGCTGTTAACTCTCACATTTCTGTCTCTAGCTCCACTTCACTCCAGAGCTCCAGACTTGTGTATCCAACTATGTATTTGACATCCTCATTTTGAAGGAGTAAATAGGTATCACAAATACAATAGGTTCAAAATAAAGTCCTGATTTCCTACCTACCCTCAAACTCAATTTTTTGAGGGTAGGGAAATGGTACTGCCAGTGACTATATGCTCAGGAAAACATCTAGAATTCTTTTTTCTTATCATCATATCCAATCCTTCAGCAAGTCCTATCATCAAAACTCATCTCAAGTCTGATCCCTCTGTCTATTTCCCTGGGGCAGTGCAATAACCTAACCAGTTTTCCTGTTTGTACTCTTGCCCTCCCATCCACTCTATTCTCAACATAGTAACTAGAATCTCCTTTTTATAAGTTAGATCATATCAGTTCTCTACTTAAAGTCCTTCAAGGGAGTCTCCATCACACTTAAAATCTCTGAACTCCCTACTTTATAGTCTCTAAGGACATAAATGATCTAGCTACACTGGAATCATATCAAGTCCTATGCACTTGCTTTTCTCTCTTCCAGGAATACTCTTTCTTAGATCTTCAGATGCCTTACTCTTCACTTAAATCAGAGAATCCCTCTCTGGACACCCTTTCTAAAATGTTATTCCCATCCCTCTGAACCCCATTAATCTGCTTTGTTTCTCTCTATTGCACTTAGCACTCTATGAAAATATATCTTAGGTATTTACTTGTTGATTGCTATTCCCACTAGAACATTAGGTGAGATTTTGTCTTGTTCACACAGGCATGCAGTGGGCTCTCAAATTCTTAGTGAAGTAACAATCTTCTGTCCTCACAAAGTTTACATCTGGTGAAAGATGACAAGGCAAAGACCTTGAGCTCAAAAGATCTGGTTATCTGGTTCACATATGCACGCGCGCACGCACACACACACACACATCTTTCTTCTCAGTCTTGTGGTTCTTGATTGTATATGGGATGGATATCATCCATTATGATAATGATGCATTTATTTCACTGCACCTTCTCAGAGATACAGGTTCCAGGTCTGCAGGCTCCTCCTCTCAGCTTCTAGGTTCGGGTAACTTAGAATTCCTTCCTTCCAGTCATTTAGCCCTAAGCTGGTACCTGTTTCCTATGTGTTACCTCAGAGTTCTGTTTGTTTCCCCTTTTCAGCCCTTCAATATATGCTCATTAATTTCTGATATTAGATTTTCTGTTAAAATAATGGAAGTAGTTGTTCTCCCAACTGGACCATAGCTGATACATCATTGGATGGCCATTTATCCCAGCTTCCTTCACTACACAAAATCACCCCTTATCATTAAAAACAACAGAGAATGCAACACCAATTCTTCCCTGAAACATGTCATTAATAAAACACCCTTGTGTCTCTCAAAGGAAGCTCCTCTTAATGTCTTATTTCAACTTATCCACTTGAGATAGCTTATCTTTTTCTCTTGTCAATGTAAACTAAAGATATTCCATGTGACCTAAAGTATCTATGTATGAAGATATACTTCTAATGTATAAAACAATGGAGGAAAAAGCTGTCCCTGGGAACTTTAACCTATTAATTTAATAAAAGATTTTATTTTATTTTTTTTAATAAAAGATTTTATATTTAGTATTATAATATATTTAAAAATATATAGCTGTATATAACTGTATATTATACAGTTCAGTCACTCAACCGTGTATGATTCTTTGCGATCCTGTGGACTGCAGCATACCAGGCTTCCCTGTCCTTCAACATCTCCTGGACCTTGCTCAAACTCATGTCCATCGAGTTGGTGATACCACTCACCCATCTCGTCCTCTGTCATCCCCTTATCCTGCCGTCAATCTTTCCCAGCATCAGGGTCTTTTCCAATGAGTCAGCTCTTCACATCAAGTAGCCAAAGTATTGGAGCTTCAGCTTCAGCATCAGTCCCTCCAATGAATACTCAGGGTGGATTTCCTTTAGGATTAACTGGTTTGATCTCCTTGCAGCCCAAGAGACTCTCAAGAGTCTTCTCCAACACCAAAAGCAATCAATTCTTCAGTGCACAGCCTTCTTTATGGCCCAACTCTCAAATCCACACATGATTATTAGAAAAACCATAGCTTTGACTATACGGGCTTTTGTAGACAAAGTAATGGCTCTGCTTTTTAATATGCTGTCTAGGTTGGTCATAACTTTTCTTCCTAAGAGCAAGCCTCTTTTAATTTCATGGCTGCAGTCACAATCTGCAGTGATTTTGGAACCCAAAAAAATAAAGTCTGTCACTGTTTCCATTGTTTCTCCATGTATTTGGCCATGAAGTGATGAGACCAGATGCCATGATCTTCATTTTTTGAATGTTAAGTTTTAAGCCAACTTTTTCACTCTCCTCTTTCACCTTCATCAAGAGGCTCTTTAGTTCCTCTTTGCTTTCTGCCCTAAGGGTGGTGTCATCTGCATATTTGAGGTTATTGATATTTCTTCCTGCAATCTTGATTCCAGATTGTGCTTCATCCAGCCTGGCATTTCACATGATGTACTCTGCATATAAGTTAAATAAGAAGGGTGACAATATATAGCCTTGATACATTCCTTTCCCAGTTTGGAACCAGACCATTGTTCCATGTCCAGTTCTAACTGTAGCTCCTTGACTCACATACAGGTTTTGTAAGTTTTGTGAGACTCACATACAGGTTTTCATCTAATCCCTTGAATCTATTTGTCACTTCCACTGTATAATCGTTAAGGGAGTTGATTGAGGTCATACCTGAACGGTCTAGTGGTTTTCCCTACTTTCTTCAATTTCAGTCTGAATTTGGCAATAAGGAGTTCATGATCTGAGCCACAGTCAGCTTCCAGTCTTGTTTTTGCTGACTGTATAGAGCTTCTCCATCTTTGGCTGCAAAGAATATAATCAACCTGATTTCATTATTGACCATCTAGTGATGTCCATGTGTAGAGTCGTCTCCTGTGTTGTTGGAAGAGGGTGTTTGCTATGATCAGTGTGTTCTCTTGTGAAAACTCTGTTAGCCTTTGCCCTGCTTCATTTTGTACTCCAATGACAAAGTTGCCTGTTACTCCAGGTATCTCTTGACTTCCTACTTTTGCATTCCAGTCCCCTGTGATGAAAAGGACATCTCTCTCTTTTTTTTTTTTTTGTGGTGTTAGTTCTAGAAGGTCTTGTAGGCCTTCCTAGAACCATTCAACTTCAGCTTCTTGGCATGGTTGGGGCATAGACTTGGATTGCTGTGATGTTGAATTGTTGCCTTGGAAATGAACTGAGATTATTCTGTCATTTTTGAGATTGCACCCAAGTACTGTATTTTGGACTCTTTTGTTGACTATGAGGGGTACTCCATTTCTTCTAAGGAATTCTTACCTACAGTAGTAGATATAATAATCATCTGAATTAAATTCACCCATTCCAGTCCATTTTAGTTCACCGATTCCTAAAATGTCAATGTTCATTCGTGCCATCTCTGTTTGATTACTTCCAACTTACCTTGATTCATGGACCTAACATTCCAGGTTCCTATGCAATATTGTTCTTCACAACATGGGCTTTACTTTCACTACCAGACACATTCACAACTGGGCGCTGTTTCTGCTTTGGCTCCATTTCTTCATTCCTGCTGGAGCTACTTACAGTATATACAGTTATATTATATACATATATATCAGTTCACATAATATATATCATTTCAAAGGCTTTATATACTTACATGTTACGAGTTACAGATAAGTACACAAATCCTATAAAATTCATTTACCCTTGTTAATAAACTATCATTTATAAAATCTCTTGCTTTTTAGGGGCTTCCCTGATGGCTCAGCTGCCTACAATGTGGGAGACCTGGGTTCAATCCCTGGGTTGAGAAGATCCTCTTCCTTTTTAAAGTTTCTCCTTTCTTCACATTTGATTGTGTTCATATGGATTCTCTTCATAATTATATGTATGTGTCAGCTCCCTAAAAGCGTAAACATAAATGTATGTACATATAAGTGTGCATGTATCACAGAATGCCTAGCATTGTGCCTTGCCCTGTAAATGCTGTGCTAGATTGAATTAAAATCACAAATATACTGAGATTTCAGGCTGCATCTTATTCACGTTTGACTCCCTAGTAGCTAGCACAGTATCATGTTGGTAGCAGAAAACATCAGTTGATTTTTTTGACAGCACTAGAAACATAAAGAAGCTCTTAAAAATATAATCAGAAAATGTAAAAACAATTTTCTTTAGAAAGACATCTATTTTGTCATATAAAGTGTATATGGAGCTTACAGAAAAAGGATATAAGAGGAAAGGCTAGAATCAAAAATATAGAGAGCATACATATGCTAAGTAGTTTAAAGGCTGCAATAAGGAGATCCTCTTCATTCTTCACACTGCACTTCTCTAACCCCCACAAACAAGTTCTACCATAAATGATGCCTTTCTTTGTCTTAAGGTATTGACCCAATTAAAAAATAAACACCTCTGACAATTATGATACTTTTAATCAGTTGATCATCTCTTTTGCTAAAAGCAAACTTAGATTTATATTAGTGGGTTTGGGGGACACTGCCTGGTAGGAGTCATCTGGAAGTTGTGGGGGCATTCTGGGTTGTTACCATTATTGGCATTCAGTTCTGAAGGGATGCCACACAATAAAAAATCATCCCACATGATTTTCAAGTGTCTCACCAAACATTCATGTAGGTAAAAACCTGTTAATAATCATCTGAGTTTAGAACCTAAGTCAATTTTATTTTCATAATTCTTATTTATACTTAATTATCTAAAATAAAATGATAGTGAAAATCAAGTGAATTATCATTTTGATAGAAATACTATGAAGTATTGTCCACCATTTCATGAAATCCTATCACTGAAAGCAAACAACTAGATATCTGAGTCACCAATACAACAAACACAATTCTAAATCATCAGAATCCTAACTAATTTCACTTTTAGGTCCAAGTTTATCTACTTCATTATGTCTTTTAGTGTAGGTGTGCTAGAATATTTTCATATTTAAATGCACTTTATTTTATTATAAATTATTTTCATTTTCCTTGTACTTTAGTCATAAAATTGTATCAAATTTTTAAAATTATATGCATAGGTAGATAATAGTGTTCATGCATTTTGTTTGAGAATAATAAAGAAATTAATAAAAAGTATGGCTATGAAATGCAGGTTTAGATGGAGATGGAGGGCAGGAAGAGAGAAGCAATATAATATCTGGTGGGAATATGACACTGAGAAGAAAGACCAGGATGTGGGGGATTGGTCCTTTCAACAAGCCACAGAGAGTACTTGGTTACTTGGTGAATCTTAAAGATGAAATGTCTTGTTTAATCCTTTTTTCCTAGGCAAAAATGTCATACCAGTGTTTGCCATAGCTTGGAGGAGTTGGCCAGATGCATGGAAGGAAAAGAGAAACTGGAGTAAGAGACACCTACATTCAAACCCTGATTCTGTCTCTTATAATTCATGTAAACTTGAGCAAATAATTTCACTTCTCTGAATGTCTATTTCCACGTTTGTAAAATGGAGGTAGTAGAAAAAGCCCTCACGGTTTGGCTCTGCTGAATCTTAGAGCCTGTCACCATCTCTTCCATACCATGGGCCTTCAACAGATGTTAATTCCACCACTCAGCCATAAAAAAGAATAAAATAATGCCATTTGCAGCAACATGGATGCAACTAGAGATTATCATACCAAGTGAAGTAAGTCAGAAAGAGAAAGACAAATACCATATGTATTACATGTGGAATCTAAAATATGACACAAATGAACCTATCTATGGAACAGAAACAGAATCAGGGATATATATAATAGACTTGTGGTTGCCAAGTGGGAGGAGGGTGGGAGAGAGGTGGATTGGGAGTTCAGGATTAGCAGATGCAAACTGGTATATACAGAATGGATAAACAAAAATGTCCTACTGTATAGCACAGTGAACCATATTCAGTATCCTGTGATAACCATAATAGAAAATAATATGAAAAATAATGTACAAATATGTATAGCTGAGTCACTTGGCTGTACAGAAGTAATTAATACAACACAGTAATTCAACTATACTTCAATTAAAAAAAATTTTAAAATGAAATAAAAACCTAAAAGAAAACCCCAAAGGTTAATTCCTACCCACCTGCTCCTAGATGTTACATAATTTCTAGTGCTTCCTGAAAGAGAGAAAAGTCCAGACAATAATATGATTAGTTATCTACAGCTTTCCAGCTGGCACAGTGGTAAAGAATCTACCTGCCAATGTAGGAGATTTAAGAGACACTGGTTCAATCCCTGGGTCAGAAAGAGCTGCTGGAGCAGGAAATTGCAACTTGTTTCAGTATTCTTGCCTGGAAAACTCCATGGACAGAGGAGCCTGGTGGGCTACAGTCCATGGGATCACAGAGTCGGACATCACTGAGAGACTGAGCACACACACACATAACAAATTACCAGCAACTTAAAAATTTAAAATAACATACATATATTATTATCTCAGTTTCTGGGCTTCAGGAATCTGAATATGGCTGGAGTGGGTCCTTTGTTTCAGGGTCTCTCACGAGCTTGTAATCAAAGTGTCAGTGAGAACTAGAGTCTCATCTGAAAGTTCAGCTGTGGAAGGACCCACTTCAAATCTCAAATCTTACATAGTTGTTGGCAGAATTCAGTTTCCAGACAGTTGACAGAATAAGGACTCAGTTCTTCACTGTTTTTTGGCCAGAGTCCCCTCTCTGTTACTTGCAACATGGGCCTATCCAAAATCACAGCGTTCTTCCTCAAAGATACAAACCAAGAAGACAATTAAGAGAGTCTGCAAGCAGGACAACAGTGAAACCTTTTGTAACTTAATGATAGATATGACATTTTATCATCTTTATCATGGTTAGAAGCAAGTCCCTACATCCAGTCTATACCCAAGGAGTGGCTGTTACCCAAGGGCATGAATTCCAGGAGATGGGAATGATCAAGGCCCAACTTAGATTCTGCCTGTCACAATAATGTATAGATAATTGTACAGAAATTGCTTCTATGTACATGGGGAAATTACCTGGGCCAAATATGTAAGAAAATACACTTTCAACACCCAATCCATGTACTCCAACTTTTATAAAATTTAATTCATTGATTAATTGCATGAGTTTTGTGCCTGACAGATTCCTAATCAAACTGGCATAAAACTTGCATATATGCCAAGAGTATTCAAATCATGAATAAATACTCTCTCAACATATAATCCAAGGCAACAAGAAATAGCTATGCTTAAAATTTTCTAAACTGACAGCCAAACCACTTCAAATTGCTGCATTGTTCAAGGTGATTTCAAATAGAACTCACAGGTCTGAGTATCTGAACCCTGGCAATCTTCACCTTCAATAAACTCTCAATGGAACATAAATATAAATGCTTAACAGATCAGCTATTACATGCTCTTTCTTAATTCCCACATCCAGGATTGAAAATCTAGGTAACATTAAAAAAATGAGTTACCTTATAAACTTTAGTGGCCTCTACTGAAAAGTAATACAAAGTATCACAATGATAATCACAGTTTAGTAGTTTATCTTTTAAGTAGAAAAATAATTTAAAAAAATAACTTTTCTTAGAATTAACTTTTGCTGGTGGCCATACTTCCAAAATCTTTTCCCTTACTTTGGAATCATGGCAGCCAAAGAACACCATTTCTGTGATACCTTTGGAAACATCACTCTTATTTGAAGCTTATCCCCAAACCACCTTTATTTAGGAGACTAAATCCTAGGTATCACTCAATCTACATGTTCCTTTTCTGAGTAGATAGGACCCATGTTTATTCCATGAGTTGCTCCCTAACCCAACCAGACCTGACACAAGCTGGACCAACCAGACTCTCCTTCTTTCCAAGGAACCTAAAAATGGGATAGAGAAACACTACCCAGTAGACTCACAGCACAGAAGTTCTGAGTACATATTTAGGGCTAGGGAAGAAAGTCATGTTGAGACCATTTATATCATGATGGTTAATTTTATGGGTCAACCTAATTGGGCCATGAGGTGAACAGATATTTGGTCAAACATTATTCTGGGTATGTCTGTGAAGTATTTCTAGATGAGATTAAAATTTGAAATAGCAGACTGAGTTAAGGAGACTGCCCTCCCCAATGTGGGTGGGCCTGTTCTAATCAGTTGAAGGTATACATAGAACAAAAAATGAATCCTCCTGCAAGCAACCAAGGAAGAACTTTTCTTGCCTGACAGCTTTTAGCTGGAACCTTGGTATCTTCCCATCTTTGGACTCAAATGGGAACATTCACTCTAACTGAATCTCAAGGCTACCTGTTTTTGAACTGACACTTTATACCATAGGCTTTCCTGGTTCTTGGGCCTTCATACTTGGACTAGAACTAAACCATCAGCCCTCCTGGGTACTCAGCTTGCCAACTGCAGATTTTGGTACATCTCTGCCTACCTAAGAGCAAAATTCCTTATAATAAATTGTGTGTGTGTGTGTGTGTGTGTGTGTGTGTGCGCGCACGCGCGCACATGTGCTTAGTTGCTCAGTCGTGTCTGACTGTTTGTGTCCCCATGGACTATAGCCTGCCAGGCTCCTTTGTCCTTGGGGATTTTCCAGGCAAGAATACTGGAGTGGGTTGCCATCCCCTCCTCCAGGGGATCATCCCAACCTAGGGATCAAACCCAGGGCCCCCATACTGCAAACAGATTCTTTACCAGCTGAGCCACCATGAATACTGGAGTGGGTAGCCTATCCCTTCTCTAGGGGATCTTCTCAACCCAGGTATTAAACCATGGTCTCCTGCATTGTAAGCAGGTTCTTTTACCAGCTGAGCTACCAAGGAAGCCTGTAGTTCTATTTTTGGTTCTATTTTTCTGGAGAACCTGACTAATACAGACACCAAAAAAAAAAAAAATAATAATAATACAGAAAAGCAATCTTCAGAAGAATGAAGTAATGTTCAAAAAGAAGACAGAGATTAAATATCACATTGCCTAGGGAGAAGGAGTATGGTGAAGTAGCTTGTTCTTATAGTCTTCAGAAGATCTGATAGTTCATCTTCTTCTGAAGTGAAGTGAAAATCACTCAGTCGTGTCCAACTCCCTGTGACCCCATGGACTGTACCCGCCAGGCCCCTCTGTCCATGGATTCTCCAGGCAAGAACACTGGAGTGGGTTTCCATTTCATCTTCTTCTGGGGTGCCATGAAACACCGTTGGTTCTTTACAATAAACCCTTTTTACATGAGCTAACACAGTGCATTTCAGCTACCTGAAACCAATAAGAGGCTTCAATAAGATACTTGGTGAATAACTGCACTTGCCAGAAATCCCTGGTCTCCAGCATGGCCCCCATAACCTAACTCATCCCAATAGAACATAGTATGATGGTTAAGACCCAAGGCACTGGGTTCAAACAGTACCTGAATTTGATTCCCAGGTTTGCCACATGCTAGCCATGTGATGGCTGCTAAATTACCTCTTCAAACCTTAGTTTTCTTAAATCTTAATGACCCGTAGGGTTGTTACAAGGATTAAAAAGAAACTGACCTCCAGGGCCATCATGTTAGGCCTCCTGGATTGTTCTCTGGTTGTATGGCCCAGCAGCTCTGCCCAGTGCAGCAGTGACCCCAGAGTAAGGGTTCAGGAAAATCAGCCATTATTGTATCTTTCTTTTTTATATCACATTGCCTACCTGATTGCCACCAAAACTACTATCTTAATCAAGTAAGATGGAGCACTTTTAACACAAATTAACATAAGCACTTGCAAAATTTACTTGATAGTGGTTTTCTGTTTCATCTCACTGTTCTTTTCAAAATAAATATATACCAGATATTACACTGCTCATAGTAGAAATTATGATAGATATGTCTTTCAGGAAACTGTACTCAATTGCCAAGAACCTAGTCTGTTAGGGCAAACTCTGTGCCAAAAAAGCAGAACAACATCCTATACAAGTACTTAGGGCTGTGAAGTCAGTGAGGCAGGGGCTAAAATACCCATATGTTCTTGGTTAAGTTTCTTAATCTTTCTAAGCCTCTCTTTCCTTGTGTTTTCAATGGGGATACTCCATAGAGCTGCAAAGGATTAAAGTAAAATACGTAAAGCTAAGCATAGTTATACAAAATGCTAAATAATTGATGGCTCACTTATTTTCAATCCTGTAACAACTAGAAACTAATATATTCTACATAATAATATACTAATAATCACTCAATAGCTCCAAGAAAGAACTTTGAAAAAATAACTTAAAATAGGGTTAATCCTGTCAAGTAGGTTGAACTACTTTACATTAAAGCAGTTGAGTAAGATGCTGAGTCTAAACACAATGAGACTTCCCCCTAAATGTATAGTGACACTGCCTTCATTCCAGTTCATCCAGGGTAGTCGGGCATAATTATTAATAGGGCTCCATTTCACTTTTGAAAGTGTTCTGGTTTGGATAATAAATTATATGATCACTCTATCTAGAGTAAAATCTTTAGATGGAAGACAAGTTTAAAAGCTGTTATTTCATCTCAAGGTTTGGTTATTGTGTTTTAATTTTTTTCTCTCTAGCTATGAGGCAAACTGTGAAGACAGAATTTAGGGTTCTCAGCCACACAACAAGTAGCTTTTCAAACTGCCTAGACTTGGAATTTATGACTAAGCTAATGCCCATTACTTCAAAGGATAAATCCATGAATGAACTAGTATCAGGGTGAGGCCATCCCATTCAGCAACAAGTGCTGTGGATTATGGAGACTCATGTGCTATGCTGTGCTTAGTCAGGTCCAACTCTTTGTGACCCCCATGGACTGTAACCCACCAGGATCCTCTGTCCATGGGGATTTTCCAGGCAAGAATACTGGAGTGGGCTGCCATGCCCACCTCCAGGGGATCTTCCTAACCCGGGGATCAAACCCAGGTCTCCTGCACTGCAGGTGGATTCTTTACTGTCTGAGCCACCAGTGAAGCCCAATAATACTGAAGTAGGTAGCCTATCCCTTCTCCAGGGGATCTTCATGACCCAGGAATCAAACTGGAGTCTCCTGCATTGCAGGCAGATTCTTTACCAGCTGAGCTACCAGGGAAGCCCCATGGAGATCCATACTGCCCTTACAATAAGAGAAGAACACTACTTTATATGTCTCTGGAAGTTGACAGCGTAAAATGTATTCTCATATTTAGCATCATGTTTAAGTCTCAAGAGCAAACATCTTTTCTATTCCACAATTTCATGAGTGCCTGAGATTTCCACACAAGTGGGTAACCCCTTGGGAAACCCATGCGTGCAGCTCACTAGTTGTCTGATGCTCACTTCTCCCTACCCATAACCCCCAGTCCCTGCCTTCCTCAGTTCTTGACTTATGCTTTCCATCCACTCCCAAGGACTTGATAATGAGGTTTTTGACCTTCTTCTCCCATTCTCCCCTGCCCTTCACCTCCATCCCACTCTCGGGCCATGATGCCAGGTTTGCTTATCATCTGCATGAAACCAAAGCCAAAGATGAGAGGTGTTCTGGACACACTCCTACTTAAAGACATGTTGCCAGGTCTGCCCTTAACCTAGACCCAGCCCATTTGGAAAGGAGCATAAGACATCACCCCCATTTTATAGATGAGGAAACTGAGGCAAGGAGGTCTAGTGTCTTGCCCAATGTCACACACCAGCAAAGCATGAATGAGAGAGATGTGGGTCTTCTGAATTGTGCCCATGCTCTGTCTCTTATATTTATACTCACACTCAGTCGCTTAGTCCTGCCTGAATCTTTTGCGACCCACTGCAGTCCTCCAGGCTCCTCTGTTCATGGGATTTCCAGGCAAGAATATTGGAGTGGGTTGCCATTTCCTTCTCAATCTCTTCTACTAAAGCTTGTCAAATTTCAATAAGCATAACTTACAAGGACCAAAACAAAAATGCTGGATTCCTTGTTCAAAGAGCAGGAAAACAGCATTTTCCTTTCTTCTCCCATCTTTTGACTTACCATGATATTTTTTATTTGCCATTTAACACTGTGCTGCTTCCACACAGGGATACTGACAGAGTGAACACAGGCCTTCAAAGGTGCCCAAAGCATCACTCATGATTGAGCACATGGGGCATACGTATCTGACCTTGACCTCACCGTACCAATGCTCAAGGTCCCTGCCGAGGGCACAGGGCAGGAGTGGACACGGTGGGGCAGGGGAGCCGGTGGTCATCCTGGCAAGGTGTGGAGCTACATACGTTTGAACTAAGACTTCAAGCCCGCGTCCCTCACAAGTTTCAGTGTCCCACCAGACTTCACTTACAAAATAGAATTTCAAAGATAAAATTAGTAAGACTGTCAAGTCAGTCACCACAGAGCATTATACCCCAAGCACAGGGCACCCCTTTTGAGACAGGGCTTTGTGCAGTCACCTTTCAGCCAACCCTGTGCACACGAATCATCTGGGGATCTCATTAAAATGCAAGATCCAACTCAGTAGATATGGGGGAGTCTTGAGACTGGGCATTTCTAACCACCTCCCAGAAGATGCTAATGCTGTTGGCCTTGGAGTATCCTTGAGTAACAAGATCCTCTTCCACAAGTCTCATTTTTTAACTTGTTTATGATGTCAGGTCCAATTACAGAACCTCTATTTCTTTCATTATTCAAATAACGCAGCCATGAAAATAGGTATTAAATACAAGTCACCATCCATTGTATCCTTAAAACATGACATGTCAGAAGGAGCAAATCTATTCATGTATTTATGATATCCTCTGGTCTGGGTTTAAAGACTTCGTGCTTGTACATATATTGATGTCACTCAGGTACCCATCATGTAAAGGCTGCCTGATGTCTCCTGGGTAGACAAGGCCCCCACTGCTCAGAAGGACCTGTTGTTGAAAATTGTCAAGTACAATTTTCTAAAACAGGAGCAAGGGCCCATAGCCTCAGCTTATGGATAGAAATGACCACTGAACAGTTTTGAGTTTATAAAGGTATACTATTTCAGGAATAGCAGTAATCTTAGATTCTAATGGATAAAATAGGCAAGATTTCTCAGCACTCTTGTAACAGGGGCTCTCAGACTGCAGAGTCCTATTCAATGTCAATCCATGCAGCACATGAAAAATGAGATCTCTAGAAAAATGAGCCTCAGTCTCTTCATCCCTAGAATGGGGTCAGTTATACTTACCTTACCCTATGGGATGATGCCTTTAATCAAATCATATGAAATAGGCACTATGAAAGGTTATGAAATACAAAGTACTGTACAAATCCAAAGTTGTTGTTGTTTAGGGACTTCCTTGGTAATCCAGTGGTTAAGACTCCATGCCCCCAACACAAGGGGCTCAGGTTTGGTCCCTGGTCAGGGAACTAGATCTCACATGCCACAACAAGAGATCTCTCACGTAGCAACAAAGATCCCACACACTTCCACTAAAACCCAGAGCAGTCAGATAAATTAAAAAAGAAAAAAAAAAAGTAGTTGCTATTTAACAGCTTTAGAAAATGCTGTAGGTAACTAACAGATGTAACATTTCAATTTCATGTCCCATAGCATTTGAGGTATATGTAGAGGGCAGGGGTGTTAAATGGAATATTCTTTTAAAGGTAGAACGTTACGAGACTGACAAACCACTTTTATAACTGGAACAAACCGTGTCTGCCATTCAGTAATACTTGGAAATCCATCATCAATTTGACTTATATCCAGCATCAATAAATCACACAAAGTGAACCCTGTGCAGCCCAAAGAGTAAACAAAACTAAACACCGTGTATCACCTGCCTTTTTGGCAAGACAAAATGAAAATTCTGGTTACTTCAACTGAAATAAAGCCTTTGGTCTCTGACTGGTTTGGTTATTTTTGGAATCTTTTATGGAATATTAACTTTAATTGCTCTAATTCTGCAGGAAGCCACACTGGAAGTGCAAGGAAATATAAGTGATTAAAAAGCAGAAGTGAGGGGGCAAAAGTAACCACATATTTTGCCCCAACTTTCTTAAGCTAATATATCAACTATAACACTTCAAAAATGCGGGATCCCCAGTTGCTATTCTTGCCCCAGTTCTAACATGACTACATTTAACATGCTTCACCCAGTGATGTTAGCAGATTCTTTTATTGTCTGTTATTTTACCAGGGATCAACATAAGTGAAGCAATGATATGGGAAAGTAACTTTTTAAATCAGTGGCAGACTTTAACATTTCTGATGCAACAGTGAGAGAAAAATATGAAGCTTGTTGACCCACTAAGAAATTAAGCTCTAACCTAAGCTCCAGATCATAACCAATTGAATTAATAAACCACAGACATAAAAATAAAACTTGATGTAGTATTTAAAATACACTAGTTTTTAGACCTCCCAGGATCACACAACACATTTTCTTAGACGAGGTCTTTATAAGAGACACCAACCTTAAGTGACACAAAAGAATTTTTAAGTTTCAATTAGTTTGGTGTCCTTTGTTGATATTATTTTGCTTTTTCTGACCAACAATAATGAATAACCCACAAGCACTAATGAATAACTAACTCCCTTTGTCTCCAAGGACAGCAGAGCCCAACAAGAAATGTCAGAGGCCCCGAAGTAAAATAAAAAACCTTTACAATGAAAATCTTTCCAATTATATAGTCCTAGGGGTACTGCGAACTGTATTTAAATAGCTGTGTCAAACACACTTATAGTGAGGATCATAAAATCAATTTCCCAGATGCTTTGAAAAATGCATTTCTCCCAGTCTAATTACAGTCTGTAACTGTTGAGAAGAAAGCAGGGAGAAACACCACTATCGGCACACTGTTACTGGGATTCTATACTCACCAATTATAAGAGGGTCAGAAAGTTGCCAGCTGCAGAATGTCCTCCACACTCAGTGACAAAGATCAATATAAAAATTATTATTTCAGCACATTAAAATTTACATTTTAATTACAGCAAGCAATCATTTTTAAAACAAATTTCCACATCTTAGAAATACAAAGCTAAAGGTAAATGTTTCTTAGTTGTAGTACAGAGAAAATAAAAATATACCCATGTTCCTGAGAACCAGCGTTCTCACTGACAGCTTTGCAATGAGGAAGTGTGAAGAAGAACTCTGTAATGTTATATTTTAACTGGAACTCATTACCTTGTTCTGGTGTATTTCCTCACTCTGTCCATAGTAAGGACCTAGAAACAATGATATCCCAGAGCCAATAAGAATACCCTTTAATCCAGTTTTCCAAATATCATTTCCCACTAAAGGGAACCTTAACTTTTGGGGGAAATAGTTGATTCCAGGTATGGGGCAGGGAAGTACAAGCGATGCTAGAATATTTTGTGTCTCAAAGTAAGGAAGAACTTAATGGGAACATGTCAAAAGGACATAATAACTGACCTGAAGGGGCTTCCATCGGTCAAATCCGGGACAGTTTGACCATCAGAAAAAATAGTGATGGTAATGAGTTATAGCACAGTGAATTTTTTAAAAGAATAAATGAATCTGCAATGACACTAAAAGAGAAGGGAGAGAAGCTCTCCTTTCCAGAAGAAGACCAGCTAATAAACATAGAAGGAATGATACAATCAGAAAGTAACCTTTATGCAATCAGCAATATAATACCTGATTCAGACAAAGGTCATCAATAAATCCTAGTAAAGGTTATTAAAGATATTCACACACGATTATTTGTTAATTTTGAAAAGTGTCCTTTACAATGTAGAGATCTAGTGACACCACCTTAGACAGACAACCAAAAGCAGCATTACAAATACTAGGACAAATGAACATTTAGTGCTTCCTGGTATAACACAATGGGTGGTACACAAATCACTATGTAGTGTTCTTGCCAAAAATGTTTAACCCGAACCCAATTATGACAAAATGACTGGACTGATCAGGTTGTGAGACAAGACAGCTGACCTGAACTTTAAAAAAATATTAACACATTTTTGTCATGAAAAACACAAAAAAGTCAGGGAGAGTAGGTCATTCTAGATGAAAGGACACCAAAGAAACATAACAACCAAACATAACCCAAATGCAGTGAATGATCTTTTATTAGAGCCTAGATTTTTTTTAAATGGCTACAAATAACACTGGATTATAAGGGGGGGGGGAATAATACCTTATATTATAAACCATGATTAAGTAAAATAAAATACATAATGAATTTGAATGTGAACTATATTTTAAGATATAACTGTTTATAAGTAATACTGTTGAGTCAAAGTTAAATTTCTTGGTTATCATTAATGTATTTTAGGTATATAGCATGAAAGATACCTGCTTAGGAATTTGGGGGTAAAGGGTCACAAGGTCAGCAACTTACTTCCAAGTAGTTCAGTTTACTTTAGAGATAAAGATGGCATTGCCAAAAAGTAAAATACAATAGAAGGTAATATAAAGTGTAATGAAAAAAATAATCCAACTTTTAAAGAAAACTATTCAGGAATGAAGAATAAGTTTTATTTAAGAGATTAGTTACCTACAAGTGGAAGTAGTTGAATGCAGCTTCTGGAAAAGCCAATGAAAGGAGGTAGATTCCAAGGGAGTAGAACTTTTTGCCTTTTCTGACAAAAACAGTTATGATCATGGGCCTGTCTTCCTTGAGCTTGTAACCATTAACAGTAATCACCCACCCTTAACTGCTCTTTCTGTGAGAAAAATGAACTCCTATGACACAGGTTCCCAAATGCTCCCAGTGCATGGAATTCTTAGCGTCTCAGTAAATTTTTCATGCTGCCCCTAGGCCAAAAGGAACATCTAACAGTTCTGTTTATTAAGTAGTTAGGTGTCAATAACTTCATAGTATTTATGTACTAATAACTTATTATCTGTTTGAAAAAAAATAACAAATTTTTTAAATCATTTTTATTTCATTTTTAAATAACCACAATTATTAATGGGATGTGCATTTCAATCATGCTTTCTACTACTTCTCAAATCTTGGAATCAGATTGGACATCACCACCTTCACCTCCTATTCCACACTGATTTTCATTTAGCACTTGCTTTTGTTATTGTGGTAAAATATATGTAACATAAAATGTCCCATTTTAACCATTTTTAAGTGTACAGTTTAGTGACTTTAACTATATTCACACTGTTGTACAACCATTACCAACACCCATCTCCAGAACTTTTTCAACTTCCCAAACTGAAACCCTGTACCCATTAATTAATAACTCCTCATTCTCTCCTTCCCTAGTCCACAGTAACCACTACTTTCTGTCTCTATGAATTTAATTATTGTAGGAACCTCATATAAGAAGAATCATACAATATTTGTCCTTCTCTGTCAGGCATATTTCTTTAGCATAATGTCTTCAAGGTTTATCCATATTATAGCATATGTCATATTTCCTTCCATTTGAAGACTGAAAAATATTCCATTGTATAAATATGACTATATCTGCTGCAGTCCATAGCGTCGCAAAGAGTCGGACATGACTGAGAGATTAAACTGAACTGATAGATGTGACACATTTTGTTTACCCATTCATTTACAATGATGGACACCTGGGTTACTTCTACCTTTGGCTATTGTGAAAAATGTTGCTCTGAACATGGATATACAAACTACTTGCTTTTCTTAGTCACAATTACCAATTATGTAGTTTCTCAAAGTTACAATATCATCAAAAAGAACATACTGTAATCTAATATTGAAACTGTGAACCTCCTCAAACTAGCAGTTTGCCTGCAGGAATGTCACATATCCAAAGTTTCCTTCAAAATTTAAAATATCTCATAGCTCTCTCCGAGTCTTCTGTGGCACCCCAGAGCACTTGGCACACCATTCGGGAACCACACTCTACAATGTTAAATCCATGGTTATTTGAGTTTTCGTAGGAACAGAACTCAATCCTTAAGTAACATAAACATTACAATCAAATTTATATTTCTCCTGAGGTTCCCACTGGAAATTTTTGAGTCTTCAAGTCAGATGTTTGTCTGTATGACAATCCCTAGGTAACTTATTCTATTGGCAATATATAGAAAGATATATAGATATACCTCCTATTGGTTCTGTGTCTCTGAGAAACTCTAATAGACCCACAGAGTCACAAGTTCTTTGGCACTTATCCTTTTGGATCATGATATTGTCAGTAGTGCATGGGAAAGCAGTGGCAAAATCAGGGAGAGATGTCAGTCTCAAGCTTATCACATCAACCCCGAGGTTAAATCCTTCCACAGATTACCAGTGCCCTCAAGATAGATCCAAACTCCTTAGTATGTTACTCACGACTCTTCATCTGGTTACTGCTTATTCTTTTTCAGCCTCATCTCTTACCCAGGTCTCCACACCTCCCCTCAATGTGAAACCAGACAGAAGTCCATGAAATGGACTATGGTCTCTCCCCTCCAGGTTTTGAGCATGCTTTCCTCTCTACCCAGAGCAAATTCCAGATAGTCCCTGCCCCTTCACAGGCATGTGCATGCACGCGCGCACGCACACACACACACACACACACACACACACAAACACACACAGAGGACATACTCTTCTGTGATTATAAAGTTAGCCCCTCATTCTTTAGGTATCTGTCTAGATACCCTACTCTTCTCCCAGATCCACCTATCAAGCTCAGGCTGGGAACCCCTTCAAATGTTGCCCTCTCACCCTGCGTGTATGTCTACCAGAGTCTCAACCATGCTTTATTTTAACTGTTCATTTATTTTTCTGAATTCTCAACTCCCTAAGAGCCAGAACTATGTTTTATTGGCTCTCACATCCCTAAAACTCATTTAAGGCCTTCTTATCTCTCCTTGCTATTCTCTGGAATTCTGCTTTCAGCTGTGTATCTTCCCCTTTCTCCCTTGCCTTTCGCTTCTCTTCTTTCCTCAGTTATTTGTAAAGCCTCCTCAGACAACCACTTTGCTTTCTTGTATTTCTTTTTCTCTGGGATGGTTTTGGTCACTGCCTCCTGTACAATGTTATGAACCTCCATCCATCGTTCTTCAGACACTCTGTCCACCAGATCTAATCCCTTGAACCTATTCATCACTTCCACTGTATAATGATAAGCGATTTGATTTAGGTGATACCTGAATGGCCTAGCAGTTTTCCCTACTTTCTTCACTTTAAGTCTGGATTTTGCAATAATGAGTTCACGATCTAAGCCACAGTCAGTTCTAAAGGAAATAAACCCTAAATATTAATTGGAAGGACTTATGCTGAAGCTGAAGCTACAATACTTTGACCACCAGGTACAAAAAGCCAACTGATTAGAAAAGACCCTGATGCTGGGAAAGACTGAAGGCAAAAGGAGAAGGGGGCTGCAGAGGATGAGATGGTTACACAGCATCACCGACTCAACGGACATGAATTTGAGCAAACCCTGGAAGACAGTGGAGGACAGAGGAGCCTGGCATGCTGCAGTCCACGGGGTCTCAAAGAGTCAGACACAACTTAGCGACTGAACAGCAACAAACCCCCAAAACAGTCAGCTCACCCATAACATATGCTTAATAATTATTTGTAGAACAAATGACTGGATGAAGTCGAAACAGTCCCACATCACCATTCTCAGTTATTGGCTTAGTTTAGAAACTGTCAAGCAAGATTTGAAAGGGACACAATCAGCCACTCCTGGTAACATACAGACCACTAGTGGAATCCAACCTGTAAGGTGAGGCAGAATAATAATTCAGTTGTCCTCAACTCCTTACTCATGTCCGTGCATGCCCTAAACATGCAGATCCAGAAAAGGCACTGCAAGCTTGGAAGCTAAGCAAGGAGCCAGAAAATCAAAGAGGAGAATCAGGAAGCAGTGCTAATTTTTACATGAGTTCCATGATGAACTGACCCTGAGAGTTTGTTATTCCTTAAGTACCTGAAGCATTTTTTTTATAAACTATGATTATAATTATAAACACTTCTAGTCACTATCAAAGTAATATTCCCAAACTCTTTATTGCCTGACAAGGCTTAAGTTACTTATTTTTTTTCTAGACTTTAATTCCTTTGTCAGTTATTCAACAAGAGCATACAACTCAGGACTGTTGTGAGGAATAACTGAGACTATGTATTGGAAAGCACTTAACACAATGCCTAACACTTGCTAAGTTATTATATAATAAGTACAAGTTATTAATATTATCACCACGATTTCCTGCAAGTCAGGATTTCAAACACAAATACATATAAAAGCAAGCTACAGTTCACTAGTCAAGCATGAGCTGAAAGATTGTACTGGGCCTCAACCCCTGAAAATACAAACACATGAGCCTGACATTAAGAAACTTAGCTTGCCATGTCATGAACATAGCAATCTGACAATGACAGAGCTATTTTGGATGCAGCCCCCAGGGAAAATTTTCCTGTACTTACACTAGATATGTTAGCTCTGAGAAATAAAACAATTCAAAACAAGCCTAGACCAAAATAAATAAGTAAAACAGAACAGAAAAAAAGTTACACATACGTTTAGGTTTTTTTAATCTACCCATTTATATCAACTTCTCCAACTCAGAAATACACAGACACTAAAACAAACAACTTTTGGGTTACCTGCCTGATATAAATCATTTTTCATCATAATTGGCAAAGTTATGAGCTAACTAGGTGAATAGCCACTTACAGGGCTGCTAGTAATTTTACTTGGTGGTATAAACACTTGGAGGAGGAAATGGAAATCCACTCCAGTATTCTTTCTTGGAAAATCCCATGGACAGAGGAGCCTGGCAGGCTACAGTCCATAGGGTTGGGAAGAGTAAGACATGACTGAGAATGCACACACATAAACACTGAGTATAGGCATTTAAAACTGAATGGTAAAAAAAAAAAGAAAAAAAATGGTAAAAATACCTAGAGGAATATATAATCATGCTATTCTATATAACAAAGCTATGTTTTACATAGGATACATGCTCCTTTTTCTAGCCCAGATACACATATCATTAGCAATACAACCTCATTAACTCAACACCAGTTTCTAGACAGAGCAAGTCATTCAAATAATTTGGTATTCTCCAACAATTATTCTTAATTTGAAATCTATGGTTAAAAAAAAAAAAAGTTAAGGTAATTCAAAGCCTACTGAATTGGAAGCATCCTCTCTGCCCTCATTTCTCTCAAATTGGCAAGTTTTTCTAGTTTTCCACAAGCACAAAAATACATCTTTTCATTATACTCTTCTAGCTGCTTTCTCTATTGTAACTAGCTATGTTATAAAGATTATAGGTTTTGCCCTTAGAATAGTTTTTTTATCATTTTATGTACTTGTTCCTCATTTTATTGGATATTAAAATTTCTCCACTTTAAATCCTTTTCCTTCCAAACATCACCTTTATTCTAGCATCCAACTAACATAATAATAACAGCTGCAGTCATCCATCTCCTCCATGGTCTGCAGAATCCAGATCCTGGTAAGACAAGATAGAGCTCTGTGCATCCAGAGGGCAGGATCTTCCTAAACATGCTCTTGTTTTCCTCTGTGACACTTATGCTACTTCCCTGTTTCCAATCTCATCTTCAACCCTGTTTCACAGTCCATGAAACAGTACATTTACCACTGTGGTGCCCTCGTCCTCACACAAATGTACACATCTACATCCTTTCCTAGGAAGCTACATATCATTATGAGACTTTGACCCTGACACTGAATCATGTATTTTTCCATAGGATTTGCTTGCAGAGCAGAGACGAGGAAGAGAAAAACAACAGTGTCCACTTTTAAAAGATCCCAGAAAGACAATCCTACCTTTCCCAGAATTTGGAGGAAAGGGGCTTCCAAACTCCTGCTGCTTTGGCTTTAATGTGTGTGGCCCTGACACGCCTCCAGCCTGGGTGACCTGGAAACGTGGCTTCCCACTGGTGAGCACTTGTCTCCTGGGGCTCAAGGCAGGCAGATGGATGGGGCTCTCATTCATGTTGCTCTGAGGAGCCATCCCTCCTCCTGAGGGCATCTTGAGATGGAGGCTGTCAGCAAGGCTTCCAATGGCAGAGCTTGTTGTGCTGCCACAGGGTGAGGGGCCAGGAGTCCCCGAATGGGCTTGAATGGGAGGGATGTGTTGGCCACTGACCATCCCAGGCCCCTGTGGGGTTCCTGATGTCCGGTGGAGATTCATGCTGCATGACCTTCCATTCATTCTGAAAAAACCTGTAGCCAGGTTGGTCAAATATCCAATGACACTAATGATTCCTTTCAGGCAAAGTCCAATAAGTTATCCATGGTGTGGTTTATTAGCCTGTTTAAAAAAATAAATGCAGGCATTTTTAAAAGTAAAAAGGAAAATAAGTTACAATGAGTTTTCAACCTGTGTAGCATTCATATCAGGAAGCACTCAGCAAAACGGTCTTTTATGTAGAACATGCTTATCGAATACATGGTTCATTGGCAGGCATTCTCCCCTCCTGCATTCATGGTAGACATGGATTATGGATCACTGCATTGTTTCGTTTTGTTTGCCACTGAACCATTCTCAATACAGTGCTCTTGGCAACTATAACCAATCTACTGGTGCCAGCTTGCAAAATGAAACTTACTTTGCTCCATAGAGGATCTGTCTGTAATAGTTCACATTTGCTATGGTGCATCCTGGGAAACCCAAATGCATCACCTTCATGAGCTGTTAGACTACTGCTCAAAGGTTCCAGTAAACAAACAGAAAGATGATATAACCTCTAAAATGAGACAGTGAGTACATTCACAGGGAATTTTTTCATGGTCCCTAGATTAACAAAAGAGTTTTAAAAATAGGCATGGGAATTTCATAAAGGTTTCATATACCCATATATCTAAATATTTACAGCAGCATTAGAGTCTTAGTTCTATATTGATCCTGAGTTATGGGGATGAAAATATAATCAACATCACAATACTCTCACCTTTCAGCAAGATCCTAGAAAAGGATAAGGCTGTGTGAAATGCTTTACAGAGAGCATAAGGACAAAACAACCCTTCTCAAGGTGAGTATGTTCACCATGTACCACGCATGGTAAACGGACAGTAATTCCATGAAGCTTCCATCTGCCATCCTACCACCCCCTTTCTCAAGTGGCAGAGGGAGAACCAAAAGTAATGATGTGGCCACAGGACATCATCACTATCTGTGTGTCAGTATTCCCTGGTTACAAATCATCAAGAAAGGCTTTTTCCTCCCCTGATCTATAGTTCCCCAAAATGTATGTCACGCCATGACTAAGGACTAAGCGCCACTACTACAAATAAATGACAGACTCAGTCACAATTTGAATTCTTTTAAGTAAACATGACAGTCATGGAAAGAAGCCAACGTTGGACAAACAAGAAATACAGACTGGGTGCAAAGTAGTAATGGCCAGATATCCTCAACTGTGTGAGTCCTCCTTTTTTCTATGATCTACTCAATGTCTTAGATGAATATTTCCAACTCAACTCCCAAAAGAATGTTCCATAAATCATCGAGCACAGGATATCAAACCGTGGTAAATTTTTGTGAGAAGGTTTTCTTTTTTCTTTATCATTTTAGAAAATCAGAAATACAGGTATCCCTTGCTTTTCAAAAGTTCACTTTATGCCACTTCACTTTCAGAAGATTTATCTAAGTAACCGTTTTTAGTAACCAAAAGAAATTTGAGGAGGGATTTTCACTCTTAAGAAAAAAAAAGTGAAAAACAAAAACATCTTTCAGCATTTGTTCTGCTGGGGGCTATTATAGAGGCTGTTCTCATCCCAAGCAGTGAGATTGGCACCATCAAGCTCCTCAATTTTTTTGTACATCCCTTAGCAACATGTATCCTAAGGTAATTGCTTCTTAACTTTATGCCATTTCAGCTGATGAAAGATTTCCTATGACCACTCTACTTTCAGATAGCAGAGGAAATCTGTAGTATTTAATTTTCAAGCCAAGCACTCACTGTGCCTTCTGCAAAGCTGACTGTATATGTCCATGTATTGAGGAACTTCTAAGGTTACCAACAATATAAATCTAGAATGCTTTCTTTAACTTTATCAAGTCTCCATTCTACTAATAATTCTATCAGTCTGCCACATTTAATATTGACATGCCATCTAGTCCTCAGAAACAATCCTAGGTCTCATTCCTATCTTTCCCTCCACTACAGTAGCCAAGAAGGGACAAATAAACGCAATGCAGATTATTCAAACCTGCATCATTTAAGCTTGTTTATGAAACAATAAGAAATAACCCTTTATCAGACTGATTGTAAGATTTTTTTTTTAATGCTGGAAAAATCCCAATGCCTTTTCTGCTGCACCCATTTAGAAGAACTCAAGTGTATTACCAACCGGTCTGTTGATTCATTGGTTGATTGTGGGCAAGAGTCACTTAATGTCTCTGTGCTTTGCCAGATGACATCGGCCATCTATTCTCCACTCATTGATAAAATAGTGTTTTCTGAAGCACTTTGAACCCTGCACAAGAAAGCACTTATTCAGCATCAATCAAAAAAAAAGGCAAAATAAATATATTGTATTGGCAATTTGTTGAAAATGAAGAATTATACAACATGACTGGAAATATGAGTCACTAAGACCATGGTCCAAGTGACAAGTGTCTGCAGATTTGCAGACGGTGCCCATTTCCAGGTTTTTAAAAATAAAGGAGTTGGTTCTGGCAGTAAGATCATATACAAGCAGGAATTCTCATCAAAAATCTGGATAAAAACATGTAAGTAAGTACTAGACCATTAAGAAGGTGAGTTTGTAAAAGGAAAAATAATTAAAGCACTAAGAACTTAGTTATAAGAACTCAAACTTGCTTGAATATTTATTTTATTTTTATTTTTTATAAATCACACTCCTGTTTTAAATAGCTTTAGAGTGAAAGTAAAAACAACAACAAAAAATGTACTTAAATTTTATTACTAAAAAAGCAACAGCCAGAAAGTAAAGTGATTAATACCATAAAGAAAAACCAATAAGTCAATGTTGTGTGAGCTGAGAAAAACCAGCCTCAAGACAAAAATAAAATACACTGTGTGAAAAATATGCCAAATAATCCAGCTTTCACATTAATTATACAAGCAGATTTTTCAAACATTAGATACCAGAACTTAAAAATCAATTTGTTTTTTCACATTATATAGTATTTTATGTGCTTTTTGGCTAGGTCGTATGATCATGTGTAATTTTGAGCCTACTTGGTAACAAAAAAGGAATAAACAACTAACTTGTAAGAAAGACCCATCCTCACTGAGTCAGAGTGAACAGCGTTCCCAACGAGAATTTAGGAGACCCGAGTTTTACTTGTGGCAAACCATTTATAACTTCTCTGGACAGTTTTTCATCCACAAAAGATGAAGAATTTGGTGGTAATCACTTGAAATTTTGTCTTTTCGGCTAATTAAGAAAAGGAAGATTATAGAAAGTACTCATTAACTATAATGAAGGATAAATGTGTAGTTTTTTAAAACATGTTTGTTTTTGGCTGTGCTGGGTGTTGGTTATTGCTCGAGCTTTCTCTAGTTGCGGTGAGTGGGGGCTTCTCATTGTGGTGGCTTCTTTGTTTGCAGAGCATGGACTCTAGGTCTCATGGGCTTCAGTTGTTGCAGTTCTCAGGCTCTGGATCATGGGCCAGTAGTTGTTGCCCACAGGCTTAGTTACCCTGAGGCATGTGGGATCTTCCCGGACCAGGGATCAAACCCATGTCCACTGCATTGGTAGGCAGATTCTTTACCCTGAGTTATCAGGGAAGCCCAAATATGTAGATTTCATGTCTGCAACACTTAAAGGGACTGGGTGGATATGAAAGCAAAAAAAGAACAGCACTCTCTACCAACTCCATCAAAACAAAAGCTGATAGGAGGCTTTCACATCAGCAGTGTGCTGAAAGAAAACATTCACCCTGAAAAATGAACATCTGAGTTAAAATTTCCTGTACTTTGCCAGAAAGTAAAATCACAACTAATCACTATCAAAACCTGACTGGTAGGATTCCACTGGAACAGCGTTTTTCTCTTTAAAAATTTACATTCTCCAGCATTACTTTCTCTTCTCTCCTCCATTCAATGACTAACCCAGGCATCATCAGGAAAAAAAAAAAAAGTAGAAACAGAAAAAGCAAGGAACATCCAGAAGGACAAATTTGGTGTACTTTGGATATGACATATTAACACATGTAGATTTTTAATACTCCATTGGTTAAAACAATGAAAATGTTTACTCATTCTGCTACGAGTCAACACAAGTTAATAAATCTTTCCTTTCGACCACATTAAAACTCTTAAAACACACTGTTGTAAGTCAGGTCAGAGAGGAAATTACTTAACTCCTAAGGAAACCAAGGCACAAAATCATTTAATGATAATTTCAATAGATTTCTAGAAAAGCTATGACTTTAAACAAAATACAAGATCATACTTGTACCTTCTACCCAGCACTCAAGGTGCTATGCCTTGTAGGTTAAAAGATTAAAGAAAGCAATGTTAACTCATCTCTTCAAGAAAATTCCAAAAACATGAGTTCCATAATGTCTGTTTACATCCAAAAGCCCTTTCTTACTTAATATTATTAATAGACTCATCTAGAGTCATAATTCATCTGATGAGCCAGTTAATTATTAATTTTCATACATCATTTCATTTCCTTAGGCTACATTTAGCCTTTGTTACATTTTCCATTCCTTTTACGCCACAAGCATTTCTTACCCTGAACAGAAAAACTGATAATGAGACACAAAACACTGGTCAGCAAACAAATCGCCCCTGGGCTGACTTCTTATATATACATATAAACCATCTAAAATAGAGTTTTTATTGATTCTTTTTATTTTTCCCCTTCGGGTTAATGATTGTATAATTTCATTAACGTTGCCTTTTCAACATCGCTGCCTTGATCACTAATAGGCCCATGCTATTCCCATGGGGTTCTCTAGTTACAGCTTTGTAGGCAGAAGAATATAGAAATGAAAAGCCTATTGATAGATAGTATAAGTTATTCTCATGCACGGCTGCAGTGTAAAGCACATTTTGCAATTCAATCAAGGACAGATAGAGCTGAATGTTCTTAGATCCCAGGAGTTCATTTTAATAAGCAGAATGTACCTTGTCCTAACACAGGTGACTGACTCCTCAGAAAAGATTGTATAAACAAAAACCAATCGTGTAAGTCATTTTATTGGCAACAATATAAACACAGCTATATTAGATGTCACCAATAAATCAAAATTACTCTTGTCTGCAATTTTAACAACAGAAAAGTGCAAACATGTGCCTGTGAAGCTGGAGGATATTATAGAGGAAATGCACTGGATGTGTACAATATCATTTCTCTAAATTGAAAGTATATTAAGTAACCAGCACAAAGTATAGCTGATCATTTCTGTGGTTTCATAACTTTATACAGTGAGACTGACAGACTCACAGACTTTACAACAGAAGTCACACAGAAACAGGGCTGGAATAATTCCATGTCGTTAGGATGTGGAGTGAAAACTCAAGGAGGTTACACCTGGTAGTTCGTACATATAGATCACATGGCCACTGGGGCACTCCCAAGGTCTAATATAGGTAATTTAAGAATATTAACATATTTATTTTGAATACTAAGATGTTTAGCTATTACTCAAGCAATATAGTCACCATTAAAATAAAATTAAAGATGTTTAGCTTTGCGTTATACCATACTTCAATTAAAAGTATGAAGACAAATCAGTGTTCCCTTCAGAAAGTCAAAAACATTCTACCAAAGACCAATCAGTAAAGACAATATAATGAACTTATGGATCCCATTTAATAGAATTCTTGACATTGTTTTATCTATGATTCCAACTCTTTGCTACTGAATTAGAGATACACATTTTAACTTTTTATATAAAATTTTCTCAAAAATAAAAATAATCTTCCCCTAAGTTTATGGAGTAAAATATCTGGCAGTGCCTTTTTAATCAAGTGAGTGGCTATGATACTAAAAATGTGGACAGTAAATATGAACAGCACACTGAAGGAAAAAAAGGAAGGGAAAGGGAGAAGAGGAACAGAAAGGAGGAGAGGGGAGGGGAAAGCAGCAGGGAAAAAATGACCAAATCCAATGCAGGAATTTATTCTGTAGTTAGTTAATCCTAACTTGAAAATCAGAAGCAGCTTTGAGAACCTTCCAAACAATGCTAGTGATTATAAATTTCTAGAAGAAGTTCAGGACCTTCAGGAAAATACTGCTGGAGGACAATATTGGAAGTTCAATAACATTTCTTAGAATCTACTTTTTACACTTCAGTGCATCTATGCAACTCTCATATCCCCCTAATTTACTAAATGTCACTACTTTTAGTAGTAATTACCTACAAGTGTTTCATCGACTTTGCCTCAGTCATGAACTCACCAATGAGTATAGCACGTTCTAGAAAAACATGACCCTACCAAAAGAAGCAAAAGAGAGGGGGATAGTTAGGGATTCCCTTAGTCAGCTGCAAAAAAAAAAAAAAACAACAACAACACAAAATGGGAACAAACTTGAAACGAAAAGGATTTTTGAGACAAACATAGGTAAGTTCAGAAAGGCACCATGCCCTTGCCAAGGCATTGGCCCAAGTTGAATACGGGCTGTAAGTTCAGATCTATCTTTAACAAAGTGTTGTTTCTAAAGTACTGTTTTTCAAATTGGTCAAAACCCACTGGTGAGCCCTGAAATCAATTATTTAATGGAGAAACATTTTTTAATGAAATAGAACTGACTAGAATTAAACAGAAGCTATCAATGTGCATCAAATATATTATATTAATATATATAAATATTTTCTGGTGGGTTACAGACAAAAAACCGCATAAAAGCTACTGTTATAAAAGCATTGAGATACCTGCCAGCCCAGATACCTACCAAGAAAATCTGTAGAAACAGACAGAATTAAACAGCTAAAGTAAAACAGATCCCATAATATAGCTGTAATGAAGAGAAAATCTAAATGTTTGACGTTTTTAGCTTTATGAAAACTAAGGATTAAATAACACAAAGCTATACTCCTACCGGGGCTTCTCTGGTGGCCCAAAAGAATTTGCCTGCAATGCAAGAGAACCCACTTCAACCCCGGGGTCGGGAAGAGCCCCTGGAGAAGGGACTGGCTACCCACTGTAGTATTCTTGCCTGGAGAATTCCATAAACAGAGGAGCCTAGCAGGCTCCAGTCCATGGGGTCACAAAGAGTCAGACATGACTGAGCAATGAACACGCACACTCCTACCACTGTTATCTTTCACTTTGCCTTCTATTTAGTATCAATTGATCAAATGTGCTCTACAAATACCAATTAACCAACTGACTGACAGAATCAGAGATCAAGATGACTGACAATTTTATATCTTCCTTGTTGCAAGGGGTAGATGACCTTCCCTGAAATAAAACCTCAGTTTTACAATGTGAAAGGCGGGGGCGGGGGGGGCGTGGTGAAGTTTAAATTAACTGTCCTCGAGAACTGAGTTTTTTTGAAATGTGTTCTTAATATGAGTTAACATCAGATCCTATGAGAAGGAATTTGAAATGGAAAAACGAACACATTCCCAATGATGTCACCACTGAATTAATTACCTGAATTGCAAAAAGTGAACACCACATGGCCATGGTTTAAGACACAAAGGCTTCTTCAGAAATATAAAAGAAAAGTAACTGGCTGGAGATTTTCTTTAAAAAAGAAAAATCCATTTTCACACAAGGAGATACATAGGTTGTAAAATATGGCAAATTAAAGTGCATTCTTGGTCACCTAGTGTACATAAATAATTACTCAGCCATGTGAATAGCTATTGGCAAAGCTAAAACTCACAGTTCTTTCAAAACAGTAATATAAACATCTATCTATGGAAGATTCTAGAAATAAACTTAATTTAGCACTCATTAAACAAAATATTCAAGCATATTAAATTATCCCTATCACATGTATAATTGAGTGATTTCTTTCCTTCAGTGTAGTTAGTTATTGCTGAAAAGTAACCAGTGTAACTATTTTTAGCTGTTGGTAGACAGAAGTTTAATACAAGTTAAATTATGTTCACTGACATCACTGCAGAAGTATGAACGTCCACAACAATGACTAGGCCCTTAACCAATATGACAACATATTTATTTAAAAAAAAAAAAAAAGCCCTACATGAATGACTCAGTCAGTTACAGACAGAAGTGGAATCTATTGGTCATACTGCAAAGGTTGGGAAAACATTAATCCATTTCTTCACACACAGGAATAACAAGAAATCATACATAACCCTAGCATCTGATTAATTTTCTGCGTACAATATCCAGCAGGCCTAGAAACAAAACTTCACAGATCTGGCTCAGAGCTTCAGAAATAACCAACACTGAAAAAGTCTGATCTTTTTATCAAGGAGCCTGGAACAGGGTCTGATCTTGCACTGTAATCCTATCTGCTCATCTGTAGTTCAGCAAGACTTGGTGCACCCAAAGGAATGTGCAGTTGTTCCCATTCTTGGCCTAAAGAAATCATGTCAGACAAGATTAGCTCCACACCAGCTTTCTTTACTTCAAGTCTGCGCTCAGCTACTTAGAGCCTTCATTATCTCAGTTTTACAACTCAGTCTCCTGATTCTGTTCCCAAAGTAGAACATGGCTGGATCCTTGTTTCTGTTCATTCTATACACTGTCTTTGAATCCACCTGAGTGGTCCTTCCCTTCCTCCCTTCTTCTGCCCTCTCTTCCCCCAAATCCAGATTCCAGTCACCTGCCAGGCCCACCCCACCTTTGGCTTTCTCTGATCCTCTCTTAATCTACTTCTGTCACTGATCTGTAAAATGGTGAGGATTATACTATTATACCTAGTTCATGGCATTACAGAACATTAAATGAGATGATGCATGTTACTTGTTTAGCCCAGTGCCTGGTACCTAGAACGATGTGATACATGTTGACTATTTCATTCTACATATATCTCCTTTAACATTCATAACTTTCCACATTGCCTTATAGTTATTTGCCTGTGTTTCACCTTCCTGTCTAAATTCTAATTTCATTAAGTTTTGGTACTCTGTATAATTTATCAAGCTCTCCCCAGTCCTTATAGGTACATAAATTATCTGATATACCTATATATTTATATTTTTCACACTACATATGTCATATATATTGACTTTTCATATACATGTATGCACATATATTTATTATACTTGTATTTATCACACTGTATTGCCTATTTATACTGAAAATTATCATATAAATCAATATATAATTATATACTTATATATTCATATCCTATATTTATCATTTATTGCCTGAATAAATATAGTCTAAGTAAGGTGTGACCATAAACCCTAAGCTCTGTGTCTTGTGGAACCAGTTTAATTACAGTTGTGTGCTTCCTGGTCTATTCCTCCTAGTCTATTCCTTTTTCTATTAGAACAAAGCAACATAAAAAGTCTATCCCACTCTTCTGAACAGGCATATTATTCTTGTCTTTATCTTGGCATACTCGTGAACAATGAAAAATCCTAGCTGAAAGCCACAAAACAAATACAGTCACTTCAGTACTGAGACCAGGCATTTTTTTGTCATGGGGGTTGTTGGTCCTAACAGAGAGACTGCCAAATGCATTTTGGGTTGTCATGGTGGAAGTTGCTCCTCAGCATTCTCCTTGCTCACCCTAAGCTGGCTTCACTTTATGGTTTCACTCATATCTGTTTAGTCTCCCTAATCAGACAGTCATCAGGATACAGAACAGGGCTTCTGTTTCATTGGTGTTTTTCCTTAACTCTACCATATTAAGTAATGCCTGAACAACTAATTACTGCAAGTCAAACTGTTTCCCTAAACTTTAAAGGGGAGTCCAAATTATTTGACCTACTAAAAGGCTATTATATCAGCAAAAGAAGTCAAATTCAGGAGTGCGTATTGAATTATCCCATTTATATAACACATAAAAAATGGGCAAAATTATTACATCTGTTAGAAGTTAAGGCAGTCATTACACTTGAGGAGAACACAGTGGCTGCAAGAGATGGGGGAAGACAGCAATAGAAGAGAGTAAGAGTCAAGTTTCTAGGGTATTGGTAATGTTCCATTTCTTGAAATGAAGATGCTACTTATTCAGTTGTGTTCAGTTTAATCAAACTATGTATTAATGTCATTTTAAAGACCTTACTGGAAATGTAACCCTCCTGGAAAGCATAAGGCAGCACAGTTTCATTGCACAGATTTCCTATATGCCATTTGTTTGTGTTTTTATTTTCAGTCCTGAGCCTATGACCCAACTAAACTTTGAGAAAAATTAAATGTCAAGTCTTGCATTTCAGCATTCTTTATAATAATGTCTACAGAAAATAATTATAGAAACACAGAAAATGATTTCTCCAAGAAAGAGAATGTGCATAGGATGGCACTTACTGAATTATCTCCCTCAAGAATTACTCCTTATATATCCTGGAAGAACTACAAACTAACATTCCAAATTGAGATCAATAACGACAATATGAGAGAGACAACACCAGAAAGAATGTCATCAAATTAAGTTACCAGCAGAAAAGAATACTGAGAGAAAAAGACGGAGAACACTAAGCTATCTTCTGAAACGATGGAGACCACTTTCTGCCATATAAGTGAAGGCAAGGCTAGTACAAAACATAATTTGCTGCTATTTAACCTCCCCACCCTGCCTATTTTGGCCTAATAGGAATGGCACCTGCTAGGTGGACCCTGGAGTCCATCCAAAAAAAAAAAAAGTTGCTTTTTCTATTCTGAATCATATCACTTCCTCCCAAGAACATCGTCTGACCCTAAGTACTCAATATCTGACAAACCCACTACTATAAAGGAACTTGGATGAGATCAGGGACCAGCCACAAGATGCTCTCTAAAACTGGCTTAATGTGAACCAAGAGGAGAGGGAGTTAGAGCAACAATTAGATTAGTTATTCACACTGAGAGATTACTGACTCCTCTGAACAACAAAGGAAAGGACTTCAACTACCAATAAGGAAAGGAATTTGAAAGTGACTGGAAAAGAAATCCCCCATTCTTCCTTTTCAAGGTAATGTTAGTGCTAGTCTGGCTACACAGACGACTAGTGAAAACATATGAAAATTGTAATGTATTCAAAGGTGATCCTTAAACTTCAACAGCTCCCAACTGCAAATATAACGTGTAATATGACACACTCCTGTTTCTAAATGGCTTCAAATATTCATTGTGGCAGATCTTTTTTCTACAAACTTTTGCAGGTTGCACCTGTTTCACACTTCACCTTAAGAAAACTTGGAGGAGGAAGAAAAGAAGGAATGAGAAAATTTAAACCAACACAAATCAATCTTTTACAAAAAAAAAAGTTCCCCCATTTATGTTAAAAAGGAGGTCCAGTGGGAAATGCTACAGAGAGGGAAACAGACGTCTGGCTAACTCCCAAGGCAGAAATCATGACTCATCAAAGCTTTCAGAGCGGGCAGAATGAGACTGCATTTGTCTTGAGTTCACCTTCAGGCCAAGAAATGCTCTCTGAACTGGGAAACTTGAGTGCTTGCCCTGCGACTGTAACAACTGGCTCTGAGGTCTGGGGCAAAACTCCTGAAAGTCTCTGGGCCTCAGTTTCCTCATCTGTAGGTGATCACCAAGATCCCCATCTAGCCTTATGATCTTTACTTGCGATTCCCTCCTTCCACAACCTAAAGGGAACTGGTCCACTGGGGGGAGCTGCAGAACATTCCTCTCCTCAAACTCCAGAGCCCCAGGCCCAAACTCAGGAGAGATGCTAAGTCCTGGAAGTAGGTGGGGAGAGAGTGCAAATCCCTCTTCGATGTACGAGGGGGCTGCAAGTCCTCGAATTTCCGGAAGTACCCTCCACCTCTGTCCTGGGTTTAGATGCTGCTGGGATAAAGGCCCATATGATGCCCCCGGGAAAAAGTAGTAAGCGGGTGAGGAATACCAAGTGGGTGGTGGGGGGAGGGTGCCAGGGACCTGCCGAGCGAAGAAGCGCGTGAGGCAGAGCAGGAGACGGCAGCCTTTATCAGTTCATGACCCTCGCCGCCCCGCATCTTGGCCCGCGGGGATTCAAGGCCCGCGCCCCTGGGCTCTCTGGCGTGGAGCGAGGGGCGGGTCCGGGGCCGAGGCGACGGAGACCTGCTTGGGATGCGCTACTGCGACCCCCTCCTTGGCCGCTCTGCCCCTAACCCTCGGCCTTGTCCGCAAGCGAGCGCAGCAAAACAAAACAAACTCGTTCAGGCTTCCTGTTGTGCAACCCAGTCCCGAGTAAGTCGGGACCGAATGCGCGCCGCCGATGGTCGGCGGTTGCGGAGCCCAGGAGGCAGAAACCAGCGCGCTGCCCGGCCCAAGCCGGGATTCGGAGGCAGCCGCAGCCCTGCTCGCCGCTGCCGGGAGCGCAAGTCCCCGAGCCAAACGCCCTGCGTGGCCCAGAGCCCGCACCGCTAGCGTCCTAAAAATCCTTGTTCTTTCACTTCTTGCCTCTTAGACACCCCCCAAGAACTGTAGGGTGCGACTCGGGAAACCAGAGACGACCTTTCAGAAAGTTTCTCCCTACAGGTACCTAATTGAATCATCCATAGGATGACAAATCCGTCAGGGCCAAGTTTTCCAGACACTTGGGTGACTTCCTCATCACCGAAGTGACTTGTCGGCTCCAGTGAGTAAGTTGGAAGTGTCGCTCCAGGCAAGGTGTGTTTAGGAGAAAGCCGGCTGCTCACTCACGCTTTCCAGAAAGCGGCCTCGGGCGACTTCAAAATACACACAGGGTCATTTATAGGGACTGGAGTCTTGCGCAGGACAAAGTCCCTGAGACTGAGACATTTTCCAAACAGTGCTGACATTTTGTCGAGCCCTATAAAAATGTAAACGCGAGGTGACGAACCTGGTGGGGTGTGTGAGAGTCTGAATCTGCGCAGTTTGCGATGTGGGTTATAGTTCTAGTTACAAGAGCTGGCAGCTGCGGGTCGCTGGACCCGTCCCCACGAGGAGTTAACGAGGAGTTAACGTATCCCCTTACCGGAGGACCTCTGGGCAATAGGGAGGGACATCGAATTGGGTGAGACACCGAATTGGGTGAGACACAGCATGGAAAACAGCCTTCGTTAGAGCTCCACAAGCACGTGGAACTGGAAAGAGGGAGAGACCTCATGTCAACCCATCAATTCCCACTTCTCCAAAGTTTCCCTTCAGGGGGGGACTCATGGGTGGCGTGCATGACCATGCCCTTGCGTACTGTAACTTGCCCTGATTTTGTAGTCTTCTGGACCCTCTAGTTTAGAAGAAAAGCCCAAAACAAAAAGTCTTCCTAAATAGAAAAACTTGAAAACCTTGTTGATTTCCTTTCCCTCTTCTACTTTCAATGCTTTTAGGCAACTGACAAGAACACAGCTTGATTCCTAATTGAGAATTGCTATCTCAGTAAACAGATCATTTAGAGAATATGGGTGTTGGGGTGCCCGTATTCTTAAACCACGCCAGCAGCTCAGAGTGTAAATATTTCTAATCCCTAGTTTGTATCTCTGAGCGTTGTAGCTCCCCCACTCTCAAGCGCCCGGCTTCTCTCGACTCGCCTACTAGCAAAGTTCCTATGGCATCCACTTACCAGGTAACCCGGGATTTCCACAACAAAGCCTGGCGTGCGGGTCCCTTCCCCCGGCCAGCCTGAGCGAATGACAGCGGGCAGCCAGCGCTGGCGAGGAGAAACTTGGGGCTCCAGCCCTTCAGCGAGCTCCCCTGGCTCTGCCTCCTTCGGAAATGAAAACTCCCATCCAAGCCGGGGGACAGAGCGCCGAAACCCGGCCCAAGTGCAGTGTGTGCGCGCGTGTGCTAGGGCAGTAGCTTTAGGGGGAGGAGGAGGCAGGCAGAAGTGGGGTGGCTGTACCCTCGGCATCAGCTCATTCTGCCGCTTCCCCCTCCCTCCACCCCCCCGCGCGCGCGCACACACACGCACACAAAGCAAATAATATCTTTAAAAAGTTGAGTTTCGGCTTTGTGCCTCACGCGTCTTGCTCATCCTTGCCTTGGGCCTGGGGTGCGTCTGGGGGCCGGTTCGGGATGCTGGCTAATTGCTTGCGGCGGTTCCGTCGGGGGAACGCTGGTGCGAGCCTAGACGGTAGCGGGCCGCGAACCTGGCTGCGGGGAGGGGCAGTGGTGGCGGCCCCAGCTCCGGTGCCCGTGCGCGCAGCGCTCTGGGCTGCCCTGGCGGCGCAGTGTGGACGCGGCTGCGGGAGAGGGGAAGGGGGAAGAGAGAGGGAGGGAGGGAGGGAGGAGGCGGCCTGGGAGGAGAGTGGATGTGTGTGCGGCCGCGAAGGCCGGCCTGTAGCCAGCTGCTTCCTGAGTGTGAGCGCGGGAGGGGGAAGGAGGGGCGGGCTCGCTGGTCACCAGGCTGGCCAATTCGCAGGCCGAGTCTGTGTCTCCCTCTCGACGCGACCAAGCACACAGTCCTTCCCGTGCCCTGAGAGTCAAAGAACTCCAGAACTGGCTAACAGCCGGGAGACACTTCACCTTCCTCTTGGGCCTTATTTGTTGAACTGGCTCGTCCTTTTTTTAACGTGTAAAAGTGTCAGCATTTCGACAAGAGTTGATGTCAAAGCATAAACAAGTTTAAAAGAAAAAATCAGTAGTAAAATGTAGAGAAAAACTGAAAAGTGATAAAATGGCTAAAGAGCCTTTCTAATATACGATGGGATGCATGTAACTTTGAAAATGGATGGGTGAAGATTACTTTGGCAACTTTTTAAAGTAAAGAATAGGCAGACAAGAGAAGAAGGTGATGAAAGTGTTACAAGGATGTAAAATTGTAAATATAGATTGCTAGGAATAGAGGCACATTCCCTGTGTATGTTGCATCTATAGAGTGGACCAGTCTTCTTAAGAATTCAACATCCTCAGCTTCATACCCTACCTATGAAGTGATCCCAGCACTTCTGCTTGATTTGGTCACAATCCTCAAGAGGCTGTCCCCAAAAAGCCAACTATTAGTGGTCCCCTACATGTACTGCCACAGATGTGCAGATTTCCATCTTGGGAGTCAATGTATGTAAAGCACAGGATATTCTCCAGTTAGACCTGTCTACAGTGAGAATATTATTCACCCTCATGAATAAAACGAATGAGGATATCTAAGACACTTAGATTGTCACCACTCCTTTTATTCTATTCCAGGGCTCTCACTGAAACATAAATTACCATTCAGGTGGTAGATGCTATGATCAAGATAAAAGCCCTCAAGTATACAAATAATTTACCAAATACTGTTGACAATTTTCATTTATCTTATTTCAGAAATAATATTACTAGAGTTGGTCTGTATCCAAGATATGAAGTCACCAAAAAGTCCAGTTTTCACAATATTTCCTATGTCTCATTACGATCTGCTTTTCAAGATTCTCTTCAGGGAAGGCATTTTTTTCCCCTTTCCCAAAGTCACAGACTCATCAGAATATTAATCACCAGAATATCTGTCAGCAGAAGTGGAGGGAGTAAAATAAAGTAATAAGTTCTTAGGATATATCATTCTGTCAGTTTTCCAGTTTCTCCCTCTGTTCTTCCTCTCCTTTTAAATACAAGGATCCAAGCCCAAGATGGCAATAGATGGGTTCAACCACACACAAGAAAAGAAAATACTCATAAAATGAAGCATGCAGCAACATCACAAAAACAAAAAAACCAAGTGATGGAAGTTGCCATGACTATTCCATTGTGGCTAGTTATTGCAACATGCCTGACATTCACATACAAACTCTTCCTCATTAACTCCAGCCTTCAGTAGCAGAGCAAGATGGGAACACTGACCTTTCAGTGCATCATGGGAAATACTCTTCATCCAGATTTGTGCACTGTACATACTGCTCCCCAGGAACAAGACAAGCCTCAGTGGAGGCTGCAAAAATAAACTTTTCCAACGTACCTCAAATATCATTTCAAATACAATGGTTTTATGCATAAAATTATATCCCAGGGGCTTGAAGAAGCTTCCAAAACTTCCAAATTGATGGGAATATCTTTGCTGGGAGAGAAACAGACAATGTTACACCCTATTTTAATCAATGGCTCATGAGAATAAAACACTGGAAAAGTTATGAGTCATCAAACTGGAGATTCCCGAAATTCTCTTCACTTATAAGAACCTGAGGGTACAAATGTCATTTTTTATTTAGGTGGGATTTTTCAAAAGCTTCTACAATTTCTAAGACATTTAGCACTAAATAGGTACAATGCTTTGGTTGATTTTCTTTTCTTTTTTTTTTTTTTGCCAGTAAGATAGATCTACAATGTCCTTACATCCCATCAGTTCAGATGAGTTCAGTCCCTCAGTCCTGTCTGACTCTTTGAGACCCCAAGGACTGCAGCATGCCAGGCTTCCCTGTCTATCACCAATTCCCAGAGCTTGCTCAAACTCATGTCCATTGAGTTGGTGATGCCATCCAACCATCTCATCCTCTGTCGTCCCCTTCTCTTCCTGCCTTCAATCTTTCCCAGCATCAGGGTCTTTTCCAGTGAGTCAGTTCTTCCCATCAGGTAGCCAAAGTATTGGAGTTTCAGCTTCAGCATCCGTCCTTGCAATGAATATTGAGGACTGATTTCCCTTAGGATTGACTGGTTTGATCTCCTTGCAGTCTAAAGGACTTTACAGTTCAAAAGCATCAATTTTTTGGCCCTCAGCTTTCTTTAGAATCCAACTCTCACATCCATATATGACTACTGGAAAAACCATAGCTTTGACTAGATGGACCTTTGTTAGCAAAGTAATGTCTCTGCTTTATAATATGCTAGGTTGGTCATAGCTTTCCTTCCAAGGAGCAAGCCTCTTTTAATTTCATGGCTGCAGTCACCATCTGCAGTGATTTTGGAGCCCAGGAAAATAAAGCTCTCACTGTTTCCTTTGTTTTGCCATCTATTTGCCATGAAGTGATGGGACCAGATGCCATGATCTTAGTTTTTTGAATGTTGAGTTTTTAGCCAGCTTTTTCACTCTCCTCTTCTACTTTCAAGAGGTTATTTAGTTCCTCTTTGCTTTCTGCCATAAGGGTGGTGTCATCTGCATATCTGAGGTTATTGATATTTCTTCCTGCAATCTTGATTCCAGCTTGTGTTTCATCCAGCCTGGCATTTCACATGATGTACTCTGCATATAAGTTAAATGAGCAAGGTGACAATATACAGCGTTGATGAACTCCTTTCCCAATTTGGAACCAGTCTGTTGTTCCATGCCTGGTTCTAACTGTTGCTTTTTGACCTACATACAGATTTCTCAGGAGGCAGGTAAGGTGGTCTGGTATTCCCATCTCTTGAAGAATTTTCCACAGTTTGTTGTGATCCACATAGTCAAAGGCTTTGACATAGTCGGTAAAGCAAAGGTAGATGTTTTTCTGGAACTGTCTTGCTTTTTCAATGATCCAGTGGATGTTGGAGATTTGATCTCTGGTTCCTCGGCCTTTTCTAAATCCAGCTTGATCATCTGGAAGTTCATGACTCACATACTGTTGAAGCCTGGCTTGGAGAATTTTGAGCTTTACTTTGCTATCTTGTGAGATGAGTGCAAATGTGTGGTAGTATGAACATTACTTGGCATTGCCTTTCTTTGGGATTGGAATGAAAACTGACCTTTTCCAGTCCTGTGGCCACTGCTGAGTTTTCCAAATTTGCTGGCATATTGAGTGTAGCACTTTCAAAGCATCATCTTTTAGGATTTTAAATAGCTCAGCTGGAATTCCATCACTTCCACTAGCTTCGTTTGTAGTGATGCTTTCTAAGGTCCACTTGACTTCGCATTCCAGGATGTCTGTCTCTAGGTGAGTGATCACACCATCGTGGTTTTCTGGATCATGAAGATCTTTTTTGTATAGTTCTTCTGTGTATTGTTGCCATCATCTTCTGCTTCTAATAGGTCCATACCATTTCTGTCCTTTATTGTGTCCATCTTTGCATGAAATGTTCCCTTGTTATCTAATTTTCTTGAAGAGATCTTTAGTCTTTCCCATTCTATTGTTTTCCTCTATTTCTTTGCATTGTTCACTTAGGAAGGCTTTCTTATCTCTCCTTGCTGTTCTTTGGACCTCTGTATTCAGATGGGTATATCTTTCCTTTTCTCTTTGCCTTTAGCCTCCCTTTTTTTCTCAGTTATTTGTAAGGCCTCCTCAGACAACCATTTTGCCTTTTTGAATTTCTTTTTTTGGAGATGGTCTTGATCACTGCCTCTTGTACAATGTCATAAACTTCTATCCATAGTTCTCCAGGCACTCTATCAGATCTAATCTTTTGAATCTATTTGTCACTTCCACTGTCTAATCGTAAGGAATTTGATTTAGGTCATACCTGAACGGTCTAGTGGTTTTCCCTACTTTCTTCAATTTCAGTCTGAATTTGGCAATAAGGAGTTCATGATCTGAGCCACAGTGAGCTCCTGGTCTTCTTTTTGCTGACTGTATAGAGCTTCTCTATCTTTGGCTGCAAAGAATATAATCAACCTGATTTCATTATTGACCATCTGGTGATGTCCATGTGTAGAGTCGTCTCTTTTGTTGTTGGGAAAGTGTTTGCTGTGACCAGTGCGTTCTCTTGTGAAAACTGTTAGCCTTTGCCCTGCTTCATTTTGTACTCCAAGGCCAAATCTGCCTGTTACTCTAGGTATCTCTTGACCTCCTACTTTTGCATTCCAGTCCCCAATGATGAAAAGGACATCTTTTTTGGGTGTTGTTATAGAAGATTTTGATTGTCTTCATAGAACTGTTGAACTTCAGCTTCTTCAGCATTACTGGTTAGTGCATAGACTTGGATTACTGTGATATTAAATGGTTTGCCTTGGAATCGAACAGAGATCATTCTGTTGTTTTTAGAGATTGCACCCAAGTACTGCATTTCGGACTCTTTTTTTGACTATGAGGGCTACTCCATTTCTTCTAAGGGATATATTCCATGGGATATAGTAAAAATACAGTGTTCCAAATACAACCATAGAGTGACTCAGAATGAGATCTGTGCCTCTTCTGGACTGAATTGATCAGCAGGAACTGGGGAGGGAAGAATAATGAGATGGTGGAAAAGGAAATAGTTGCAATTCAGAAATGACACTCTTCTTTCCCCATGAGCTCTCCATTGTGCTTAGAAATCATACCATGATAGCCTTTCAGCCAGATAAGTGTGAACAACAATCCATCTGTATCTTTCCTCTCTGGAGTCCTCAGTTGCATGCAGCTCCACAGCTGACTCAAGGCAGTTGACTCAGCAGACAGGGACCTGCTGCCAGCCCAAATCCAGTTCTCATTCATTTGGGAAATATTTAATGAGTACCTACTCTGTCCCAGGATTGGGGGCAAAGGAATTACACATGTTACAGAAAGCATTTTGCCCAGGGCCTGGGAAACAGCAAACAAACAGAGGCTCTTTACAGATATTATCTCAACAAAGTAATCATATGAGATGGCCACTGGCAGTCTCCTATTTAGGAGTAAGAAAGCTGGAAGCTTCTTGTTGTTGTTGTTGATGTTGTTGAGCTTTTTATTTCACGGCAGTTAAGCTATTCTGAATTTGCTGCATGCTTACTGCATCATGCTGCTGTGCTTAGTCGTTCAGTTGTGTCCGACTCTTTGAGACCACATGGACTGTAGCCCGTCAGGCTCCTCTGGCCATGGGGATTCTCCAGGCAAGAATACTCCATGGGTGGCCATGCCCTCCTCCAGGGGATCTTTCCAACCCAGGGGTCGAACCCAGGTCTCCAGCATTGCAGGCGGATTCTTCACCATGTAAGCCACCAGGGAAGCCGTTAATGAGAGTAGGAGACAGATCTGGGTTGCCAGTCTAGAAGCACCAAGACTTTTCAACATTGCTACCTTACACAATAACCATGCATGCTCTTTGAATGTGTATAAAATATACTGCAGGTGTATAAGTAAAAGGCATCTTGTAATCAATGTCACACAAGTACAACTGAGTGTGGAGGAGGAAGGAATAATTTCCTACTATAGAATATTGAATAAGTAGCTTGGCTGTTTCAGCTGGACTTCAAAGAATGGGTAGAGAACTGATAAACAAACAAGAATATTTCAAGAGAAGGAATCAGCATCAGAAAGGACTTTAAAAAGCAGAGTCCAGTGTATCTGCTCACACAAAAGCTAGAATATAAAATAGGAATATTCTCAATCTCAGTGATGCGGCAGTGGACACAGTAGACTCCGGAGGGAACATCCTGACTGCAGAGCTTCAGGAGAGCTACTGTTTGTGTCAGTCTGAGTGATCTGACAGCAAAGCATTTATAAACCTGCAAAGAACTATGATCAGATTCCTACTCCTGTAAAGGGTCTGTAGAGAGTTTTAACTCCAAAATGCAGATAAGTTAAGCTAACAACACTAGTGATAGTATGCGTAACTATTAAAATGCACACACACATAGCGGAACTGGTAAGAGTCCAGTTATATAGAAATACAGTGGAAAAAGTCAGTGTTTGCCAACTTAAAGAGGGGAACTGAATGTGTATGATGAAAAACTTCCACTTTCTAAGTGAGTAGTACAAATAGTGGAATGTTATCAGTGCTTGATATCCTAATAAAACTTTTAAGTTGATCTTTCTACTAATTTTGCCACAAGTATAGTTAGCCCAGACTCTCCTGCTTATACATTAGTGATATAATTTTTAAAAATTATTATTTATATTCAGTAAGTTCATAGCATCATGCCTTTTTTCCTTTCTAAGGCCAAAACTATAAGTCAGAGTCTAAAATGTATCATTCCACACACAACTGACCAAAATGTGCAATATTTTACACTATACAATGTCTCTCCATCTTTTTTTAATTGGTGAAATTTTTCCTCCGATTTTGTACAAGCCCAACTGAGATGCATATAATACTCTACAAAGGCTTACAGGATATTACTTGACATATTACTAAGGTATATCTACAGTTTACCTAAACAAAAATAAATTCATAGATATACACAATATTTCACAGGCAGCCAGCTTCCTGTGGCAGTTTCCAGTTTCACTTAATATTCAAACTGGCCACTTACATACAGTATTATAAAATTAATTACCTCATCACGATGCTATCTTATCTATAACTGCCTTCTGTGAGTACCTTATAAATAGACAGAATTTGCATTACTTTATAAGCCCTTCATGGTCTAACAATTGTGCTGGGCATTAGTCGGTAATTAATGTTAATTGAAAGTATGAATTAATGAGGAAGTAAAAGAATGGCTTCCCTACTTCCAGAGATGGTGATTAGCACTAACTATTGCCTTTGTATATATGCACAATCATTTCAATACTCCAAAAGAGTCCAAACACCTGTCATTCTCTTTCTATGCCCCCAGGCTCTTCACTGCGAATTGAAGATTAAAATATTATTTCCTGTTTCTTGGAGAAAAAAAGTCAGTCTCTGTGCAACGCTTAGAATCAGCAGGGTGAGCGTCCCCCTCCAATGACAAGATGATCCTTCCCTATCTGACACCCCACTACCTCCTTAACGGGATTCCAAATCATGTCATTTGCATCACACACTGAAGTCTTCTCCAAAAAATTATTTGTACTAAATTATGGGGAGTAAAAAGGAAGGAAAGATGTAATGAGGATGCAGAGAGGAAGATGAGAAGAAATGAAAAGGGCAGGACAGCATTAGGATACCATCAGGATAACGAAGAACAATGAATGAGCTTTGGGTAGAATTAAGAAAAGAAAGTGATTCTGTAGATTTTCAGACTTCTCCCTTACCCACTTCAAGTTCCGAATACCCTTGCAGGGTAGTTTGAACACATTTGGAAATTTTCTAAAAATTCTAAACTCATATGATGCTGCAGCACTCAGGAGGTTTTCACATGTATAAACACTTCTATCCCCTTTTAATCCTGTAGAAAAAGGAGAAGTGTAATTTTATTGTCCATTGGACAAATAACCAATTTCTCCCCAAAGTAGACCTACCTTAGACAAGGGTGTTGACCTACTTCAGGCTGGAAACCCTGTTCCAAGGTCATTATCAGCATTACCTCACTTAATTCTCACAACATGCCAATGAGGTAAGATCCAGCACAACTGCCATTTTATCAGTGAGGAAACAAGCAGAGAGGCATGATGTCTTCCTAGTGTCACCCAGCTCCTAAGGAATGGCCAGACTTCAAAGAGAAAGATTCTCTCACAGTAACCATTACTCCGTTACCCTTTCAGAGCGGAGAGTCCCGCTTCCAACATACATTTATTTGTTCATTCACTTAGGAAGGGTGGTGTGTTAGAAGGAGGATGGACTTTGGAATCAGAAAACCTAGAAATTCTAACTTCACCACTTACTGGGAGAACTTGAGCTAGTTCCTGAGCAACTGGGGACCTCAGTTCAACTACATGAGTTATTGCAAAGACTGAATGGGAACTGCAACAATGACCAGCACACATGTGCAACCAGGGGCTTCCTCTATTGATTAAGGGACAGAGTTTCAGACCTTCAGGAGAAATGAACCCCAGTCCCAGCTCCAGTAATGGGCTTGATGACTCTTGAGAGAAATCTCCCTCCCTTGGTTAAAGTAAATTGCTGATAAATTCATACACAAGCCAATCAATGCATGACATGACATTCATCTGATAAAAGGATAGGTTCATTGATGAGCATGTGACTCAGTTTAGGCTCTTGAGATGTTCTCATGAGAGGAAGTTTCTTTGGTATGGTAACTTCTAGGGAGCCACTTAGAAAGGTGACTTTTCCTCTTCTGTGTGTTGTGAAGAGACACAGAGGTGAAGCTGTCTTCCTCTCAGCCTACAGAGAGAGCTGATACTTTGTGGATGGCAGGGTGGAAAAGGCTGCAGAAAGCAGGGGCCAGACCTGATCTCCATCTGACCACTGGACTATCTCATTTGTAGGAGCCAGTAGATCCCTTTTATCTGTTAAACAAATAGCTGACACCAACTCATAGAAGTACCGACAGTCTTCTATAATGCACCATAGAGAGTACAGAGATAAGTGAGACAAACTTAAAGGCACTTACTACTTAGTAATTGCTTCTCTGGTAGCTCAGTTGGTAAAGAATCCGCCTGCAATGCATGAGACCCCAGTTCCATTCCTGGGTCCAGAAGATTCGCTGGAGAAGAGATAGGCTACCCACTCCAGTATTCTTGAGCTTCCCTTGTGGCTCAGCTGGTAAAGAATCCACCTGCAATGTGGAAGACCTGGGTTTGATCCCTGGGTTGGGAAGATCACCTGGAGAAGGGAAAGGCTACCTACTCCAGTATTCTGGCCTAGAGAATTCCATGGACTCCATGGAGTCACAAAGAGTTGGACATGACTGAGTGACTTTCACTTTCACCTAATAATCAAATAGTTTTTGTGATATAATTTTTTTAAAGTTATAACTCATGCTGTTTTCAAGATCTTTCAAGATCCTATACTATTTTTTCAGTATAATATTAAGCAAGAAACAGCCCATTTCCCTAATAATTGTACAAGGCCCCCTCTCAGAACAACTGGTCAACTTCTAGGGACCAGATAGAGTGGTATATCAATTTCATTGTCAGACAATTGACTTGAAAAGCCAGGCCATTTTTACATGTTCTCAGTTACTGATTAACAAATGTAATCTCACAACTCAGCACCTAATAGGAAATATATGTATTCCCAAATTCCTATAGAAACTTGAATTTATCTCATTCCCAAATAAAACAGAGCCAAGATTTTCCTGGAATTATATTTAGAAATAAAAACATTAGTATCCAGGCATCTCTGAGTCCCACTCACTTTTGTCACTGTTGTTATTAATATTAATCCTACCTTAGAAAGTTTCAGTTTAGCCAGGAACACACCTTTCCCCACCCCCTTGCTTTTATGTCTTCTACATTTGTAACCAAATGTCATTTAAAACTCAGCTATAGATACCATTTGGGTTTGCTGGCAAAAGCAGCAGGGGCAGAGAGTCCTTAAATTCTAGATTGAATTAAGGATTCAGTAGTTACACAGTTTGAACTTGATAATAACAATGTTATCTCAGCAGGCTACATAGGTCAGAAATGTTCTTCCTATCACTGCTTTCTTTTTTCCCATCAAGAAATAGACATTAGGGAGAAAGTGAGGGAATTTTCTGGCAGTCCAGTGGTTAGGACTCTGCACTTTCACTGCTGAGGGCCCAGGTTCAATCGCTGGTTGTGGAACTAAGATCCCACAAGCCTCACAGTGCGGTTAAAAAAGAGAGAGAGAGAAAGTGAGAGTGGCAAGTTATAAGCCATTAGCATAAGACATAGTTTATAGCTCATGCATGTGTGCTAAGTCACCTCAAAGAGTTGTGTCCGACTCTTTGCAACCCTTTGGACCATAGCCTCTCAGACGCCTCTGTCCATGGGATTCTCCAGGCAAGAATACTGGAGTGGGTTACCTTGCCCTCCTCCAGGGGATCTTCCCAGCTCAAGGATGGAACCTGCATCTTTTGTGTCTCCTGCATTGGCAGGCGGGTTCTTTACCACTAGCGCCACCTGGGAAGCCCACGGAAATAATACCAGCTCACATTTATTATGTGCCAGGGGCAGAGCCCAATATGCTACTGGAAGAGAATGAAGAAATAGCTCCAGAAAGAATGAAGAGGCTGAGCCAAAGCGAAAACAACACCCAGTTGTGGATGTGACTGGTAATGAAAGTCCAATGCTGTAAAGAACAATATTGCATAGGAACCTAGAATATTAGGTCCATGAATCAAGGCAAACTGGAAGTGGTCTAACAGGAGATGGCATGAATGAACGTTGACATTTTAGGAATCAGTGAACTAAAATGGACCAGAATAGACAAATTTAATTGAGATGACCATTATGTTTAGTACTGTGGGCAAGAATCCCTTAGAAAAAAATGGAGTACCCCTCTAGTCAACAAGAGAGTCCAAAACGCATTACTTGGGTACAATCTCGAAAACAACAGAATGATCCTGGTTCACTTCCAAGGCAAACCATTCAATATCACAGTAATCCAAGTCTATGCCCTAACCACTAATGCCAAAGAAGCTGAAGTTGAACAGTTCTATGAAGACCTACAAGACCTGGATGAAGCACAAGCTGGCATCAAGATTGCAGAAAGAAATATCAGTAACCTCAGATATGGAGATGACACCACCCTTATGACAGAAAGCAAAGAGGAACTAAGGAGCCTCTTGATGAAAGTGAGAGGGGAGAGTGAAAAATTTGGCTTAAAACTCAGCACTCAGTAAATTAAGATCATGGCATCTGATCCCATCACTTCATGGCAAATAGATGGGGAAACAATGGAAAGAGTGACAGACTTTATTTTCTTGGGCTCCAGAATCACTGCAGACGGTGACTGCAGCCATGAAATTAAAAGAGGCTTGCTCCTTGGAAGAAAAGCTATGACAAACCTAGACAGCATATTATAAAGCAGAGACATCACTTTACCTATAAAGGTCTGTATAATCAAAGCTATGGTTTTTCTGGTAGTCATATATGATGTGAGAGTTGGACCATAAAGAAAGCTGAGTGCCAAAGAATTGATGCTGGTGTTGAAAAGACTCTTTAGAGCCCCTTGGACTGCCAGGAGATCAAACCAGTCAATCCCAAAGGAAATCAGTCCTGAATATTCATTGGAAGGACTGAAGCTGAAGCTGAATGAAGCTCCAGTACTTTGGCCACAAGATGGGAAGAACTGACTCATTGGAAAAGACCCTGATGCTGGGAAACATTGAAGGCAGGAGGAGAAAGGGACAACAGAGGATGAGATGGTTGGATAGCATCACCAACTCACTGGACATGAGTCTTTGAGCAAGTTCCAGGTGTTGGTGATATACAGGGAAGCCTGGCATGCTGCAGTCCATGGGGTCGCAAAGAGTCAAACATGACTGACCGACTGAACTAAACTGAGGGACAGAGCAAAGTACTTGAGATTCTTGACCTTACTGAATCTTTACAGGTATCAGTCTAATAAGTGGTAGAGACAGGACTAGAACCTACCCTCCATGGCTCCATGGCACATGCCATTAGCTGTAATACTGTATTGCCCTCAAAGAGTACTGTTTATTGTAAAATTTTTTGCTGAAATTTGTGGTAAACATAATAATATGTAAACTTTAAGAATAATACATACTGTATAAGTGGCAATGTAATGGCTTGTTGCATGATACTACAAAGTGATACTAAACTATAGTTCTTCAAAACCTACCTTGAACACTCTCCAAAGCCCCTCTGTCTTTGTATCTGCTGTTATCTACATGAAATGAACTTTACTGTCCATTTCTCCTCCTATTCTGTGAGGCTTTCTGTTGTAGAAAGATTAATGTCCCTACTAAAGTGTCTATATCCTAATCCCTGGAACTTGTGAATATGTTAGGTTACATGGCAAAGGGAATTAAGGTGCAAATGGAACTAAGGTTGCTAACAAAATAACCTTAAATATAAGGATATTATCCTGGATTATCCAGATGGGTCCGATGTGATTATAAGAGCTCTTACAAATAGAAAAGGCAGAAGAAAAGAGGAGGAAGTACTGTAATGTAATGAAAGCATGACAAGAGAGGTTCAATGTTGCTGGTTCTGAAGACGGAGGAAGGAACCATGAACCAAGGAATGTGGACAGCCTCTAGAAGCTGGAAAAGGCAATGAAACAGAGTCTTTCCTACAACATTAAGAAAGAAATACAACCCTGCCAGTGAGACTCAGGTCAGACTTCCATCTTAGAAAACTCTAAGATATGAATATGGATTATTTTAGCCAACATATTGAGGGTAAGTTGTTACAATAGCAACAGAAAACTAACTCACCTTCCAAGCTCTCCTCTCTCCCCTCACCACAGAGCCAAGGATAATATGCTCTTGGTCCCCAAAGAATACAGCACAGTTCTTACCAGTATTTAATCCTAATTATACTACTTGGAAGTTCAATCTGTACTCCCAGGCTTTCCTTTAATTCCCTTCAGGAGCACTATGAATGGGTCTTGCATTGACCCAAAAGCTTTACCCTCTGCTCTCTTTTTGCTGGGAGAAGGAACAGTGTTAAGTGAGATGACCAAAAGGTCGTGAACTAAAAGCAAGAGAGTGGGCAGCAGGAGGATGTAGGAAGGAAAGGGATAGAGGGTTGAAAGGAGAGGGGACAGAAGCCAAGGAAAGAAGGGGACAATGAAGTCAGAAAACAGGAGAAAAAAAGGAAGGGTGGCTGGAAGAAGATCCAGAAGCATGGTGGTGGAAGAGAAGAGGAAAAGGGAAAAAAGAAAGGACCTTTTTCTCTGCCTCCCTATTTCCCATCTGACCGCCTTCTCTCCTTCCAACTTTACGAGCTCCAGCCCACTTGCCTTTTCCCTGCAGTGGTTTCCATGCTGTCTGCCCCTTTAGAATACTTCATATAACTGGCCAGTCCTCACCTCTAGAGATTCTGATTTAATACCTGGTCAAAGCATGGGGATTTTTTTTTTTTAACTTCCCAGATCACTCTAATGGGCATCCAGGGTAAGGACCACTGCCATTAAGCACTCTGACCTCTTCAGCTCACCTAGAATGGGTCCTGCGTTCAAACTCAGAGTCCATGTCTGTCTCGCACTTGGCACTCATCGCCTAAAGCTGGAGATGCTGCATCAGGATGATTTAAGGACCCAGACCTTGGAGCCAAACAGCTGGACTTTAGTCCTGGCTCCAAACTTAGCAGCTGAGTGACCCTATGGCAGTCACTTGGCCTCTCCCTGCCAAGCTGTCCATCTTCAGAATGGGAATGACTGTAGCAATTAATAACAGAGCATTGTTTTGAAGACTACATGAGTAAAATATTTGTTTTAAAGACTAAATGAGTTATTATTGAGAAGCACTTAGAAAAGTGTCTACCACACTGAATGTACAATATAAGCATTCACTAGACAAAATCAGATGATACAATCATTTCCAAGTTGTTCCTCCATGTTGTCACGCTGCTTAACATTTTGTGTATATGACTCTCACCCCCAATTAACAACTAGAGCATTTGCTCAGTCGTGTCCGATTCTTTGCGACCCCATGGACTGTAGCCTCTCAGGCTCCTCCATCCCTGGGATTTTCCAGGCAAGAGTACTGGGGTGGGATGCCATTTCCTTCTATAATTCCCACTACACCACAGCCATTGTGCTCTGTATGATACACACTCAATAAAGTCCATTAAATGAACAAAACAAAATCAGAAAACAGTTCAAAAAATAAAATCTGTTTATTAAAATAAAAAACTGGCTAAGAGCTCATTTTTTTTTTTTTAGAATTGTCATTTAAGTAATTCTCACTTACCCTGGAGCTCCTCCCTGACAAGCAAAGCCCACAGAAAAGGCACAGGACACATGCATCTGAAGGGCAGTAGAAGTGAAAGGAAGAGTATGCATGGCAGAGGGAGGAGCTCCAAAGTGAATATTGACTCTCTCACTGAGAAGGGTCAAAACTAGTCTGAGAGAAAAGAGAACTAGAGGTGATCGAGGAGGGAATAGCTAGACAAGGGGAGCAAAAGGCCTTTTCTCCTTCATAGCTGGGCCTAAGGTTGGCTCAGTCTAGATTTCTATTTGGATGGCTGATTTGCATACACACTCATATACATTTTAACTCTGAAAGCAGACATTCCATATGTGTTTTATTTACTCTCATTTTTTTTTTTTTTTATCTTTGCCAGTTGGCCTATTTTTTTCTCTTTAACATCAGGAGACCCTCCCTGCAACAAGCCACTCACTTGGGGATGGTGGAATAACTGAAAAAGACATCTGAGACAAGATGTAAAATTTTGTATTAGGGTACAATAATATTTACAAGGCACAAATTTGGCGGCCAAAAGATTTCTCTCAAAGGTATGAAAAAATGTCTGTGCTCTATTTTCAAAGAAACCAAATAAGACATGGTCCCTGAATCACTGTCTGAATGCAAACAGCATTTGGCTTTGATCTGAGTTGTTGAAAACTATGACCAATTTATCCCACGAATGCCAAACCATCAGAGAATGTTTTTAAGTCTGGATTTCCATATCAAGATTCAGCTACACACTTTTTTTCTTCATTTCACATTACACAGGGCCAACCCAAAATAGTCCTTCCAACAATGGATGTAGTCGGGGTGATGATTTTAATTTCAAGCTATGAGCGAGAAGTAGAAAAACCCTTTTCCTATAGACATACTCCTGTGGCTGGGCAAAAATACGAAAATATAATTGTACAGTAAATGGGATTATTTATGTAGACCCCTCCTCTACTGTATTAATAATTACTTCATAGGCAGGCTCAGCCAGTTTCTGATTGAATGATGATACAAAAAGTCTCAGAAACTCATTTTCCTAGTGTATATGCCCTGAGTCCACCCTGGTCATAGCTGCTATCAACCCTCCACTTGGTCACTGGTGATTTTCTGTTTTATTTGCACACTTAAACTCCAAATATGCCCATATGGGGCTGAGGGAATGGATCCAACACCATAGAAAAGCACATCAGCTGTCTTCCAAGCATGTGGAGCATACCAAGAACCTCTTGTGATGAGTCAATAACCCAGGATTACCCGCCTCTGGTTTCCAGTGAAATTTGGGGGAGAGAACATTATGAAGATTTGATCAGAACACAGTTTCCAAAACACTTTCTACTCTGGCAGCATCCTTCTGAAGTAAGTAAATGGGGTGGTAATGTTGATGTTTTATACAACTTCTCTACATTTAGGGTATCCAAATTGAAGATAGGTCCTCGTTTAAAATTAGTCTGGAGCCAGAGACATAGACTCATTGTGCATTCTGGAGGTATCTTTGGGTTTCTGTACAGAGAGGGCTTAGAGGATTCTGAGGGCAGCAAGTCGTTTCTTTCTAAGGATAGATACTTTACTAAAGTACCAAATCTTAAAACTGAAAGTGTCTTTATAGGGGTTCCAACAGGTTGGTGGGTAGAAGTGGCAACCTTTTGTAATCTCAGGTCTTTTATCTTAGGTATTAAGATAAAACCTTTTTTGGGAAGAAGTCTCTAAGCTTCATGAGGCTCCCAAAGGGATTTATAGCACAAAATGTTTTCTATTCCCACAACTCTCCACTCCAGCCTCCTTCTCTTGGAGCTGTCTATGCCCACTGCCCCCTCCCTCCCACCCCAGATTCACTCCAAATCTAACTATTAAATCTGCATCATCTGCCACTCAAACCTCTACCATGATGTCCCCTCTCTGCCCTCCCGATCACCAAACCTTGTGGCCCAGGCTGTCCTGCATCCAGCCTTATCAGCCACCTCTGCTCTTTTGAGTCTCCCCTGCTTTCTGTGATACCATAAAGTCCTGTGTTTGCTTTTGTTTTTTCAAAATCTGAGAGAGAAGCAGGGGAGGAAGTTAGACCACATAATTTAGTTCTATGATGTTTTAATTTTTACAGTGAGGCTGTTTCAATTTAATGATCAGAAAAACAGGAAAGGTTTAGTTCTTTATTCTGACCTTCCTCATAATTTTTCCTTGCTACTTCTTGTATTCCTCTTCATCCTTCTGCCATCTGATGTACTATTTACACAGTCCTTTTCACTTCTTTCTCATCTCTGTTCAGACTCTGCTCTCAGCCTAATGTGGCACAGTGAAAATTAAGGAAGGCTTGGAGCTAGGTGGGCCTGGGTTAGCATGCTGAGCTGTGAGTCCTCAAACAATCATTTCATCTCTCTGCTCCTTCGTTCATGCAACAGCAATAATTAATATTTCCTATGGGCTAACTCAGGCCAGTCACTTTACATATATTAACCTGTTTAATCCTCACAACAACTCTATAAAGTGGGTGATGTTATTCCCATTTTACACATGTATACACTGCAGCACAGAAAGATGAAAGTTCTTGCCCAGGATACACAACTAACTAGTCAGCAGCTCCTGTACTTATTCCAGTCTTCTGACTTCAGAGTCTGCCCTGCTGGCATGAAGCCATCTGCCTCCTTGGGGAAGGAAAATCCCTCCAGAATGAAAGCCATGAACCTACCTGTAGGGCAATATTTTTCTGTTGACAAAAGATGCTGTGAGTGGGAGGGAATGCCTGGCCCATACCTGTCATTATCATATTCCTCCAAAGATCATTGCTCTGAGCTTCAGTCATATAAATCCCATAGCTCTGGTCAAGCATATCTGAGTACAGAGGGCACAGGAATCTTAGTTTGAAGAAGTGAGCAATGGAACCATCCTCTGCAAGCCACTGTCAATCTCTCACTTAACCATTTGGCTCCCTACCTCCTCTACCCTGTCTCACCCTCACCACCCTCTTTCCTGATATTTCTGGCATCTGGTCCCACTGTTAAATCCCTACCTCCTCCATCCAACTTGAGGTCCTCAGTTCTCTGGCCTCCTCATTGGTCTCCCTGCCTCCAGCCTCTCCCCACATGAATTTGACTTAAGATAGTAATGGTCCTGAATGTGACTCCTTAACCTTCTGGCAGTGTCCCTGTGCCCAATATCCTGTCTTCAATCAAAAAGTTCCCAAAGTCACCTTGAACTGTACCTCTGCCTAGGAGGCCATTTTAGGACCAGTGTAAGAGGTTCAGCCATAAGATAAGTTCCGATGCCAATCCCAGCTTTTCCTGGTGCTGCCAATTGCATGCGGACTCCTTCTTCTTTGCATCTTGTACTCCGTGTGCATGGCCTTTGGAACTCAACATTTACTTTAAAAAAAAAAAAGTGAATTTATAAATGGGAAAAACTAAAACCTAAAAAAGTTAACTGACATAATCAGTTAGCTGAGAAACAGTATTACATAATAGTTAGTGTAGTAAGCCAAGACTGCCTGACTTTAAGCCAACTTTCTACCATTTATTAGCTGGTATGACCTGGGGCAAGTAGCACTCTGTGTGACTCAATTTTCTCATCAATAAAATAAGAACAGTACTTATCCATAGGATGGTCATGAGGAGTAAGTGAATTAAGACGTACAAAGTGTTTGGAACAGTACTTGACACATTGTAAGTACTCAAATGTTAGCTGCTGCTATTATTATTGTTGTTGTGGTATATGGCAGAGCCAGAGTTAGAATCCCCAACTCCCAGTTCGCTGCTCTTTACTTCAGGCTCCATCACCTGGCACTGTGCAGCTGACTTCTCTCCATGTCTTCAGTCCCACTATTCTCGGCTCAAGAGACCTGCTCCAAACAAAAAAAGATGCATACACATGTATATACACACATACACACACACAAGCTTGAGGAAGCTACATGGTTTTCAGTCAAAAGAAAATAGAAAAGAAAATAGGGGCCTGTCAACCATAGCACAGAAAAGCTCCCTATACCTAAAAAAGAGAGGGGCCATGGTGTCTTTCATAGCGTCCTTAACTCTAAGATAATTCCACTAGCAATTTCTGATTAGAGGTTCAGAATGTCACACAGGGAAGAACACTGATTCTAGAGCCCCACAGAACTGGGTTCAGATCTTAGCCTTCTTACTCATTAGCTCTGCAACATTAGGCAAGTTCCTTAATCCCCAACCCTGAGCCTATGCTAGTCCTGCTTCAGTGAACTGTAGGGAGCATCCATGAAGTGATCTGTGGAAAGCATTTCGCACAGTGTCTGGTACCAGTAAGTGTTGCCTGTCAGTACTACTATTTTAGGCTAAGCAGCACTCCTTTCCTCTCATTCTAGTTTAGGTAAAACCTTCCTGATAGTGCATCTCAGTGGAAGGTTAAGTGTGATTTTGCTTATCTGGATCCAAAGGGCTGGAATTCCCGAGGGATTAAGTATTGCTGAGGGTGATAGTGGGATGCCCCTGAAGTCAATTTGCCAAGATGTAGCTTGTGAAGTCCTTTTTCAGTTGCCAAAGGAACATTTCCTTCTCCTCTCTCTTAGTCTTCCCACTCTCTCACATTCCCCTGTGTACTGACTCAATGAAAACATCTTTCCTTTAAAATGCCACTCCCACCAAAAAAAGCAAAAGAGTCTAATTTTGGATCACCGTTGATTTAGGAAGTAGCCTTTCTCACGCCTATAATCAAGTGTCCTAGATGCATCTTCATGGTGGGAGAAACAAATCCCATCCATCCATCCAGTCAACCTCTAAGGTACTTTTCAAAGTGACCCAGCAGGGTCTTGAGAAGATAAACAATTATAACCATCAACTAAACAAGGAACTTGACACTGGATGGTAGAGATACTGGTACTCTTTCTGTCAGTATCTCGTCACTTCCATCAACATACACTAAAAAATAGAATAAAATTTTCTATATGTTAGAAAATATAATTTTACTTTTAAATGAAATGGACCACTAATTATTTAAACCACTAATGGATTCAAACTCTTCTAAAACAGAGTTAAGTCCTAAAGATCACCCTCTGTTTTGTCCATCCCTTAATAACACAGCTGTCTCTGAAATCCATGTGATGGAACCATAACTTTACATAACAATATTCAACCAAATAGTAGTTCTATCATTTTCTACACTGAGGCTGCTGATATTTTTCCTCAAAGGAAAACTCATTTCCTGAAAGAGATTCTCATAGAAAACATACTTTTGGAATACCTCACTTTGTGTGGCTACATCCTCATGAATTTCCGCATGAAACACAATGAGTGTTGGCAGAGAACCTCCCTGGGCCTCTGGGGCCACCCTCTCGGAGGCAAGAGCTCTGAGTCAAACCCAACTAAAGGTTTCTGTCAGGAAACAATGTGACTATAGATGGTCAGTAGGTGGAGCCCTTTCCCCAGCATTGGCCCTGACCCTAGCTCAGAGACACCTAGACATGTTCTTCCAGAACATGTAGGTCTCATGTTACCTCATAGGATGCTGTTGTTCCAAAACATGATGCTACCTTAACATCTGGAAGGGAACCAGAGTAGGCATTAGCCATAGTATTTTTAAAAGAAAATACATTCTAGTCTGGAATGAGATGACAATGGAATTTTTTTTTTAATTAAAGCCACTCCCCTTTACAAAGCACACATCACATCTCCACCCTTCTCTCCCAATTCCACTGTCATTCCATCCTCACCAAAACAAGATTCCTGCCCCGCCCCCTTTTCCCTAAGTCTGGAAGACAGGGTAAGATTCCTGTAAACTAAATTTGAAGGAATAATCGTTAAATTCATCTAACTACCCTTGCAAACAACCCAATGATGGTTCACATGACAGTCAGTGTAACCCCCTTCACAGATTCTCCCAGACGTTCCAACAACTCCCCTTAATTGCTTTTAAAAATCCATCTTCATTTTTTGTGAGTCTTAAACTACACTGACATTATTGAAGGTCAACAGATATTTTAGCACTCCTACTACCTGGCCAGAGTCAGAGCAGCACCTTCAGATCTAGATGAAAGATTAAGATGTGTAAGCAGGGCACTCCATGATGGGGACTAAATAGACCGTGCAGGCCAAGAATGTCACTGTAAGCCCCAGAAGGGAGAGGTCACTGATGCTTAGTGTGGTCAGGGGTTCTTCACAGAAGAAATGAGACCGAAATAGTGTCTTGAGGCATGTCTTTTGACTCACAAAAGACAATCCTTTTGTGAGAAGAAGCAACAGGTGAGTAATGAAGAGGCCTAAAAGACCAGATGCTAATGCTGGGAAAGATTGAGGGCAGGAAGAGAAGGGGGCGGCAGATGATGAGATGGTTGACTGCACCATCAACTCAATGGACATTAGTATGAGCAAACTGTGGGAGACCCTGAAGGACAGGGAAGCCTGGGGTGCTGCAGTCCATGGGGTTGCAAAGAGTCAGACACGACTGAGCAACTGAACAACAACAGAAGATAAGAGGATGGATACTTTTCATCAATAAGAGAACAGTGAATATAACAGTAAAGGAAGGAGTGAGCAAAGGGAGGTCAAGGATGGGTTGGGGTTACAGGTGGCAACACTGAAGTATTGACCCAAGGAATGTCTCTGGGCAAGTATCTGTCCACAAGGCTATACTACATTTGTAACAACATCAGTGATTTCAAGTTACCTTACAACAGTTTAAGAACAAAGGCTCTGGAGTCAGAAAGTTCCTAGTTTGAGTTCCAACTCTCTGGTTTACTATTTAAATGACCCAGTGTGTTTGTTTTTTAAGTTCTTCAAACCTCAGTTTTGTCATCTATAAAATGGGTTTGATAATACTATCTAGTTCATAAAGCTGTTATAAAATTTAAATGCAATGATATACGTAAAACCCAAGATAAACCTAAATAGGGAATATAAGGCTGTGAATTGGCAAATTCTTGGCTTTTCCACCTCAGTATTTCCCAAATTTGTCTGAAGATAAGAATCACCTGGGAAGCTTATTAATCTACAGATTCCAACCTGTTCCCTTGGAACTTTCCCACCTCCCCTAGAATTTTAAATCAGTAGATCCAGGATGGAGCCCAGATTTGGGATTTTTAAAGCATGCAAGGTGATTCTTATCATCAAAGAAGTATGGGAGACACTGGCAGTGTTCCTCAAAATAATGATTCTGAAATTTTATCTTACATCAGAATTCCTGTGCAGTGCTTAGTCGCTCAGTCCAACTCTTTGCGACACTATGGACTATAGCCCGCCAGGCTCTTCTGTCCATGGGGATTCTCCAGGCAAGAACACTGGGGTAGGTTGCCATGCCCTCGTCCAGCAAATCTTCCCAACCTTGGGATCGAACCCAGGTCTCCCGCATTGCAGGTGAATTCTTTACTGTCTGAGCCATCAGGGAAGTGCCAGAATTCCAAGAGGCCTGTAAAAATACAGACTGCTTGTCCCCACTTCCAGAGTTTCTGATTCAGTAGATCTAGGGTAGGGTCTGAGAATGTACACATCTAACAAGTTCCTAGGTGATATGGATACTATTTGGTGGGGTGGGGGAGCTAAGTCTACTCTTGGTAAACCACTGCTCAAAGCAAAGTCCAAGGACCTGATGAATCAGAATCATCCAGGGTGCTGGTTAACCTTCAGTTCAGTTTCAGTTCAGTCGTTCAGTCATGGCCGACTCTTTGCAACCCCATGAATCACAGCACGCCAGGCCTCCCTGTCCATCGAGTTTATTCAGACTCATGTCCATCGAGTTGATGATGCCATCCAGCCATCTCATCCTCTGTCGTCCCCTTCTCCTCCTGCCCCCAATCCCTCCCAGCATCAGGGTCTTTTCAAATGAGTCAGCTCTTCGTATCAGGAGGCCAAAGTACTGGAGTTTTAGCTTCAACATCAGTCCTTCCAATGAACACCCAGGACTGATCTCCTTTAGGATGGACTGGTTGGATCTCCATGCAGTCCAAGGGACTCTCAAGAGTCTTCTCCAACACTACAGTTCAAAACCATGAATTTTTCATCGCTCAGCTCTCTTCACAGTCCAACTCTCACATCCATACATGACCACTGGAAAAACCATAGCCTTGACTAGGGTCTCTGCTTTTTAATATGCTATCTAGGTTGGTCATAACTTTCCTTCCAAGGAGTAAGCGTCTTTTAATTTCATGGCTACAGTCACCATCTGCAGTGATTTTGGAGCCCAAAAAGCCTTTTCAAAAAGCCCAAAACCAGCCTAAGATTTCACATTTATAACAAGTAATCAAATATTTCTGATGCACACTGAGTTTTAAGAACCCTACTCTAGGTATGGCTTCAGAATGCTATAATGAATGTATGTACACACACATTTAATTTTAGGTCATGACATGATTTTAGAAACAGTGATACATAAAAATCAGGTAAATCTTAGAATAAAGAGAATATGGCTGGCTAATGAAAAAAGTAAAATAATATGTTCAGTACTTTTCAAATGCTAGGTCAAGTTCAAAACACATTCTTGCATACTTTAAGTTGCTGTTCTCGTTTAGTTGCTAAGTCATGTCTGACTCTTTGAGACTCCATGGACTGTAGCGTGCCAGGCTCCTCTGTCCACGGTATTTCCCAGGCAAGAATACTGTAATGGGTTGCCATTTCCTTCTCCGGGGAATCTTCCTGACCCAGGGATCAAACCTGCATCTCCAGCATTGGCAAGTGGATTCTTTACCACTGAGTCACCAGGAAAGCCCATACTTTAAGTATCTGCTCAGTCACTCAGTTGTGTCTGACAAGTATCAATGTTTAAATAAGAATACAGATCCAGGTCAAGCTACCTTCTGTGTAGCTGTGACCCAAGCTTCCCTGGTGGCCAGTGATACAGCCACATTTGAGAACCACTGCTTTAAAGGCATTTTTAATTTGGTGTATGTTTAGAAAGCAGACGCATTGTGAAAATATCAATCTCAGAAAGACACAAATTCCTACAAAATGGCAATGGCAAAAAGTGCTGAGGTGAGTATAAAAATTTTTAGATCATCTAGGGAATTCCCTGGCATTCCAGTGGTTAGGACTCAGGCTCTCACTGCTTAAGGGCCGGGCTCAATCCCTGGTCAGGGAACTAAGATCCCACAAGTCGCATGTCATGGCCAAAAATATTGAAAATAAAGTTTGGATGTTAAAAAAATTTTTTTTAGATCATCTATTAGTGAGGATAATGCATGATTTTATATAATACCTGTTTTCATCTGCCAGATTCTAAATGCATCTTCCTAAAAATCAGCAGGTATTATTTGAGTCCTACCTTGGGAAACACTCATGAAGCTCTCAGTTCCTGTATTCTTCATTTTGTCTGGGACTTAAAGAATTCAAACCATTAAAAGTAAATGAAGTAGTACATGTAAAGAAGTACTTTGCAAAGTGTAAACTGCCAAGCAGATGGAAGTTATTGTCAACAACCTTCATTTCAGCCTCACTCAAAACAAGGGAATTGCTCTCCACATGATTAATGATAAATAAGGTTAACACAGTACTTCTACATGGTGAAATCTTTGCAAAGATACACTTATAGAAATCTGAACATGCTTAAAATGTAGGGGGAAAAGTTAACTAGGAAAAGTTATAGGAACTGAGGAATGTCAAAATAAATTATCCCAGTAGCTGGGAAAGGAGGCAGGATAAGAGGAAAACTCCCTTGCTTTAAAATACATTCTTTAAATAAGCAAAGACATTGATGTTATTAGGAGCCAGGTACTCACTGTGGGGGAAGAAAAATACACCTATGGACTGAGGTGGAAGCAAGAGCCCTCTAGTGTTGACTGGAATTAGGAGTATCAGAATGAACCCATTAATTTTTTAGAAAACACATGCCTCCTAGTTCTGTCCACTGAAAGCAGCTAGGATCAATGACATTCAGTAGTGATTCGCACACCTAGTCTCTGATTTGTATTTCTAAACACATTCCCCACTAAATACAAGCAGCGCCCTTTAGGTAAACGGCAGATTCCGGGACCAGGACTGGGAAAGTAAATACAAAGCAAGCCATAGCATCGTGTGGCAGAAAGTGAATCCTCAAAAACTGTGGGGCGATGTCAAAGAACATAGGAACCAGCTTGAAGGTGCTGGCAATTTAGCATAAAACTGTGGGCAAGTTTAGCATAAAAACAGCAACAGGTTAGAAAACATTGGCTACAAAACAATCCAAGTGCCCATACAGATACAAAAAGACAGAGTAAACAAACAAATAAACGGGAGGACAAATCTCCTCTTTACAGTGGAATGCTAATACATGTAGAAGATTTTTTAAAATCACAAATTTGCAACCCCCATAGTAGGAATAGATTCAGATGCGAATGTTCAGTGGACGCTAAATCTATGGGGTGTTAAGTTGTTGGTGAATAAGATATTTGCAGTGTCTCAAACTGTTTCCATTCCCCAGAGATTACTTGCTGATTACAAAGACAGCAAGTTCCTGTAAATGGGGAAATCTGGCAGGTACAACCCACCCTAAATGATCAAAGTGACATCATGTACCTCCTGATGTGATGTGCTGAGGACACAACAATACTTACATAGTATTCCTGACAAAAATGCATAACTTGAATCTAATCATGAGGAAATAATCAAGCAAACTCAAATTGAGGGGCATTCTAAAAAACAGCTTGGCTGTACTCTTCAAAAAAGTCACTGTTATAAAAGACATGAGGAAGTGTTCCAGATTAAGGGAGAGTAAGTATACATGAAAACCAAATACCATGAATGATTCACCCTGGTTTCTGGATCAGAAAAAGATTATAAGATTTAATATTAACTGTATATTAGATAATAGTATTATATCAATCCTGAATTTTAACCATTACATTGTAGTATGTAAGAGAATGTCACTGTACAGGGAATATACGCCAAAGTATTCGAGGTCATGAAAAAGTGAAGTCGCTCAGTCGTATCCGATTCTCTGTGACCCCATGGACTATATATATAGCCCACCAGGCTCCTCCGCCCACGGGATTCTCCAGGCAGGAATACTGGAGTGGGGTTGCCATGTCCTTCTCCAGGGGATCTTCCCGACCCAGGGATCAAAGCCAGGTCTCCTGCATTACAGGCAGACGCTTTACCCTCTGAGCCACCAGGGATGATGTCTGCAACCAACTCAAGAATGGTTTAGATGGGGGGGGCGGGGTGTGGGCAGTGCTGAGGAGGTTGGGGAAAGAGAACTCAAATGGGAAGAAATGCTTACAAATGGTGAGTCTGGGTGAAGGAATCATTTTATTCTTGCAACCCTTCTGAGGATTTAATATTTTTCAAAATGAATATTTTAAATATTAAAAAATAAAGTTCTAAAACTGAGCATATAGAGGATAAACTTATGTTTACAGTGGGGAAGGGGAGGAGAGGGGAAAGGGGCAGATAGAGAGTTTGGGACTGAAACGTATACACGGCTGTATTTAAAGTAGATAACCATTGCTGGGGAGAAGGTATAGTTAGGGACTTTGAGATGGACATGTACACACTGTTATATGGAATGCATAACCAATAAGGACCTATAGTATAACACATGGAACTCTGCTCAAGGTTATCTGGCAGCCTGGATGGGAGGGGACTTTGGAAGAGAATTCAGTTCAGTCCAGTTCAGTTCAGTCACTCAGCCATGTTCAATTCTTTACGACTCTATGGATTGCAGCATGCCAGGATTCCCTGTCTATCGCCAACTCCTGGAGCTTGCTCAAACTCATGTCCATCAATTTACTGATGTCATCCAACCATTTCATCGCCGGTCATCTCCTTCTCCTCCTGCCTTCAATCTTTCCCAATATCAGGGTCTTTTCAAATGAGTCAGTTCTTCACATCAGGTAGCCAAAGGATTGGAATTACAGCTTCAGCATCAGTCCTTCAATGAATATTTAGGACTGATTTCCTTTAGAATTGACTGGTGTGATCTCCTTGCTGTTCAAAGGACTCTCAAGAGTCTTCTCCAACACCACAGTTCAAAAGCCTCAATTCTTCGGTGCTCAGCTTTCTTTATGGTCCAACTCTCACATATCCATACATGACGTACCAGAAAAACCATAGCTTTGACTAGACGGACCTTTGTTGGCAAAGTAATGTCTTTGCTTTTTAATATGCTGTCTAGGTTGGTCATAACTTTTCCTCCAAGGAGGAAGCGTCTTTTAATTTCATGGCTGCAGCCACCATCTGCAGTGATTTTGGAGCCCAAAGAAATAAAGTCTGCCACTGTTTCCACTGTTTCCCCATCTATTTCCCATGAAGTGATGGGACCAGATGCCATGATCTTAGTTTTCTGAATGTTGAATTTTAAGCCAACTTTTTCACTCTCCTCTTTTACTTTTATAAAGAGGCTCTTTAGTTCTTCGTTTTCTGCCATAAGTGTGGTGTCATCTGCGTATCTGAGGTTACTGATATTTCTTCCTGCAATCTTGATTCATCCAGCCCAGCGTTTCTCATGATGTACTCTGCATATAAGTTAAATAAGAAGGGTGACAATATACAGTCTTGATGTTCTCTTTTCCCAATTTGGAACCAGTCTGTTGTTCCATGTCCAGTTCTAACTTACTTTTTGACCTGCTTACAGATTTCTCAGGAGGCAGGTAAGGTGGTCTGGTATTCCCATCTCTTGAAGAATTTTCCACAGTTTGTTGTGATCCACACAGTCAAAGGCTTTGACATAGTCAATAAAGCAGAGGTAGATAATTTTCTGGTATTCTCTTGCTTTTACGATGATCCAACGGATGTTGGAAATTTGATCTCTGGTTCCTCTGCCTTTTCTAAATCCAGCTTGAACATCTGAAAGTTCTTGGTTCATATACTGTTGAAGCCTCAGCTGGCAAATTTTGAGATTACTTTGCCAGCATGTAAGATGAGTGCAATTGTGACGTAGTCTGAACATTCTTTGGCATTGCCCTTCTTTGAGATTGGAATGAAAACTGACCTTTTCCAGTCTTGTCACCACTGCTGAGTTTTCCAAATTTGCTGGTATATTGAGTGCAGCACCTTATCCGCAGCATCTCTTGTGATGCTTTCTAAGGCCCACTTGACTTCACAGTCCAGGATGTCTGGCTCTACGTGAGTGATCACACCATTGTGGTTATCTGGGTCTTGAAGATCTTTTTTGTATAGTTCTTCTGTGTATTCTTGCCACCTCTTCTTAATACCTTCTGCTTCTCTTAGGCCCATACCATTTCTGTCCTTTATTGTGCCCATTTTTGCATGACATGTTCCCTTTGTATCTCTAATTTTCTTGAAGAGATCTCTGGTCTTTACCATTCTATTGTTTTCCTCTATTTCTTTGCATTGATCAAAGAAAGAAGAGAATGGATGGATTGGAAGAGAATGGATACATGTATATGTATGGCTGAATCCTTTTACTCTTCACCTGAAATTATCACAACACTGTCATTCAGCTATATCATAATACAAAATAAAAAGGTTTTAAAAATAGGTAAAGTAGAGGAGAGAATCAGGATTTTCCTGATAGTCCAATGGTTAAGTATCTGCCTACCAATGCAAGCAACACAGGTTCAGTCCATACCCTGGGAAGTTCCACATGCCTTGGGGCAACTAAGTCCATGCTCCACAACGACTCAGCCCCTACTCTAGAGCCCAAGAACCACAACTACTTTAGCCTGTGCACCCTAGAGCCCATGCTTCGTATGAAACAAGAGAAGCTATCGCAATGAGAAGCCTGCATACCACAATTACAGAGTAGCCCCTGCTCACCACAACTAGAAAAGCCCACTCAAAGCAATGACGACCCAGTGCAGCAAAAAATAATTTAAAACAAAATAAAATAGATAACCAACAAGGACTTAATGTATAGCACAGGGAACTGTGTTCAACATTCTATAATAACCTAAATGGGAAAATAATTTGAAGAGGAATAGAAAAAGAGCATGTACATTTTGGTAAAAGTCAAATGCATGTAGCTCTTAATGGTGCTATGGTATCAGAAAATTTCTATCCCAATAACTCTATTGAAATGTACTTGATCAATAATATAATGAATAAATTAATATTAATAAGTGATTTAGAACCAAAATTCTCATCTAGTTACCTATGAATCACAGACTAATTCTGTTTGGCCCACCCACAGGATTAGCCCTTATAGTAGGCTTTTTGGTGTGTTAAATTAGTCATTAACTAATAAACATTAGGGACTTCCTAGGTGGCTCAATGGTAAAGAATCCACCTGCTAATGTAGAAAACACAGGTTCAACCCTGACATGGTGAAGATCCCCTGGAAAGAAAATGGCAACCCACCCCAGTATTCTTGCCTGGGAAATCCCATGGAAAGAGGAGACTGGTGGGAAAACAGTCCATGAGGTTGAAAAAGAGTCAGACATGACTTAGCAACTAAGTAACAACAATAAACATTAAAATCATGATTTTTTTTGCTCCTCTTGAAAAACTGAATCAACAACACTTAGGCTGAATTGCAGCCACCACCACCCCCTCTTTAATGGGTCATATTTCCTACAGTCACTTAAGTCCTCACCATTCTGAATCTCGCTCTGACTCAGCCTGCTTCACTTGCTCCAGTTCATTCACTCCAGTTACGCACCTGGCCCCCAAAAGAATTTGAGTTTGTGAGCTCTCATTTAGGGAACAAAGAGGAAAGTGAATCACTATCTGTGGAAAAGAGTTGCAAAAGAAGTAGAACTTGAAAAAGCATCCTAAACCCAGCATGCCCCAAACTGAATCACCGATTTCTCCTTCCTGCACCATGCCCACTTAATTGACAAGCCAAAAGTCAAGGGATTATCCCTGTTGCCTTGTCTTCCTTTCCATCAAAACATATATCACTTCTACCCCTAAATTCTATAGATTTTACTTCCTAAATATTCTCAGACCTGTCCATTTAGCTCTATTTTCAACACTGAAACCACCATCAACTCTAAAACTACCACAACCACTCCCACCATTAGCATCACCAACACCAGCATCACCATCACCGCTACCACTGCAACATCTACCTCATCCTAAGCTCCCACTATCTTTTGACTAGACAATGCTAAGTGATTCATCCATATTCATTCTGGTCTCTCTTCAGTCTGGTCACTATACTGAAGGCAAACTTTGAGATGCAAATTTTGAAGCCTGTCTCCTGGTTAAAACTCTTCAATGGTTCCCACAGCTCTTAGTCTAATGGGAAAACTGACTGAAAAGTCTACAAGATGGTCCAGAGCTCAGCCATCTCTGTAGCCTTATTTCCTATCTTTCTTCCTCTGCTTTTCTATTCCAGCTATCCCAATGTTCTTTAAGTCTCCAATACCATGCATAATCCCTTTAAAAAAAAACTCAGGTGCCCAAAACTGGATTACTCATGATCCTTAGTTTTCACACCATTAAAATTGACTGGTATGTGGCCCTCTTTATTTATTTTAAATAATATAATGAACTCTTTAGAACTCCCCATCCAGCGCAGTATCTAGAACACCATGTTTTACAAAAATTCACACTTTGCAGGTCCCTTTATGAACCTCCCATCCCTTCCCCCATGACTCCTCCTCTAAATTTCACTCTCTAAATTTTCTGATTATTTTTCATTGCCTTTAAAAAAAATCACATATATTTGTATACCTAAGCAATGTGTTATTTAATTTTTTTTGTTTTTAAACTTTATTAAAAGGTATCATGAAGTATAGCTTTTTTTTCCACCCAACATTATGTTACCAATATTCATCTACAGTCATGAGTCCCAAATATTTGTGAGTAGCATCAGTTCAGTTCAGTTCAGTCACTCAGTCATGTCCGAGTCTTTGCGATTTCATGAACTGCAGCACGCCAGGCCTCCCTGTCCATCAGCAACTCCCGGAGTCCACCCAAACCCATGTCCATTGAGTCAGTGATGCCATCCAACCATCTCATCCTCTATCATCCCCTTCTCCTCCTGCCCTCACTCTTTCCCAGCATCAGAGTCTTTTCAAATAAGTTAGCTCTTCACATCAGGTGGCCAAAGTATTAGAGTTTCAGCTTCAACATCAGTCCTTCCAATGAACACCCAGTTCTGATTTCCTTTAGGATGGATTGGTTGGATCTCCTCGCAGTCCAAGGGACTCTCAAGAGTCTTTTCCAACATCACAGTTCAAAAGCAACAATTCTTCGGTGCTCAATTTTCTTCACAGTCCAACTTTCACATCCATACATGACCACTGGAAAAACCAGAGCCCTGACTATTCAGACCTAGTTGGCAAAGTAATGTCTCTGCTTTTTAATATGCTATCTAGGTTGGTCATAACTTTCCTTCCAAGGAGGAAGCGTCTTTTAATTTCATGGCTGCAATCACTATCTACAGTGATTTTGGAGCCCAGAAAAATAAAGTCAACCACTGTTTCCACTGTTTCCCCATCTATTTTCCATGAAGTGATGGGACCAGATGCCATGATCTTCATTTTCTGAATGTTGAGCTTTAAGCCAACTTTTTCACTCTCCTCTTTCACTTTCATCAAGAGGCTCTTTAGTTCTTCTTCACTTTCTGCCATAAGGGTGGTGTCATCTGCATATCTGAGGTTATTGATATTTCTCCCGGCAATCTTGATTCCAGCTTGTGCTTCCTCCAGCCCAGCGTTTCTCATGATGTACTCAGCATATAAGTTAAATAAGGAGGGTGACAATATACAGCCTTGACGTACTCCTTTTCCTATTTGGAACCAGCCTGTTGGTCCATGTCCAGTTCTAACTGTTGCTCCCTGACCTGCATATAGGTTTCTCAAGAGGCAGGTCAGGTGGTCTGGTATTCCCTTCTCTTTCAGAATTTTCCACAGTTGATTGTGATCCATACAGTCAAAGGCTTTGGCATAGTCAATAAAGCAGAAATAGATGTTTTTCTGGAACTCTCTTGCTTTTTCGATGATCCAGCCGATGTTGGCAATTTGATCTCTGGTTCCTCTGCCTTTTCTAAAACCAGCTTGAACATCTGGAAGTTCACGGTTCACATATTGCTGAAGCCTGGCTTGGAGAATTTTGAGCATTACTTTACTAGCATGTGAGATGAGTGCAATTATGTGAGTCTGAGCATTCTTTGGGATTGCCTTTCTTTGGGATTGGAATGAAAACTGACCTTTTCCAGTCCTGTGGCCACTGCTGAGTTTTCTAAATTTGCTGGTATATTGAGTGTAGCACTTTAACAGCATCCTCTTTCAGGATTTGACATAGCTCAACTGGAATTCCATCATCTCCACTAGCTTTGTTTGTAGTGATGCTTCCTAAGGCCCACTTGACTTCACATTCCAGGGTATGTGAGTAGCATAGAGTTACTCGTTTTTGTTGCTGTGTAATATTCCATTAGGGGATGCCCTGGTGGCTCAGTGGTAAAGAATCAGCCTGCAATGCAGGAGGGTTAGGATGATGTGCTCAGTCATGTCAGACTTTTTGCTACCCCCATGGACTGCAGCTCATCAGGCTCTTCTGTACATTGGATTTTCCAGGGAGTGATACTGGAGTGGGTTGCCATTTCCTCCTCCAGGGGATCTTCCTGACCCAGGTATTGAACCCACATCTCTTGTTTCTCTTGCACTGGCAGGAGGATTCTTCTTTTTCCCCCTGGGGAGTCATGAGGATGTCTTTGTTTGGTTATTTATTTGAGATTAACTTAAAAATATTAATATACATTGATAATATTAATATTATTAATACAAATAATATATAAACTATATTATTTATATAAATAATTTGTGAATATTTAACTGATATAGTAAATAATCATTTAATATATAAATCATTAATGTAGGGAGGGGCAAGGGGCATACATCTCAGTGGGGGCGCACACATGGGGGACTGGAGAGGGGCAGGGGCAGCCCACAGTGCTACACAAAACAGTCGCATCTAACAGATGAAATAATCATACCGGGATGGGGGAGGGGGCCGCAGCCGCAGAGGTTGGGCGTGGCAAAGGAAGAAAATCCAGCGCCAAGGGAGAGGGGCCGGGCCCAAGGTACTGTGCGCTTTCTGCTCCCACCTCTACCCCCACCACCTCCCCGCCTCTGCACAGCACAGGGGCCCTGGCCTTCCATCCGTCCCTTCCTCCCTCCTGTCCGGAGGCCTGAGGGGCACCCTCTCTGCTCTGAGCCACTAGCACCACCTGGGAAACGATTGCTGTGTAACATTCCACTAGGAGGTTTCCTGGTGGCTCAGTGGTAAAGAATCCACCTGCATGCAGGATACGTGGGTTCAATTCCTGGGTCGGGAAGACTCCCTGGAGAAGGAAATGGCAACCCACTCTAGTCTTCTTGCTGGGAAATCCCATGGACAGAGGAGCCTGGCGGGATACGGTCCATGAAGTCACAAAAGAAACTGACACAGCTTACCGACTACACAGCAGAAAACAACAAATACCCCATGACGTGAATGTCTGCATGCCTGGAGGGTGAATTTTCTTCTTGGTCCAGTTAACTCTTACTTACCTCTCAGATCTCAGCTCAGGTGTCACTTCGTTAAATGTTTCCTTATCTTCATAACCAGGTAAGACCCCCTTATTTATTATAGACCTTCAAAGCACCCTGAACATCTCCACTGTCATCATCACCACAGTAGCAATTTCACATCATGTGATCTATTGTGACCTGGTCCCCCATCCACTTGGCAATGAGCTTCCTCAAGAGCAGGCTCCATGCTATGTTTGATTGCTATTAAATCCCTACCTCCTAGCACATCATAAAGACTCAATAAAAGCTGTTACTTAAATGAAAGGACAAATCATGAAAATAAGTATTTACCTCTAATAAATAGTACATCGAAATAAACATGTTCAGTAATAAATAACTATAAAAACCAGGCTCACTGCCTGACTTTCATATATTATTAATGCCATCATCATTCTTTAACAGCTACCTAGGCTTAGAATTTTTGACCTGAGGTCTTTCCCTGACCCCTCACACTTATTTGCACACTCCTGTGCTTTCTACTTTGAAAATAGTGCTGAGACTTCCTTGGTGGTCCAGTAGTTAAGAATCCACCTTGCAATGCAGGGAGCATGGGTCCAATCCCAGGTCAGGGAACTAAGATCCCACATGCCTCGGAGCAACTAAGCACCTGTGCCAACTACTGAGCCTTTGCGCTCCGAGCCTGCGCCACAACTAGAGTCCATGTGCCACGACAGAAGATCCCAGGTGCTGCAACGAAGAGCCAATGCAGCCAAACATTTTTCAAACAGAAAAGAAAATGGTGCTTACCCCATCCCAACCCAATGTGACTTCCATATGTACTATTTTCAATTCCTTCACCTTTCAATTCCTGATAATTTCTCATCATCACCTTATCTATGGTTATACTGTCCCCTCTTCCCAGAGAGCACTTTCTTCATTTGTGAGTGTTTAAATCCTACACAGTGCCTACTTCAAATGCCATATCCTCCAGAATACTTCCCTGATTTCCCAGATGGAACCATCTCTTCAGTCTCCAAGCTGTTATCACACACTACCTTACCCAGTGCTTATTTGTGCATGATCCAAAATTCTTCTTGATGTACTGGAACAAACATGGGCTTTGTATTCACATCTCTCTCCTGCTCCCTGCACCCAACCCTCCTCTGCCCTCTCAACCCTTCAACAGCTCTCATCAGTCTGGCTGTAGAATTCAGACACACTGCTCCGCCCCTCTTCAGCATGAGACCTTAGTGAGACAGGCTCCACCATGGGGGTGGGGGTGCTTGGTGAGAAAACCCCTCTAACTTTGGGTTAGGTTGCTGGCAACCTGGGTTAGGTTGCTAACCTTTTGGCTACAGCTAAGAAATTAGTTCTCCCATCAGTTTCTCAGTAACAGTTCACACTTTGATCTCTATCTATCTGCTTTCCAGGTCTCATTTCTCAATTGGTAGTTAATTTGGGTGGGGAAGAAAGGGATTTATTTTACTGACATCCTAAAACCACAACTATAAAGTAATATGACCCTTGTGTTTAAACAAACATACCAGAACTTTCAAAATGAGTGATGCCCTTCAAAATAGTTCCCTGAGGAAGTGATACATTATCCCAATACATCAAGGCTACTCTGGTTTAAAATCTTTTGGCTGTATCATGAGGGCCTGTGGATCTTATCTGAATATCTATACTGGTCTCAAGTCACATCTGAAAAGGGCAGATTTGAGTTTTTAAGATAGCAAAAAGTCATTTGGAACTAAGGTTAATGAATTACTTGGCATTTTGGATCAACAATGGGAAGGAATCAAAAAATAATGAAATGTGCGTGTGTATGTATGCGTGTCATAACTGGAAAAGTATCCTAAAAATGCTTGTACAAAAGTGACCACTGTAAAAAGAAAAAAAAAGTGACCACTGTGAAAAACAACACTCTCTGGTTATGTAGAACAAGGTGAGTTTATTATTATATAAATTGTTTCACAGTGATGCTGACAGCATAGAATAGTGATTTTTTCTAAAGGCACCGAATATGGAGTCATGAACCTTGCCAGTTATTTTCTGTGACACCTTAGACACATTATCTAATTTCTTTCAATGTTAGTGTTTTCATCAGTAAAACCAAATTAATAATAACACTCATCATAGGTACCTCATAGGATTGTTTTGAAAACTATATGAACTAAAACAGGTGAAAAAGCTCTTTGGCAACCATAGGTGAATACAAATGTTAGTTGTGATATGGTAGCTAACATTATGATTAATATTCTTCCTTGATTGCTTCAAACTTTTCCCCCTGCTTTGACATAGTTTGGGAGCAGGCCTGGATTCTGAAATATCTCTTCATAAAGAGACTGAGGTCAATCTGAACACATATTCCAGGATTCAAATAAATTGCTAAGGAAAATGCAAGGAAGGAGGAACCTGCCAATGACTCAGTAAGCACCAATGTCTATAAATCATTTGACTTGTTTTGCCCCATTTTCTGTAAGTCACTTAATTTGTTTTGGCTTCGGGAGATTTCTTTCAAGTTTCTTAGAAAAAGGAGCAACTTAGTCATCATTTTCTCTTACCATATGTATCCATATATATCCATATGTATCCATATATGTATCCATATAAGTTTAAATAGCATCTTTACCCACTGAATGACAATTAACATTTACTGAGAACTTACTAAATGCTGAGTAATATGTTAAATACCTTAATTGTTAACAACAGCCTGATACCCTAGGTACTATTTGTGTCCCCAGTTTACAGACAAGTCCAAGGAATCACTGAGAAATGAAATAAATCACCCATGCCACCCAGTGGGTAAAAGCCTTAAGCTGGGATGTGAACACAAATAGTGTGAATGCAAAGCCCATATTCTGTAGCACACTCTTGACCTTTAAATGCATAAATTCGGTTTTCCAAACCTCAAACCCAATCACATTTTTTTCTCCTTTATATTTTACTTTTGAGGCTAGCATAGGACCTATTCTGGGGCTGTTTGTGTATCCCTGATTCCCCTTGAAACAACTGTAAAGAGTAGAGGGCCCCCTAATGTGGTGATGAGAACTCTCAGGAATGTGCCAGGGCGTAACACTGGGCAAGCATGAAAGAAAGAAGGGTTTAAGGAAGAACATACAGTTCATCTGAGATGAGATCAGGGGCATTCAGGGTGGGATGGCCATAGACCAGTTCATCTTTAAATCAGCATTTGCACTGAACTTCCAGAACCTACTAGGAATTTTTACTAAGCCCAGGTCCCAAAGTCTGTCCTCACTTAGCATTCTGGTTACTCTCCATTCTCTGATATCTCTCCCTTTCCTGGAAAACATCTATGTTTCTGCAATCACCTCCAAAACAAAGGATGTCTTTCTTACCTTCTCTAACTCTCATCTGCACTAAAACAAGAAAAAGTGCACTTTAGACTCACTCTCACCTAAGGCATTGAAAGCAACTCCTTTATATTCTCATATAGATACTATGTTTTAGTTTTTTGGTCAGTTATAAATGTAGTACTGTTCGGTGATATGAAACTTGAGAAAGAAAAAATAAAAAGATACCCTGGATGAGTGAACTACATGTCAGTTATCTGTGTCCAAAAGCTTAACATAATATCTGGCACTTGGAGGTGCCCCAAAAATGTAGACAAGGAGTGAATTTTTAAAAGATCTAAGAGCATTCAATGCCAATGGTCTCCATTGCTGCTATACATTCAGGCATTGATCACTGGTCAGTAATACATAGTGGGTACTTGCAAAATACAGAATACTCAAACAGGTACAATGAAGAGGGTCTAGGCTCACAGTGGGCCTTGGGTACATGTCTATTGAATCAGAAAAAAGAAGATCCTACCCAGTTAGGGGCAGACTACATAGCACGCATCTACCTCCCTAGATGCTGTCTCCACCCACTTCTACAGGGCCTGCCAATTGTTAAGGGCAGTCCACATGCTTCTACAGGAAGCATATCCAGCCTTCTGTGGTAGGCTGAATAATACCCATCCACACATAATATCCCTACATCCTAATACCTGGAACCTGTGACTGTGTTACCTTATATGGCAAAAGGGAATTTGCAGATATGATTAAGTTAAGGATATTAAGGTGGGGAGATTATCCATGTATGCCTGATGTAATCAAAACAGTTCTTTTAAGAGAAAGGCAGGAGGAGTCAGATTCAGAGGAGCAGGTAATTCAATGCTAAAGGCAGACACTGGAATGATGTGCTTTGAAGATGGTGGAAAGGGCCACAAGCCAAGGAATACAGAAGGTCACTAGAAACTGAAAAAGGCAAGGAAACAAATGCCCCTCAGAGCTTATAGAAGGAACCAACCCTACTGACAGTTCCCTGGTGGCTCACATAGGAAAGAATCTGCCTGCAATTTGTAAGACCAGGTTCAATCCTGGGTCAGGAAGATCCCCGGGGAGAGGAAATGGCAACCCACTCCAGTATTCTTGCCTGGAGAATCCTATGGACAGAGGAGCCTGGCGGGCTACAGTCCATGGGGTCACACAGAGTCAGACATGACTAAGCAACTAACACTTTCGCTTCAGCCCTACTAGAGCCAGACATCCTGGAATGTGAAGTCAGGTGGGCCTTAGAAAGCATCACTACGAACAAAGCTAGTGGAGGTGATGGAATTCCAGTTGAGCTATTTCAAATCCTGAAAGATGATGCTGTGAAAGTGCTGCACTCAATATGCCAGCAAATTTGAAAAACTCAGCAGTGGCCACAGGACTGGAAAAGGTCAGTTTTCATTCCAATCCCAAAGAAAGGCAATCCCAAAGAATGCTCAGACTACCGCACAATTGCACTCATCTCACACACTAGTAAAGTAATGCTCAAAATTCTCCAAGCCAGGCTTCAGCAATACAAAAACCATGAACTTCCAGATGTTCAAGCTGGTTTTAGAAAAGGCAGAGGAACCAGAGATCAAATTGCCAATATCCGCTGGATCATTGAAAAAGCAAGAGAGTTCCAGAAAAACATCTATTTCTGCATTATTGACTATGCCAAAGCCTTTGACTGTCTGGATTACAATAAACTGTGAAAAATTCTTCAAGAGATGGGAATACCAGACCACCTGACCCACCTCTTGAGAAACCTGTATGCAGGTCAGGAAGCAACAGTTAGAACTGGACATGAACCAACAGACTGGTTCCAAATAGGAAAAGGAGTACGTCAAGGCTGTATATTGTCACCCTGCTTATTTAACTTATATGCCGAGTACATCATAAGAAACGCTGGGCTGGAAGAAGCACAAGCTGGAATCAAGATTGCCGGGAGAAATATCAATAACCTCAGATATGCAGATGACACCACCCTTATGGCAGAAAGTGAAGAGGAACTAAAGAGTCTCCTAATGAAAGTGAGAGAGGAGAGTGAAAAAGTTGGCTTAAAGCTCAACATTCAGAAAATGAAGATCATGGCATCCGGTCCCATCGCTTCATGGAAAATAGATAGGGAAACAGTGGAAGCAGTGTCAGACTTTATTTTTGGGGGCTCCAAAATCACTGTAGATAGTGATTGCAGCCATGAAATTAAAAGACGCTTCCTCCTTGGAAGGAAAGTTATGACCAACCTAGATAGCATATTAAAAAGCAGAGACACTACTTTGCCAACAAAGGTCCATCTAGTCAAGGCTATGCTTTTTTCAGTGGTCATGTATATGTATGGATGTGAGAGTTGGACTGTGAAGAAAGCTGAGCGCCGAAAAATTGATGCTTTTGAACTGTGGTGTTGGGGAAGACTCTTGAGAGTCCCTTGGACTGCAAGGAGATCCAACCAGTCCATCCTAAAGGAGATCAGTCCTGGGTGTTCATTGGAAGGACTAATGCTGAAGCTGAAACTCCAATACTTTGGTCACCTGATGTGAAGAGCTGACTCATTGGAAAAGACCCTGATGGGGGAGGGATTGGGGGTAGGAGGAGAAAGGGACGACAGAGGATGAGATGGCTGGATGGCATCACCGACTCGATGGACATGAGTTTGAGTAACCTCCGGCAGTTGGTGATGGACAGGGAAGCCTGGCGTGCTTCGATTCATGGGGTCGCAAAAAGTCAGACACAACTGAGCGACTGAACTGAACTGAACTGAACTGAACTGACACCTTGACTTTAGCCCTGTGAAACTGATTTTAGACCTCTGGCCTCCAAAACTAAAAGAGATTATATTTTTGTTAAGTCACTAAGTTTTGGTAGTATGTACCAGCAGCAATAGGAAACTAATATATCTCTCTAGCCCTCAGGGCCACCTTGATCTCTCCCTTCTGAGTTCTGATAAAGTTTGAATACATAACATAGCATTCAGAACTTCACAGAACCTGCTTCCTCATCCAGGTATAACTGCCATTTGGGGCACAGACTTTTGCTGTACATGTTAATTTCTCAGAGCGGGGAATGTCTAACTTGTAGCCAGCTTAGTGAAAGACTTAGCAGATACTTTGGGGGGAAGAAGTAAATACTCAGTTTAAGACTCCATTATATCAATATGAGGGAGATATCATCCTTTGATCTTACAATTAAAGCATGTCATTTAAAATATTGAGTCTGTTCAGTTTAATGGATAAAGATGTGGTATGGGGACTTCCCTGGTGATCCAGTGGTTAAGACTCTGAGCTCCCAATGAAGGGAGCATGGGTTTGATTCTTGGTTGGGGAACATGCTATGTGTCCTATAAATAAAACAAAACAATTAAAAAAAAAAAGATGTGGTATGGAGAACTCCCTGGTGGTCCAGTGGTTAAGACTCTGTACTTCCACTGCAGAGGGTGTGAGTTTGATTCCTGGTGGGGGAACTAAGATCCTATGTGCTGTGTAGCGCAGTCAAAAATAAATTAAAAAAAAAATTTAAAGATGTATGTATGTGTATATATACATATATATACACACACTCATATATACATATATATATATACCTATACATATATACATATATATAATGGAATATTACTCAGTCATAAAAAATAATGAAATAATGCCATTTATAAGCAACATGGATGGACCTAGAGATTATCATACTAAGTGAAGGAAGTCAGACAAAGATAAATGATATCACTTATATGTGGAATATTTTAAAAATCATACAAATGAACTTATTTATAAAACAGAACAAACTTATGGTTACCAAAGTGGAAAGGCGGAGGGATAAATTTGGAATTTGGGATCAACAGATACAAATTAGTACATATAAAATAGATAAACAACAAGGACCTACTATATAGCACAGGGAACTATATTCAATATATTGTAATAACCTATAAAGGAGAAGAATCTGAAAAATAATGAATATATTTATGTATAACTGAATCATTTTGCTGGACATCTGAAACACAATAAATCAACTATGTGTTTTGTGTGTGTTTAGTCACTAAGTCATGTATGACTCTTTTGCCACCCCATGGATTGTAGGACCACCAGGCTTCTCTGTCCACGGGATTTCCCAAGCAAGAATACTGGAATAGTTTGCCATTTCTTTCTCCAGGAGATCTTCCCCAGAGATGAAACCCGTGTCTCCTGCATTGGCATGCAGATTCTTTACCACTGAGCCACCTGGGAAGTCCTGAATGTACTTAAAACAAATGTATAAGTGTACTGAACTGAACACTTAAAAATGGTAAAAATGGTATACTTAAAAATGGCATATAAATTTTATATGTATTTTACAACAATTTTTTTTATAATGAAGTCTATAACTACAGTGGGGACAAAGAACAAAAGTGATTTGGAAATGTACTCAGGCTGAAAGCACCTGCAGAAGAGGGAGATATGGTGCTTGGTTTGGGAGGACAGAGGGGCTGGTATTGGTATGAGGGATCCATGTCTGTGGGCATGCCTGTCCTCTCACAGTGACACAGTTTTCCCTCCTCCTTCCAAAGGGCAAAATGATTCCTTCAACAACAACAAATATGTATTGAATACACGGGGGTAGGGTACTAAAAAAGATATACAGCTTAGCTTCAAATGGGGGAGGAAGACATAAAATAAATAATCACATATGGAGGTTACAATCTGATCCACGTCAAGATCTGATGAGGACGTGAGGCATGAACCAAGAGTGAGAAATAAATGAGATTCTCTCATAGCTCAGTTGGTAAAGAATCTGCCTGCAATGCAGAAGACCCCAGTTCAATTCCCGGGTCGGGAAGATCTACTGGAGAAGATATAGGCTACTTACTCCAGTATTCTTGGGCTTCCCTTGTGGTTCAGCTGGTCAAGAATCCGCCTGCAATGCAGGAGACCTGGGTTTGATCCCTGGGTTGGGAAGATTCCCTGGAGAAGGGAAAGGCTACCCACTCCAGTATTCTGGCCTGGAGAATTCCATGGACTACATAGTCCAGGGGGTTGCAAAGAGTCGGATACAACTGAGCGACTTTCACTTTAATGATGCAAGGGGTGGAAGAGAGAAGGGAATATGTCCTAGGCAGAGAGAACGGCAGGTTTCTAGGACCTGAACAGAGCAGTAAAGCTGAGAGTGCAAAGGAGCAAGATGATTCTGGGAAGGTGGCAGAGGGCAGAGCCTGGGGCCATGTTCACACCTGTGGTCTTTGTCCTAAGGGCAAAGAAGAATCACCGGAGTTGTGTTGAGGGTGGGAGTAGGGGAGAAAAGGAGGTTGAGCTGTCATTATCAGATTTGCAATTTTTTTTTTGGAAAGGGTCAAAAGAGATGTGGGGAGACAAGTTAGGAGGCTACTTCAGTAATCCATGCAAGGGACAATGGAAGTGAGAGGATAGGGAAGTGCTGCAAAAGATGAGGAGACTAGGGATATTCAAGTGAGATTTAGGTAGATATATTTTGAGATGAATCAGACATTATGATATTGTGATTTACAATAAGAAATCATTTAATTAATTAAACAAGAAGGCCATTAGACTGATGTGCTCTAAGGCTATGGTGACATAGCTACATAAGCAAATCAAAATCTAAGCTTATAAATGTTCCAAGATTACAAAATTAAAACCACTAAGGACAGTCAATCATGAACTACCATGAGGCTTTAAGCTATCACCAATCAGTAACTTCCTTACTTTTCTTTTGCATTTTCTCTTAAAAATCCTCTCTCTAAGCTTCCACTACGCTAGTGCTCTTAACCACTTCTGGTTTGGTGCTGCCTGATTCAATCTATTTTTGCTCAAATAAATGCATAAAAATGTTAATGTTTCAATTTATCTTTTGACAGTTTTGACATCAGAAGAGGGAACTGAAGGAAAGTCCCCACAGTCCTCAGGAGAAATGAACAACCAGGGAAAGCTACTTGCTGAGTCCCTTGAATTTGCTGCACCTTTGGAGGTGCTGGGTAAGTACTTCTCTCCTACCTCTGCGGTTTTTGCATTTTGAACTTTCAGACTTTATTTTAACATTTCTTTTTCCAGACTGGATCCAGAAACTGGCCAGAGTCAGACTGAGTTCAACTTAGAAACCAGTCTACTTCAACTGGATGCAGACCAGTGTGAAGCCTTGGGTGAATAAAATTTTAAGGCTGAACAAGCAGGTTAACTTTACCGAAGATAATTTTGAATTACAGTGGCCACAGAGAACTTCCAACCTAGATAAACATCCATCTAGGAGCTGCATAGAGAAAATGGGGTCTCAGCCAAGTGAAGGTAGAGGTAAATTTCTTTTCCTCCTCTACTGTTTCTGGTGCCCATGATGAGACTCACTGGAACACCCCCACTTGCTTCAGAGCCTGTAAATGGGATTCTGGAAAAACTGGCAGAAGCTAGCAAAGGGTGAGAATTCTTACTAAACTCAGCGCTTCTAGATCTCTATCTATGGTGCCTGGTCAAGAGAAGAAGATAAAATTTCACATTGTCCTCTACATTACAATCAGATTGGCAGGCAGAAAAAAATTTTTTTTGAGAATAAGGTCTTTGAATTGTGACTTGTAAATCTGCTTTCGGGTAGCCAGTGGTTGCTAATCCTTTCTCTCCCAGGGACAGCTACTACCTTCTTGTTTGCCTCATTTTGTGTCACGAGAACTTGTCTTGGCAACCATCAGGCTGGGGGCAGAAATGTGGGTTGCATTCTATTTGTGGCTAAGGTCTTACTGCTGCCAGCTCTCAGGGAAATCGTCTAAGTCTTTCTTTCCTTTAGCAATCTTGGGGAGTGGCTCTGGACTTAGGAAAACAGTATCTTTTGTACCTCTTTAGGGATGCGTCTTAAGCACACGATCTTACTCAGTACTGCCAGAAAAACCTACAAGACATTTGAAAGGATTCTTTAAAGTAACGCTAAGGTCAAAAGTTGGATAAATTGGAAGCTAATATTCAGAGCCTGATAGGAAGGGTTTTTTGGTTTTGTTTTGTTTTGCTTTTGTTCTTTTGTTTTTAAGGCCTTTTCCCCTAAGCTAAAAGAAATTATGTACCCAGAAGGGAAGAAAAACATTCAAAGGCAAACAGCTCTAAATTTAGAATATAGGGATCTTTGGCTTCCATATTAGTTAAAAAGAACTCCTTGACATAAAGAAGGGAGATAAGGCAGTTGGATGGGTTAGCCGTGATATCATTCAAGCAGCAACCCAATTCTTTAAGGAATTAAAAATAACTGTACTAGTCTTAAAAATCAAGTCTTTATAAGAACCAAAATGCTGCTCTAGAGACAATTCAAAGCCCAACTATCCTTTTAACCAAACCTAAGTTTCCCCTATTCATCTCAAAAGGCTTGTAGCTATTGTAAAATTCTAGATTTAGGAGCAAAAGTCCTTGAAGGAAGCTGAATTCTTCCCCTATGTCTTTGAAATGTAAATGTTCTACCCAGTCTTCTCTTGGAATTGAGGACCATCTCTTTGAAAAGCAAATTTTAGGGAGGTAATTCTAAATCAGAAGAGAAAAATAAAAGTGGGGTAAAGGCTATTTGAAAACTAAACAAATGAAAAATCTTAAAAATCTTCTCCACAATATTAGTAAAAGTTTAAGCCAACTGAGAAAGTACACTTATATCATCTAGCAGAAACACAATTTGGAGTCAACTATTCTTTCATAAACCTGTGATTTTTGCATTATCATACATGTCTCATGGCTAAAAATTTTAAGTGAAAGTTGTAAGATTTGTATGTCTGTATGTTTATGTATGTGTGTGTGTATATATATATATGTGTGTGTGTATGTATATATATATATATATGCATATAAAACAGGGGCTTCCCTTGTGGCTCAGCTGGTAAAGAATCCGCCTGCAATACAGGAGACCTGGGTTCGATCCCTGGGTTGGGAAGATCCCCTGGAGAAGGGAAAGACTACCCACTACAGTATTCTGGCCTGGAGAATTCCATGGACTATCCACGGTGTCGCAAAGAGTCAGAAATGACTGAGCGACTTTCACCTTTCTTACATAAAACAGATGTATAATATTTTTCTACCTCTGGATAGTATTGCAAAATTAGTTTATAGAGAGCTCTATTTAACTGGCTTAATGATAAGCATGGGGAATTCCCTGGTGCTCCAGTGGTTAGGACTTGGAGATTTCATTGCTGAGGGCCCTGGTCGATCCCTGATAGAGGAACTAAGATCCCACAAGCTGTAGGCTGTAGTGCAGCGTACAAAAAAGAAAGATAAACATGCACATATAAATTGAGAAATTAAGTATACTCTCAGAAATATAAACACTAACTCAAATGTTTTTCAACTTCACGTGATCTAGGATAATCTTGGGTAAGTAAAAGGTCGTTTAGGTTCCAACTCAGGTTTCCTGCATTGCAAACAGATTCTTAACTGTCTGAGCCACCAGGGAAGCCCTTGGGTTTGTTGTTTAATTAAAATAGGCATACCTTTAGTGTTATCAGCATTAAATGTAATACTTTTACTTTTCAGTTCAGTTCACTTGCTCAGTCGTGTCCGACTCTTTGCGACCCCATGAACCACAGAATGCGAGGCCTCCCTGTCCATCACCAACTCCCAGAGTCCACCCAAACGCAGGTCCATCGAGTCGATGATGCCATCCAGCCATCTCATCCTCTGTTGTCCCCTTCTCCTCCTGCCCTTAATCTTTCTCAGCATCAAGGTCTTTTCAAATGAGTCAGCTCTTCGCATCAGGAGGCCAAAGTATTGGAGTTTCAGCTTCAAAATCAGTCCCACCAGTGAACACCCAGGACTGATCTCCTTTAGGATGGACTGGTTGGATCTCCTTGCAGTCCAAGGGACTCTCAAGAGTCTTCCCCAACACCACAGTTCAAAAGCATCAATTTTTTGGCGCTCAGCTTTCTTTATAGTCCAACTCTCTTATCCATACATGACCACTTGAAAAACCATAGCCTTGACTAGATGGACCTTTGTTGACAAAGTAATGTCTCTGCTTTTTAATATGCTGTCTAGGTTGGTCAAAGCTTTTTTCCCAAGTGTGAGGCTGCCAGGGCTAACACTATGACAGGCGGCCCGGACCTAAGTTTCGGTTTCCCCTGAAATGGTAAGATTCCCTACCCCCATCAGGCTGCCTGGAGCCAGCCAATCAATATGCGCCCAGTAAGAAACAAAGAGAAAGCTGAAAAGCCCGCAAACGCCCAAGTTTGAAAAGAGTTTGTACCCGCGAAAGTTTGTACCAATAAAATTGCTTTGCAAACATGTAACCAATCCACTTAAGCCAGCTACCAACCGCTTATGCATACTCTATAAATTTGGTGTAACAGCTGGGGCTCGGGGCTCTCTGACCCTGTACCACTGCACTGGATGCGGCAGGAGCCCTGGCTCGAGTCAGTAATAAACTTCCCTTTTTGCGAGTTGCATTGTCTTGGAAGCCTTCTCTCTTCCCGCTCGGGGATTCGGGCAAGAAGGAGTAAGCGTCTTTTAATTTCATGGCTGCAGTCACCATCTGCAGTGATTTTGGAGCTCCCCCCCCCAAAAAAAAAACAAAAAAATAAAGTCTGTCACTGCTTCCACTGTTTCCCCGTCTATTTGCCATGAAGTGATGGGACCAGATGCCATGATCTTAGTTTTCTGAATGTTGAGTTTTAAGCCAACGTTTCTACTGTCCTCTTTCACTTTCATCAAGAGGCTTTTTAGTTCTTCTTCACTTTCTGTCATAAGGGTGGTGTCATCTGCGTATCTGAGGCTACTGATATTTCTCTTGGCAATCTTGATTCCAGCCTGTGCTTCATCCAGCCCAGCATGTCTCATTATGTACTCTGCATATAAGTTAAATAAGCAGGGTGACGATATACAGCCTTGACATACTCCTTTCCCGATTTGGAACCAGTCTGTTGTTCCATATCCAGTTCTAACTGTTGCTTACATGCAATGATTGATGGTAAATCCTTGGCTTGTCTTCTTAGCCTGGAGACGGTTTTAAAAGTCCAATCTAAGATTCCTTGTGAAAAGTTCCAGCAGAGTGTATATGGTCAGTGACTATTCCTACTTCTCTTATGTAAATAATCAGGTCAAGTTTAATGAGACTAGACTTATTCTGCAAACAAATTAGTCTTACTATTATGATTATCTTTGATAGAAATGAAGGTGGTCCCTGGAGAAGGAAATGGCAACCTACTCCAGTATTTCTGCCTGGGAAATTCCATGGACAGAGGAACCTGGTGGGCTATAACACATGGGGTTGCAAAGAGTCTGATACAACTGAACTATTGAGCAAGCTTGGAATCTAGAAAGATGGTACTGATGAACCTATTTGCAGGGCAGCAATGGAGATGCACTCGTAGAGAACAGACTTACGGAAACAGTGGAGGAAGGAGACGGCAGGACAAACTGAGAGAGTGGCATTGAAACGTATACATTACCATGGGTAAAATTAGATAGCGTGTAGAAATTTTCTGTATGATGCAGGGAGTTCAGATCAGGTGCTCTGTGACAACCTAGAGGGGTGGGATGGGATGGGAGGTGGGAGGGAGGTTCAAGAGGGAGGAGATATTTTTATACCTATGACTGATTCATGTTGATATATGGCTGAAAGCAACACAGTATTGTAAAGCAATTACCCTCCAAAAATTAAAAATAAATAAATTTAAATTAAATGTAAACAAAAAACAAAAGATGATAGGTAATACATTTTTAAAAAAGAAATGAAGTTGATTACAGAGGGAAAAACTGTATTTCAGTAAAAAATTAAAACACAATCTTGTGACTAACATATTCTAGCTCTCTTTATTGTCTTTGAGGTGGTGTTATATATCTATAAACCGAACTGAATCCTGAATTCTTCTAATTTTCTCAAATTTCTGGCTATTGGCACTTTCCCAATAGTTACTGTAGTCTCCCTGGTACACTACGTTCTCTCAAGGCTGTATATTGTTACCCTGCCTATTTAACTTCTATGCAGAGTACATCATGTGAAATGCCAGGCTGGATAAAGCACAAGCTGGAATCAAGATTGCCAGGAGAAATATCAACAACCTCAAATATGAAGATGACACCACTCCTATGGCAGAAAGTGAAAAGGAACTGAAGAACCTCTTGATGGAAGTGAAAGAGGAGAGTGAAAATGCTGGCTTAAAACGCAACACTCAAAAAGCTAAGATTATGACTTCCAGTTCCATCACTTCATGGCAAATAGATGGGAAGCAATGGAATCAGTGACAGACTTTATTTTCTTGGGCTCCAAAATCACTGTGGATGGTGACTGCAACCATGAAATTAAAAGATGCTTGCTCTTTGGAAGAAAAGCCATGACACACCTAGACAGCATATTAAACAGCAAAGATATCACTCTGACAACAAAGGTCCATATAGTCAAAGCTATAGTTTTTCCAGTAGTCTTGTACGGATGTGAGAGCTCGACCATAAAGAAGGCTGAACACCAAAGAATTGATGCTTTCGAACTGTGGTGCTGGAGAAGACTCTTGAGAGTCCCTTGGACTGCAAGAAGATCCAACCAGCCAATCCTAAAGGAAATCAGTCTTGAATATTCATTGCAAGGACTGATGCTGAAGCTGAAACTCCAACACTTTGGCCACCTGATGCAAAGAGCCAACTCATCGGAAAAGACCCTGATGGTGGGAAAGATTGAAGGCAGCAGGAAAAGCGGAACAGAGGATGAGAAGGTTGGACGGTATGACTGACTCAATGGACATGAATTTGAGCAAACTCTGGAAGCTAGTGAAGGACAGGGGAGCCTGGAGTGCTGCAGTCCATGGGGTCACAGGGATTTGGACACATCTGAGCGACTGAACAACAAGCCAGCGATAGTACTACTATCAGATGATCTCACTGCACTTGGAAAAACAGAAACAGGATGGGCAATGAGATGAATAAGAAAAACCATTCTACCATGGATCTGACATAATAACCTGAGTTTCACAACGAGACAAGAACAGCTTAACTCTGATTGACAGTAGTGTTGATATCAATTTTGTGATCAGTCTCTCATGTGTGCTGCTGCTGCTGCTAAGTTGCTTCAGTTGAGTCTGACTCTGTGCGACCCCATAGACAGAAGCCCACCAGGCTCCTCCGTCCATGGGATTCTCCAGGCAAGAACACTGGAGTGGGTTGCCGTTTCCTTCTCCAATGCATGAAAGTGAAGTGAAAGGGAAGTCGCTCAGTCGTGTCCAACTCTTAGCGACCCCATGGACTGCAGCCCACCAGGCTCCTCCATCCATGGGATTTTCCAGGCAAGAGTACTGGAGTGGGGTGCCATTGCCTTCTCCATCTCATGTGTGAGAAGATGACAAATAAGGGGGAAATGGTTAAATTAATTTCACAGGGAGGCCATTGGACAGATGTGGTACTAATGCTATGTTGACTATAAAAATCTCTCCCCAAGAGGATGAGATGAATGGAGAGAGTAGCATGGAAGCATACATACTAACATCTGTAAAATAGATAGCCAATGGAAATTTGCTGTATGATGCAGGGAATTCAAACTGGAGCTGTGTAATAACCTAGAGAGGTGGGAAAAGGTGGGAAGTGAGAGGGAGATTCAAGAGAGAGGGGCATATGTACACCTATGGTTAATTCATCTTGATGTATAACAAAAATCAAATCAATTTTGTAAAATAATCATCAATCAATTAAAAATAAATAAAATATAATTATTTTTAAAAAGAAACCTCTCCCCAAGCTCCTGCTGGTATAGTATTCCTAAACACTTTTGGTTTGATACTGCCCAAATCAATTTTTGTTCAAATAAACTCTTAAAATATTTAAGATGCTCAGTTTATCTTTTAAAAATATATATACTTGGTCTTTGACCCCTTTCCTGGCACATAACTCCTAAATTCCTTGTAATTTCTTAAGTCATAAAAGTAATAACAGTGTTTTGTTATGTTAATGAAGTGACTTTCGGACTGCACCTAAGAATGGGGACCAGGTGCCCAGAAAACCAACAATATGATTACAGGTTTAGAACTTTCAGCCTCACTCCAGGCCTCTGAGGAGGAAAGAAGAACTGAAAGTTGAATCAATTGCCAATGGCCAATGATATAAGCAATCATGCCTGCATAATGAAGCTTTCACAAACACCCAAAAGGAAAGCGTTCAGAGAGCTTGCAGGTTGGTGGACATATGAGTGCATGGAAACTCCTTGCCCTTTCTCCAAACCTTACCCTAGGCATCTCTTCCATATGGCTGTTTCTAAGTTACACATCTTTATACTAAAACAAGAATCTAGAAAGCAACTTTCTCTGAGTTCTGTGAGCTGTTTCAGCAAATTATTCATAATTGAACCCAAAGAATAGGTCATTGGAACCTCTGATCTATAGTTAGTCAGTCAGATACTAAGGCAACAACCTGGACTTGTGACTGGCATCTGAAATGTATGTGGGAGGACAACCTGTGGGATCTGAACTCTATTTCCACATAGATAGCGTCAGAATTGAGCTGAATTAAGGGCTTTCCTAGTGGGCTCAGTCAGTAAAGAATCTGCCTGCAATGCAGGAGACCTGGGTTCAATCCCTGGATCGGGAAGATCCCCTGGAGAAGAAAAGGGCAACCCACTCCAGTATTCTCGCCTGGGAAGTTCCATGGACAGAGGAGCCTGGTGGGCTACAGTCCATGGAGTCACAAGAGTTGGACACAACTTAGTGGCTAAACCACATAGGTCACATAGCTGGTGTCTAAGAATTACATGTTCGTGGAGGGAAAAAAAAACAAACACATTGGAACTGGATGCAGAATCAGGCAGCATGAAGGGTGAAAGACAGGCAGAGGTCACAAATAAATCTGAACTTTCTGCTTTGTGAAGTTGGATGGATAGGGCCTTCAAACTTACTGAACAAAGGTTCGATCACAGTCACAACACTGCCCAACTTGAGCAGGCACCATCCACTTTTTAGTCAACGGCAATAATGCCCTTGATGTTGTACACAAGCAACAGCCCCATATGACATATGATCCCTAGGGAGACAATTAGTTTCCCTAACCTGGGCCTAACTCTTTCCTATCTACCACTTTCCCCTGGTATACTTGAGGTTGTGATCAGTGGCCAACATGCCAAAGCCCAGTGCAATCAAATGTTTCACGGTTAGCTGTTCAAGTCAGATCCCACCAAACTCACATCATAAACCTGAGCCTCCAGAAAAACTTTGGGCAAAAAGAAAGTAAGAAGAAGAAAGGATCTGTGTGCACCTGACTCATGTTAGGATACGTTCCAGGGTCATTCACTGTCTCCCCACTCATCACTGTTATCAGTGCAATGCTAGTGTAGCCCAGCACATATGGTCTTCTGGTCACATGGTCTGCTGATGGGAAGAGCCTTACATGCTGCTTCTTCAGGGCTTCTGTAGCAGTAAGTCATGTTCCACAGAGTCTGATCAGAGGTCCAAGACTGACTCACCCTTTGCAGCTTAAGAAGGCTGGAGCAAGAGACAAAGACCTCTCCAGGCCTCCTCTGGTGACATCAAGGCAGCCTATATGATGCTGTAGCCCCTAAAGAATGATCTGGACACAGCTCCTCCTGGGGTTCCAGTTGTATAAAGCAGACAGGGACCCATTCCACCCATAAGGGGCAGCAGGTAGAGGTGTTCACACCTCAGAAAGTCACAGTAAATCAGGCAACACTCGGTGGAATCTAGGGACCCTCACCGGCCATTCTGTGGATGGGCAAACTGTAGCCCCATCCCAAAGCATGACCCACTGGCAGATCAACCTCTGTGAAGCAGGGAAACCTAAAGGAGCCAAACCCTGGGTTGATAAAGATGAAGTCTTCCTGAACCCAAGCATGATCATGTAGGTTAAGGAATGGTTTATAGGACAGTCATCCTGATGTCTGGTTGGAAAGGCCTGCATTGGAATCCTGCTATGCCTATCTCTAGCTATATGACCTTGGATGAGATTCTCAAGCTTTCTGTGCCTCAGTGTTCTCATCTGTAAGATGAGGATGATAATAATTGTTTTTATCATAGAGGGCAATGTGAGGATGGAAAGCATGAAACATATGGAGCACTTAAGTCAGTGCCTGGCATGGTAAGCACCTAATAAATGTTTAGTATTATTACTCTGTTAGAACAGGAGTCTGACACTTACTGCTCTCAGGCCATCAAGAAAAAGCTGACAGGTTGCAGTCCCTGCCTGCTTCTCTTAAGCTCCACAGTTTGTGAAGTAAGATACCAACAGCATTTGTCACAAAAGGCTGATGGCAAGGAATAAGACTCTCAAATCCTGCCTTATTGGCAGGCTATAGTTTTAACATTTAAATGGCCTGAACATTTTTCATTCCTCCAGTATACTGTCTACTTGGACAGCTATGTGGGGTCAAGAAGTTTTCCACCTCTGTGGGCCTCAAGTTACTTGAATATAAACCAAAAATTCTCTGAGGTCCCTTCCAGCAATAACATTCTGAGCCTATGACCCCAGGCCTGCATAAAACTGGCCAGGGTACCTTTACACTTGTGTGTGAAGTTCCTTTTTTCCCACTGGGGCTCTTACTCCTCCAAATTTACAAATGTGACAGTGAAAGAAAAATAAAAATACCTCTGAATGGTAAAATACTTCCCAGTGGGTATTTCTAACACATCACAATTTGTCTTATAAATAGGTAACAGTCACTGTAACCCCACCCACCACACTGAGAAATCAAGAGGTTAGAAAGCATATTTTATAAAAAAAAAATATGTAGACATTGTACCAAGGACTGATCTCTAGCTCTGCAGGGTCCTACAACAAAGCATTATAGTATTCCAAGGTGGCAAAGAACTTTAAAATCCATCTAGTCTGACCATCTATCTGATACAGTATCCCTGCCAGCAGCATCTACTCTGTGTTAAAACACCTTCAGTGATGAGAAACTCAATCTTTATAAGGTATTAGTTTTTTCATCTGTTCAACAAGGGACCAGCCCCACAGCTAGGTGCTAGAACACAGTCTAGATGGAAACAAGACTGGGAAACGAGCTAGAGATGAGGTAGAAGGCTACACCTGGGAAAGGGTGGCCCTTGCTGAGAAGAAGGATTGGACTCAGGATAATTTGGAAAAAGTGGAGTCAACGTTGAGAAATTTTTCATTATTACCCACCAAAAGCATCAGGGGAGCCAGGAGGGAGCTAAGATAGTGCATACAAATCACCTATTGCCATTTAAGCAAGCTGCTGCATGTCACTCCTGGGAAGGATAACATTAGCTGCTTTTCCCACTGCTGTATGGTTAGTACCCACTACTGACTGCTATGTGCAGGTCACCATAAGATGGTCTGGAAGAAAGATGGCTGATTTGTATTAGTTTCTTGGGGCTACCGTAACAAATTACTACAAACAGGGTGGCTTAAAACAACAAAAGTTTATTCTTACACTTTGTAGTTAAGATATCAGCAGGCCAATGCTCCCTCTAAAGACTCTTGGGAAAGAAACTTCCTTACCTTTTTCAGGCTCTAGAGGCCACAGGCATTCCTTGGCTTGTGGGAACATAACCCCAATCTCTGCCTCCATATTCACATGGCCTTCTTCTCTGTGTGTGTCTCTCTGTGTCCTCTCCTCTTCTGATAAGAACACCACCAGTCACTGGATTTGCTAAGCCACTTCAGTCGTGTCCGACTCTGTGTGACCCCATAGACGGCAGCCTACCAGGCTCCCCTGTCCCTGGGATTCTCCAGGCAAGAACACTGGAGTGGGTTGCCATTTCCTTCTCCAATGCGTTAAAGTGAAAAGTGAAAGTGAAGTCGCTCAGTCATGTCCAACTCCTAGCGACCCCATGGACTGCAGCCTATCAGTCTCCTCCATCCACAGGATTTTCCAGGCAAGAGTACTGGAGTGGGGTGCCATTGCCTTCTCCGGATTTAGGGCCCATCTAACCTAGTATGAGAGCTTCCCAGGTGGCTCGGTGGTAAGGAATTCACTTGCCAAGCAGGAGACATGAGTTCGATCCCTGGATTAGGAGATGCCCTGGAGAAGGAAATGGCAACCCACTCCAGTATTCTTGCCTGCAGAAGCCCATGGACCGAAGAGCCTGGTGGGCTACAGTCCATGGGGTCACTAAGAGTTAAACATGACTGAAGTGACTAAACAACAATAACAACAAATCCAGTATGATTTCATCTCAACTAATTATACCAGTAAAGACTCTATTTCCAAATAAGATCACATTCTAAGTTGCATGTTTTTGAGTGACACTATTCAATCCACTATACCATTCAAACTACCATTACTGAACTTCATTCTCCCTTTTCAACAGATCAGGACATTCACTAGCCCCTTGAAATAGCTTGAAATAGAAGGTGTCTTGACACCCAGAGAAATGACTGAGTGGCAGGAAAATCCGCTGAGCCTGCACTTGAGTGGGAGTGGTTGGTGGTAAGTACCACCTATTACATAATTATGATAGAACATAATGGGTTATGATGAGGAAATGTGGGATGCCATAGGAATATAAAAGGCAGACACCAAACACAGATTTGGGTGTTAAGCAATATTTCGCAAAGTTTGGAATGTCTAAGGTGAGACCTGAAAGACAAGCAGGAAATGGTCCAGTGAAGATCTTATGGGAAGAGAGACATTGAGGAAGAGTGTTCTGGATGCGAACAATGGCTCAGAAGTGAGAGAAATATGATTCATTACAGGAGCACAAAGATATTCAAAATGGCTGAGCTGTAAAGTGGTGCAAGGGCCTGGGAGGGAGAGCATCTTGGACTAAAGTCTGAGCCCCTGTCTTTTATCTCTTAAAGTCACAGAGAAGAAGTCTAACCATTCTTCAACTTTGGAGTCCTTATGCATTTAAAGACAGGTATATTGTTATCCCTAAATTTTCTCTTTTCCCTGTTAAATATACTTAATTCCTCCAAATATTTTTCATATACTTTGGAGTCTCATAGCATCACTAACTATCCTGGCTGAAGTCCTCCAAACCCACTCCAGCTTGCCTATATCTCTTTACGTAAAACCCTGAAATGGAAGAAAATACTCCAACCCAATACCATAGGATCAACACTTTGACCTTAATGATCACTGTTTACTGACTATACCTTTCTTTCCTAGATCTAGGCATCAAGTTGGAGCAGGTTTTTGAGACAGAGGCTGATATTCAGTTCAGTTCAGCCGCTCAGTCATGTCCGACTCTGCAACCCTATGGACTGCAGCCTTCATGGAGCTTACAGTCTAATGAGGAAGATGCTAAATAAATACATGCATACAGGGAGCTATTCAGTTCAGTCGCTCAGTTGTGTCCTACTCTTTGTGACCCCATGAATCGCAGCACGTCAGGCCTCCCGGTCCATCACCAACTCCCAGAGTTTAATCAAACTCATGTCCATCGAGTCGGTGATGCCATCCAACCATCTCATCCTCTGTCATCCCCTTCTCTTCCTGCCTTCAATCGTTCCCAGCACCAGAGTCTTTTCAAAGGAGTCAGTTCTTTGCATGAGGTGACCAAAGTACTGGAGTTTCAGCTTCAGCATCAGTCCTTCCAATGATTATTCAGGACTGATTTCCTTTAGGATTGACTGGTTGAATATCCTTGCAGTCCAAGGGACTCTCAAGAGTCTTCCCCAACACCACAGTTCAAAAGCATCAATTCTTTGGCACTCAACTTTCTTTATAGTCCAACTGTCACATCCATACATGATGTGTATGGAAAAACCATAGCTTTGACTAGAAAGACCTTTGTTGGCAAAGTAATGTCTCTGCTTTGTAATATGCTGCTTAAGTTGGTCATAGCTTTTCTTCCAAGGAGCAAGTGTCTTTTAATATCATGGCTGCAGTCACCATCTGCTGTGATTTTGGAGCTCAGTTAGACTGCTAACTGAGCCTCAATATCCACTATTACTCTTCTTCTTAGTGATAATAAAACCACCCACACCCCAGTTTTAGCTGAGTACATGGCTGTCTAGCTGAAGACTTACATCCCCGCCTTCCTTGTAGCTGAGTACAGTCACATGATTATGTTCTGGTTCATAATCTAATTTTTAACAAACCATTTACTCTTGTCTTCCTTCTTCCCCTGCCCTCGTGGCTGAGAACAGGGATAACTATAGCAGCTTTGTGCCCAGAAATGAAAGCACCATATTGAAGACAGCAGAGCAGACCAGCCCACCTGGGTCTCTGGATGATTCCCTGAGGTAGAAAGCAGTCTACCCACCCTAGACAGCCCACCCACCTCTGGACTATTAGATAAGGTAGAAAGAAACTTCTATACACTGTAACTAATGCAAGAGCCATCCTCATGTGGTCCCTATTGATGCAGATTGCATTCAGTATAGATGCAGATTTAGGCATTCACCGACCCATCCATCCATTCAGTAAAGGTACTGAATGTCTACTAGGTATCAGATGCTTTGTATTCTGAACCTTATACACGGTGGTATCAGTTTTCCTGGGATGGGCAAAGCACTGCTCTTTGTTTACAATCTTTACTGTTATGACACTAGGGGACTCTCCATTCTGTTCGTTTTTCAACTCCTTGTTAACCTTTATAACATTGTCTACTCTGTGACAGATGCCTCATCTGGGATATCCCCTTCAATTCTCATAACAACTTTATGAGAAAGATAATTGTTATTCTCATTTTACAAGTTGAAAAACTAAGCTTTTTCGTAAAAATTGACTTTAATTTCCTAAAGAATGAGCAAATAATATATTAAGAGACTGGGAGAGATTTCTAGCATTTTCTAAGCAGTAAAGAGTGACAGAACAAGATCTTTATCAAAGACCTTTCAACACTGCTCTGATCTAACTTCTCAAATTCAATCTACTGAACAACAGCCCTCTGCTCTGTGGGAAAAAACATGGTTTCCTAGTTGAATAAGCTTGAGAAATATTGCACAGTAAGGAGATTCATACTGTGCATTTAAACATGCAATTCTCTGACAAAGACCTGTAGAAAAGAGACCTGTTTGAGTTGATTTAACATAATGTTTCCCAAATGAACCCGGCTATGAGACTCTGTTTTCAAGTCATGCTATTAACTTCCCTCAGAACTTTGAGGAAGAGGTGCTCTAGATATAACTGCAATGCAATGAGATAGGAAGTTTCCTGTTTCATCTGTTTTGCTTCCCCATCACTGCCAAGTGTTACACCTGATTGATGATATCCTTCCAAGAAAAATTATATTCTTTTAAAGTTCAAGTAATGCTTTACAAAAAGGTGGAATTTCAGGCAACACCAAAGATAAAACCATTTTTCTTTGAGAATTTCTTGGATTCCTCAAATTCTACCTGGAATATTGCCACCATATCTGTTCTGCTGACTTTCTAAGGAAAGAGAAGGACAAGGTTTACTGTTAGGGGCTTAAGCACTTAGAAACAAAAGTGACTTCTTCATGAGGCAGGCAATATGCTAGTGTCATAATTCAGGGGGATTGAATTTGAATTTCAAGACCAAAGTTACAGCAAGTGTGACTCAGCAGTGTGATATAGTTCAGTCAAATTTGGGAAATGGGAATTGATTCTTTTACAGGTGAAGAAATTGAGTCAGGGGACAATGAAAGGTCATCTGTATTAGGGAAACTCCCAAGCAGGTTGTAAATCTTCCATTTCTAAAGGAGCTTTCTGGATATAGTATTCAGTCCTTATACAAATTTAAAAAAGAAAGCGTAGAACCAGCTCAAAACAAGCAACTGTAAAAACAAGTTCCAGGGTATGCAGATGGACAGAAAAAGTGGTGTTGTCAAGGAGCTGATGGTTGGAGAGGCTGGAAAGCTGGTGAGTGCCCTCTGCCCTCTCCACCCTTCCGGAAATGAAAATGATTGCAACACCAATCCATGCTCATTAAGCAGCAGGCCTAACGAAGGGCAGACTTTTTTGGCCCTGTTTGCAGTGCCAGGGACCTTGCTCGAGTGTTGTCATGGGGAAGTTATCGTCATCCTCCTGGCAACAGGTTACCTAGGTGAATGCCAAACAGCCTCACCTGGCCCAGCAAGCAGTGGGCCCCATGCTGTTCGCCGTCCCCAGGCTGCTCTGCCTGCCCTCTGCTTTCACTTTCTCACTCCCTCAGCCACACCGTTGCCTTTAAGAGACGTAGCATTCATTCTTGTGCACACAGACGCTACAGAAGTTTATCTGCATGAGGGGTGGGGTGGGGCAGCATTCATGGCCCTTTTCTACCTCTGACTTTCAAAGTTTCAAAGTGTGGCTTTGGGCACACTTGACATGTGACATGGGCAGTCATGCCCACTCCCATCAACCTACAACTAAAATGAGAAGGGCTCTCAGAAGAAACACCCCTTTCCACCTATTTTTACTGAACGCCCTAGTGCCATAATTAAAACAAATTACAAACATAAGAAATACCTTCAGTGATGATCAAAGTCTATACCACAAAGTGAAATGAAGCCCTAAGCCAACTAACCTGTGAATTTGATCAATTAGCTATATATAGATAAATGAAACAATTCAGTTCCAGCAAATTCTTAATCACTCATAAGGATGCCAGATTTACCAAACAAATATTTAGCAATACTACTCAGCAAAGGATTTTTGCTCAAATTGTGGTGTCATCTCAACTCCATGTTCTTCCTATGTTGACAACACTTTCAGGTGTGGAAAACAGGCAGAATGTGATGATTCCAAGGTCTATCCCCACCTCACTAGCCCTGAGAAAGACACTGACCCAGTTTCCATCTAGCATCTCTCCTGCAGGGCCCCAGATAGCCCAGGGCTAAATGGTGAGCATTTTCAACATTGCTTAGGGTAAGGTCTGAACCCGCAAGAGGATCCGTTTAGACCTATCTATCCTAGAAGGATCCAAGGGGTCCTTCCCTGGATCCCTTGTGCTTTGCTAAAGTGCCCTAAGTTCCCTTCCACCACTGAACCAGATTTAGGAGGGTAAGGTTAGTGGGCTGAGCAATCCTTCCCTCATCCTATCTTTGGTGTCTGTATCTACTTCCAAGAAATTCAGGTAGGTAACACAGTACTATGATCATCTAATGTAAAAACTTCCTGACTGGAAGAAATTCCCTTGGTGACAAGGAGATGTAGAAGAAAGAGCGATTATTTATTTATAAGTCAGAAGACCTGTGTCTGAAAGCAATGGACTATGTGATCTTGAGCAAGTCACTTCACCTTGCTGGGCCTCCATTTCCACATCTGTTCATTATCTGTAGGTTACATAGCATGCTGTTAAAGTGGAATCACAAAAGCAGCAGAAACAATATTTCTCTGGTTCTAACTCATTGTAAAATCCTCTCCCTGGCCTCATTTTAGGAGTTTCTAAACAGTTTCTCATGCGCATTCAAAATAAGTCCTCTCCACAGCAACATTATGTCATTTAATCTTCACAAAACCCTATGAGACAAGTAACACCCCACTTGAAAGATAAAGAAATTAGGACTCAGAGAGATGAAAATACTGGCCTCAAACCACACAGCTAATGTGTTGCTAAGCAGGGGCTAGAACACAGATCTGACTTTGGAAGACTTTGCTCTTTCTAGAATATCTAACTGGTACGGTTGGAAAGAAAATTCATTGATTTTTAAAATATTTTTAAAAAGCAAAACTTGTATTTCTCCTAGCATGACTTCTTTTCATAGTAGTCAGGACACCTGATTCTAACCTTCTCCTAACTAGTCAAGTGACCCCAAATAAGTTACATCCTCTGAGATTCTGTTACCTCTCTGTATTGGAAGTGTTAGATCAGTTTCTCCTAGAAGCTTAGCTTGTTAAAATACAGCTTTCCAGGTCTTTCCCCTGACGAACTGAAAGGGGCTTTCTGAGTTTAAGCATAGAAATACGTATTTTAACAAGCTCCCTGAGCTATTCTTATTCAGGATAAGAATTGGACTGGAATCGGGACTCATCATACTAGACAACCTATGAGCTATCTTTCCTATTTACCAGTCAATTACTAGGTGGTGAGTTCACAAACTTGTAGTCAGGGGTAGCCACCATTGGATTTCAGATATGTCTGGATGATGTGCATAAGATACTGGAAATGGTGAACCCCAGGGATTGCTCTGCATGAAGTTTGGACCAGACCCAAGGAAAAAAGAAATTGGGAGAAGCAGTGTGAGTATTAGAGATTGGTCCCTGCACCCAGCCCCAAGGACTAGGGTCTGAACTCCAGAGAAAATAGCTGCAAACAGAAAGCGGTGGCTTCACATTATGTCATCTCAGGAACTTAAAAAAGGACTGTTGCCTGGGTCCCAACTCCAGATCCTTACGTAATTGGTTTGGGATATGTGCCTGAACCTTGGAATTTTTAAAAGCTTCCCAAGTAATTCCATTTTGAAGCTAAGGTTGAGATTTTGCACACGGGACACAAAGCCCTCAAAACGAGATGACTTTGTATGTTATAGACATACCCTTAAAATGATTGAAGATTGATATTTCAAGGACCCTCTTGATGAGTTCACAGAGAAAAATAATCACGCCTTGGGTTTAAAAACAACTGAGACTCAACACAAAACTTCTTTATTACGTTATGGGGGTCGAGCTTAACACCTGTTTCGTTTCAGTGACTCTGCTTGTAAGTTTGGTTGCATATAAAGGGTTCAGTCTCCAGGTGTGTGAGTTACATGAAGCCCATCCTGACTGACTGAATTTTTCTCCTTCACTGGAGTGAGCAAATCGATCTCTTGTTTTGTCACTGCCTAGCTAAAGCCAGTGGGAGGGTGCCAGTTATCATTGGAGAAAAGGTATCATTTTGAAGTACCAGAGACAGCAAATGAATTGTGTTCATGAAATAGATGTTTCACTCTACTTTTTAATTTGCTCCTGTTTGAGTTAACTGAGAGTTTCATCTTTATTTTTAAAGAATGACATTTACACAGCCGCTGAAACTGCCAATCTGTTACATAAACAGCCTCCTTTTCCAAAAGGCTGGCGCCGCCTGGAGGCCAAATATGTGCAGCGCTTTGTATTTCTGTTCAGAAGGAGCCTCTTCGAAGTGTTGGCTTCTGACTTCAAACACAAGCAGTTAGGCTCATGTGAAGCAAATTGGGTTTTGCACAGAGCAAAGTTTCCTAAGCAAGGGCGGGGACACCAGAATGACAATTCAAAACCAGACTGGAGTGCAGTGACGGAGCTGGGGAGACCTGAAACAAAGAAGCTTCTTGCTGACATCAACATCCTCACTTTGGAACCAGGCACTGGGATGAAGTGCTCGGCCAGTGACTTTGCACACGGTGACCTGGGTTTGCTACCTGTACACCCATGGAGGAGCCCGGACCTCCTGAAGCTGAACCAGGGTTAAAATCTGAAAGTCTCACAAGTTGGTGTCACAAAGCCTCAATATAGCAGCCCATAAAACCAATGTTTTTCAGAGCTTGGTTTACATACCACTGACATCAGCATCACTGTGGGTGCCTGTTTAAAATGTTAATTCCTGGTGCCCACTGCATACCCAGAGAACCAGAATCTGTTGGTGTGGGGCTCCAAGAGCTAAATTTTAACATGGTGTCCAGGGTTTAGTTCTCACCAAATCCAGGAGCAACTGTTGAAAGCCCTTGGGTGGCTTGGGCTCTCTTTTGGTAGAACATGGCTTTTCAAATGAGGAAGAAACTGTGTGTTCAGGGCTGATCAGAGCTCTTCATTTCACACACATACCCGGCGGCTGACCTTTCTGGGCAGCCTTGTTACCAGACACCCCTCAGCCAGGGCTGTACCCTGCCAGCCTTTCCCACTGTCTCAATAGAAACTGACTAGGTCAAGCCCCTTGAATCAAAGTTTCAGCCAACTAGTCTGATCCAAGAGTCCTTACTGATTCATGCTAATTAGCAAGGTCCAGTCCCTGGTTCTGAAACCTTAGTGTGCAGTAGGGTCACCTGAAGCACCAGTTAAAACACTGATCACTGTAAATTGGTACAACCACTTGGAGAACAGTACAGAGTTTCCTTAAAACAGGGGTCCTCAACCTCCAGGATCTAATGCCTGAGGATCTGAGGTGAAGCTGATGTAATAATAACAGAAGTAAAAAGCACAATAAATGTAATGCACCTGAATCATCCCAAAACCATCCCACCCACCCCAGTCTGGAAAAATTGTCTTCCACAAAACTGGTCCCTGATGCCAAATAGGTTGGGGACCCCTGCAAAACACTAAAAATAGAGCTACATATGACCCAGCAATCCCATTCCTAGACATATACCCAGAGAAAAACCACAGTTCAAAAAGATAAATGAACCCAATGTCCACTGCAGCACTATTTGCAATATCCAGGACATAGAAGCAACCTAAATGTCCATTAACAGAGGAATAGATGAAGAAGATGTGGTACATATATACAATGAAATATTACTCATCCATGAAAAAGAACAAAATAAGGCCATTTGCAGCAATATGAATGGACCGAGAAATCGTCAGCTGAGTGAAGTAAGTCAGAGAGAGAAAGACAAATACATGATACTGCTTATATATGGAATCCTAAAAAATGGTACAAATGAACTTACTTACAAAACAGAAATAGAGTCACAGATGTAGAAAACAAACATGGTTGCCAGGGAGAAAGCAGAGGATGATAAGTTGGGAGACTGGGACTGACATATACACACTGCTGCACATAAGATAGATAACTAACAGGAGTCTACAGCATAGCACAGGGAACCCGAATCAATTCTCTGCCAATGGCCTACATGAAAAAGCAATCTTGAAAAAGAGTGGGTACCTGTATGTGTATAACTGATCCACTTTGCTGTACATGTGAAACTAACACAACATTGTGAATCAACTCTACTGCAATAAAAATTAAAAGCAAACCAAAAATCCACGAAGTTACATGCAACTTTGAAATACGGTAGTAACAACCAGAAGATAAGCAAAGTTGGAAGTAGCTGCTTCTAAGAGTAGCTCCTATTCCTTCTGGAAATAGGAAGGAATATGGCAGGGATTACTTTGGTCAGTTTGTTTGTTTTTAACTTTTGTTTTTTAAACATTAGAGTACAATTTGACTACAAAAGTTAAAAAGAAACAGATAAAACACAGTTATAGAAGAGATTTTAATATACTTTATTGATCTAGGAGACAAAAAAACAAATATAGGTTTTCAGAGGAACTAACTGTTACAATCAACTCGTTTTGGTTTTTTTTAAGTCACTTGTTTTAATTGCTAAAGAACTTGACATCCATTAAAGGAAAGACCTATTATAAAAACTGATCATGAACATGGCTACACACACACAAAAAATCAATAAAGTATGAAAGTAGAGACTTTATAGACTTCATTCTCTAATAAGAATCCAATATCATTAGAAATAAATGATATATAAAGGGAGCTTCAAAATTTAGAAATTCCTTTTCTCTCTTGATGTAGGCTTGCTTTCAACAGCACTTTCTCCCTGGGGACACAATACATTAAAAAGCTTCATTTGACAGTCAAAGTTGAGCGATGACTTTGGTGTTCTAGCCAGTAACTACCCTGCCCCTGAAGCATTGAAACTCATTGATTAAAAGGATGGGAAGCCATATGGTGTCTTGATTTACAAGGAATGAAAAATACATTAAATAATTCCTAAAATATCATATTCATTATTCATATATGTGGCCATTACTTTAAATCCAGAGTCATAAAATGTCAGTCAACTGATGGAAAGGACCAGAACTGACTATCTCAGTTCTACCTCTTTGCCCAGCTTCGGTCAGCTTTGCTGACCAAAAAATTAATTAACAGTGAATCAGTAAGATTTACTGATGGATGGGATTTCAACCAATCGCTGCAAAAAAAGTCTTTGAAGTATCCAGATAAGTGCTTCTCAAAGTAGTATGACAGTTAAAACTCATATTCCTGGGTCCCACCCCTGTCACTTGAATCAGAATATGTGAAGCTCAGAAATGTACTTTTCCAAGAGGCTTTTAGACTGATTTTCACATAATCCAATAATAACCTAACAATAATAATCTAACAATCCAGAGTCTACTAAAAATCATAGAAGAAAATGGGCCCAGCAGAATAGCTTGTGCATGTGTCTATTGCTTTACAATTATATCAAATGAATATCTTAAGAACAATTGATAGAACACCTGATAGTTGAAACACAAATATTTTATTGGGTTACTTTTTTTATAATTTTGATTTTGATTCAGTCATTTTAATAAAGGAAATAGAAGAGTTTTAGCTTGACATGGGGACATCTGGCTCTCACATACATTACCCTGTATGTCAACCTTTTCCCAATATCAGTGTCCTACATATTTCTACCCAATTTGTTCACTGCCCAAGAGAATCCCCATTAAGAATGCCTCCCCAAGTTAGGCAAGATAGTTCACAAAACAATAAAAACTGTTCATAAATATTTTAATTGATAATTCAACTTCTAGGAGTATATCCAAAATATTCTCAGACAAATGTGCGAAGCTGTTTGGACAAGTATGCTAACTGAAGCATAGTTTACAGCAGCAAAAAATTAGAATCAGCCTAAGTATCTGTATCAGAATTAAATTTGTCTGAACATCTGAGAACATTTAAAATAAATATCATTTAAGCAAAATAGAAATATATTTCTCTCTCACCTAAAAGAAGTTCAGAGGAGGTAGAACTGATATGGAATCTTCACAGTGTCATCAGGAATCAAGGTTCCTATCTTGCCAGTTTACCATCTTCAGGAAGAAGTTTCCATTCTTCAAGGTGCATGACCTTGTTGTATCATCTAGACATGAGACCTAGGAGAACAAAGGGAGAAGAGGTGAATTTCTGAGCAATTGGGCAAGTTTAATCAAGAACAAAAATTAAGCTTAGGATTGTTTCAATTACTGCAGTGGACCAGGCTTATTGGAGTCGACTTAAAATTGAGATTTTTTTTTTCCACTTCTATAAGTATGGTAACTATTAATGAAATCTGGGTAATTAATAGAAATTTTCTTTAAACTACATCTTCTCTGATCACCTGAGTACAGCATGTGTAAATTTACAATCCTACTGCTTTATATCTCTTGGAAATTTTTAAAAAAACTATTTTAAAGTCTCTTTTAGAACGCTTTATTATCTCCATTTTAGAGGTAGGTGGTTGAATTCTCCTCCCAGAGTTCAAAATGTTAAATGGGACAGAAAGACCCCCTCTGGTGTTCCTCTCTAGTGATATAATATCCTCTTTCCTGGGCCATGGAGGAAATGAATCTATGTGTCTCACTCACTTTTCTCTTGCTTCTTCTACCCCCAATGCCCTGAGGCTAGTAAAAGTTAATTTTTCCTTGTACCTCCTCTTCCTGTCTTTCAGGACCTCCCCTAGTACCAGAACAAGCTACATAATTGTCAGAGCCCAGTACAAAATGAATAAGGGCTGCTTGTTCAACAATGATTAAGAATTTCTAGATAGTAACAGCAGAGCATTAAACCAAGTACGGGGGCCATTCTAAGCAGGACTTCCCATGTGACTGGCCAGGCTGCACATCCACATAGCTGGTCCTGCCTATACCCAGGCCTTAAACTGGTGGGTTTTAGACTTTCTGATTCTGGCTTCTTGCTTAGACCTCAAGGCTGGTTAGAATAACTTCTCTACATTTAAAGGAGTCTGGGTTTCAAGCTTATTATCCTGTTGTGGATCCAAACAAAATCTAACTTGGTGATGAAAACTGATTAATGTCTTTTTAAAATAAATAATTAAAAAAAAAAAAAAAGAACAACAACAGAAAATATACTGGGCATTCCCCCCTTCCTGTCAGTGACTGCAATGTGGGTGATGAGATTTTCAGAACAGGAAAATAAAATATCTGAAAATGTTTTTAAAATAGTATCCTTGTTACAAAAAGGAAAAATACAAATCTCTAATCTAAAAATAAGATTATGAAACAAGAACTACTGGATTTGGAAAAGAACTTAGTAGAAATACAAAAAAAAAAATGCTCATTTAAGTAAAAAAAGAAACAACTGAGAAAAGAATTAGTGAACTGAGAGCTGAAAAAATAACAGCAAATATAGAATGGACAAATTTACAGAAATAAAGATTTTAACAAGACACTAAGAGACATGGAGGGGAAAAGGGGGAGAAGTATAATTCTAGTAGAAATTCCAAAAGAATGTGTTGGCTACAAATTGGCCCTTGCCATCTACCTCTTCAAGAATTAAATCATGTGCTGCTGCACCTGCTGATTTCCAACACTCCCTGGAAGGAGTTCAGGGTGGAGAGCAGAAATGAGGCACTCTGTGCTCCGTGAAAAACTGGCAAGACAGGTCTTCAGATAGTTAGATATTTTCAGGAGCTGATTTTATGAGCTCAATTCCTGTATCTCCTCATATCTAGAAAAGCACTAAAATCCTTCACGGTGACAACTGTTTCTCGACTAGCAGAAAGCTTCTGCAAAAATATGTGCTTGATTGCATATATTCCCTCTTTACCAAAATCACATATATATACTGATCTTTCCCCCATGACTTTGAGAGAAGTTTCTCAGAGCTACCTGGGTTGCTGTCTCCAGGGCTGCAGTCTTCATTTTGCCCCAAATAAAACTTAACTCGCAACTCTCACATTGTGCATTTTTTTTTTGACATTGACAAATGGAATAGAGAAACAGGAAAGAAGCAATATTTAAAGAGAAAATAGAGGAGATTTTAGAACCAGAAAAATATTTAAGATTAAAAATACATAAAAAACCACACTGAGCCATGAGCAGGATAAAAACAATTCCAAATACTGACACTCTGTAGTGTAACTATAGAATATTAAAAGAAAATTTGAAAATCAAACAGAAAAGGCAAATTACCTCAAATTAAAAATCATTCAATTAGACTGCCTGCAGACTAACAGCAAACTTCTCTTAGGAAGCAACAGATGCCAGGAGAGAGAATGAATTACATCTTTAAGAGGAAAAACTGACACAATAAAATTCACAGATAAATGATAACTCAAGAATGAAAGTAATATAAAAACAGTTTTTATACACCCAAAGTCCAAGAGAGTTAATTGATCCTCACCAAAAGAACTGCTGAGAGACTTCAGCAAGAAAGACTAGGAAGCCCAAACGGAAGATGGACTTCAAGAGCAGCGGTGAGGAAAGAAAACTAGCAAATCAACTTTATATGTAAAAATATGTTAACTCAGAATAGTAAACACTTATGTATTTAAAAACAAGGTAGAACTACAACTCTAAACAGTAATTACTCTGGGAAACTGAAGAGGATTGTTTGCAGTGAAAAATGTGCTACATTCCTTGTTTAGAAGAAGAGTATAAATTAATTTTAGTATTTATTTAAAAATAACGTGAGCTATGTATAACAAAATTTTAAAGCTACCTAACTAGAGGACTTTATCGAACCCATCTTTGCATGAAATGTTCCCTTGGTATCTCTAATTTTCTTGAAGAGATCTCTAGTCTTTCCCATTCTGTTGTTTTCCTCTATTTCTTTGCATTGATTGCTGAGGAAGGCTTTCTTTTTTTTTTTTTTTCATTTATTTTTATTAGTTGGAGGCTAATTGCTTTATTTATATTGTAGTGGTTTTTGCCATACATTGACATGAATCAGCCATGGATTTACATGTGTTCCCCATCCCGATCCCCCCTCCCGCCTCCCTCCCCATCCCATCCCTCTGGGTCTTCCCAGCGCACCAGGCCTGAGCACTTGTCTCATGCATCCAAGTTTCACCCTTGATAGTATACTTGTTTCAATGCTATTCTCTCAGAACATCCCACCCTCACCTTCTCCCAGAGTCCAAAATTCTGTTCTGTACATCTGTGAAAAAGGTTTTCTTATCTCTCCTTGCTATTCTTTGGAACTCTGCATTCAAATGGGAATATCTTTCCTTTTGTCCTTTGCTTTTTGTTTCTCTTCTTTTCACAGCTATTTGTAAGGCCTCCTCAGACAACCATTTTGTCTTTTTGCATTTCTTTTCCATGGGGATGGTCCTGATCCCTGTCTCCTGTACAATGTCACGAACCTCCGTCCATCTAGTCAAGGCTATGGTTTTTCCAGTGGTCATGTATGGATGTGAGAGTTGGACTGTGAAGAAAGCTGAGTGCCAAAAAATTGATGCTTTTGAACTGTGGTGTTGGAGAAGACTCTTGAGAGTCTCTTGGACTGAAGGAGATCCAACCAGTCCATCCTAAAGGAGATCAGTCCTGGGTGTTCATTGGAAGGACTGATGCTGAAGCTGAAACTCCAATACTTTGGCCACCTCATGCGAAGAGTTGACTCATTGGGAAAGACCCTGATGCTGGGAGCGATTGGGGGCAGGAGGAGAAGGGGACGACAGAGGATGAGATGGCTGGATGGCATCACCGACTCCATGGACATGCGTTTGAGTAAGCTCCGGGAGTTGGTGATGGACAGGGAGGCCTGGCGTGCTGCGATTCATGGGGTCGCAAAGAGTCGGACACAACTGGGCGACGGAATTGAACTGAACTGAACTGAACTAGAGGACTACGAATAGGATGTGTAACTTTCAAACTAGTAAAAAAAAAAAAATGGAAAATAAAGAAATGTAACCATCTAACAGAAGACGAGAAGAGGGGAAAAGCAAGCAAAATGGCAAAACAAAAACAAAAAAACTAAAATGGTATATGTAATTCCAAATATGTCATATGCCATAAATAATATAAACAAATAAGGCTCATCCACTAATCAAGATGTGTGTGTGTGTCCTAAGTCACTTTAGTCATGTCCGACTCTTTTGGCCCTATGACTGCAGCCCACCAGGCTCCTCTGTGCATGGGATTCTCCAGGCAAAAATACTGGGATGGGTTGCCATGCCCTCCTCCAGGGGATCTTCCTGACCCAGGGATCGAACTTGTCTCTTATATCTCCTGCATTGGCATGAGATATCTCCTGCACTATCACCACCTGAAAAGCCCACTAATCAGGACATTCATAGTTAAATCAATATTGAACGAGAAAAGCAACTTGTAAAATGATATATACCAAAAAAAAAGTAGGATAAACTGTCCCTCTTGTACATTTAAAACATACATGTACCTCAGGACATATTGTCCTCTGATAAGTATGCACATAAAAAATATTAGAAATATTTTAAGAATACATCTTAAATTCATAATAGCAATTTACTCTGGGAATGGAGTAAGACAGAGAATGGCAAATAAAGAGGACTTTGATTTGACCTAAAATGTCTTATTTTTTAGTTAAAAAATACTAAAAGCAAATATAATAAAATGTTATTGGGTACTGGGTAGTAGTTTATTATTTTTCATATATTTTTTAAATTTATAAAACTGAAAACAAATAAAATATAAATCAAGATGGGAGGATGGGAGGAGTGAGGAAAAATCTTTTACATATCTCAGAAAATACTGTTGAGTGCTTAAGCTTATTGCAAAATATTAAAAAATATACTTTAAAACACAAAAATACCTTTCTCTAAGAATTTTTTTATTCAGATTCTTATTATTCAGATTTTACACCGAAAACAAACTTTCCATTTAACTGACCAGAATTAGTACAGTTTTCATGGGCAAGAAGAACAAAAAGTTTTAATTTGTATTGCCTAATAATGGATATTAAGCAATGATGAAAGATTTTCTTTTGAACATGATATGATGGTCCCTAGAACTAGGATCATAAAATGGTATCCAAAATACTCTCTGTCCTTTATTGATGAGCCTTAGGTTTTTAAAATTAGTTTCTGAGCCTCTTTAAAGAATCCAATTTTATCTCTGAGCTAGAAATCTAGAGCACAAAGAAGTCATTTTCAGAGAAAATGAAAGCACAGTTTTTTTGTTTTTTAAAAAAATTTCTGGATTCTGAATCTGGAGAGAAAAATGAAACTTGTAGTGCCTCTACTTGTGTCTTCGATCTAAGGAGATTTAGTTTAACCCCTAGAGGGTTAATACCCTCCTTTTCACAAAATGTTCAGTGTAAACTTTAACTACCATTGTTCATGAAGTTAGATTCGCAACTGGTGTGGAAAGGGGGATTTCTGATATTATAGAAGAAGCTTGTTTTGGTTCACTGTATTCCTCCTTTAAACAAAAATGCAGCCATTGTCTTGAGCCTTGCTAATATCAGTAAGGTTCAGGCAACACCCAGTAATGCCCTCTTTTGGATAGCTAACTGATTTCCTCAAGGTTATGAAGGCACATGACTCAGGAACAGGGGAAAACCTGAGGTTGGCCCATAACTACTAAAATTACATTAGACTTTTTATTCAAGGCTTCAATCATTGATCTCCAATCTTAAAGTAGCTCACAGTTCAGCTTGTATCTTTTTGGCCAGTAAGGGCATGAAAACACAGATGGCTGAGGCACAGTAGGGCATCTTCTGGGTAAAAGCAAGAGACTTTCCTGATCTCCAGTATCAGAGAGCACAGAATGGTAACCAAATAGCCATGCCTTTATAGCCATGTCATTAAATGAACCCTGTCTTGGGTTATGCTGTCTCTTTGTAGAGAGATTTCTTCCACTTGGCCACCCACAGGCTTTCAAGGGCATAGAGATAATCAGGACCAAGACAAGCCTGAAGGGCTAGGTGTGCTATCGGGCAGTTCCGCTTGTCCTTGTACCTCTGTGCTATCGACTCCAGGAAACACTTTGATGGAGTGGTCAAAGGAATGAATTGGTCATAAATGCATGTTTTCAGACATTAGTCAAAAATAAATATTCTTTGGTGAACCACTGACACATTTTGTGAACTGTAAAAGAAAAACATATCCCTTTGCACAAAACAAGTCCTATTGCTTACACATTTAGCAGATGTAAATGGCTACTCTTTAGACTAAGAGCACTGGGGTCCTCCTTCAGAGCTCTAGTCCTTAGTGGCTTGTTGGTTTATTGATGTGGTCAGGAGGTGAGTTATCTCTTTGGAAAGTTATGTCAGCCTGGAGTATGGTGGCTACCTCTCAAGATTTGGTCCCATCATTTATCCCTCAGTGAACAAACATACTTGACCCTCTTTTTCTTTCATACTCTGAGATCTGTCCAATCTTGATATCCTTGTGCCATTAAAGGCTAAAACTGTTGAGGTAAAGATGATCAAACTTCTGTACCCCACTGACCAGACAAAGCCACAGCTGGGTATGAACTTCTTTAGTCAAACAACCCCTCAAAGCCTCCACTGTTCTGTTATGAATGCAACTGCATGCTTTATCATCTGCTTTTGTGAAGTCTCTGACCTCAGGTAGCTTTCTTTAAAAGATAAGAAGGACTTGTGGAAGTTCATCAGCACAAAAACTAATCAAGTTTACTGAGCCTCAGCATTTCCAAAGTTCAAAGGCCAAAGTTTGTCTCCGGACTCAGCTCAGCTCAAAAATGACTAAGGCATTTCTAGAGCTGCCTCTTGGCTCTGGCCAAAGGGTGGCATGTATATCTGTGCATTACCAACAAAACTAAGGACTGCACTGATTCATTGCCTAAGAGTGTCTTTCAGCAAGTCCAAGGTCAAGAAGTTACCCAAAAGGATGTTTTAATCAGTAGTGGGATAGAGCCTGGAATGCTCTTAAGACAGGCCTAGATTCCTCCCATAAACCACATGGCAGAATTGTTCTCAATTCTTTCTCCTGGGGCCTGCATATCCTTTGCAACGGGATAGTATGTTCTGAATTATGTGCGCTATACTTAATTTGGTCCCTGTATCTGTTGAGTTGCTTTTATTTTTCAAAGTCTCCTCTGTACTACTTCGGAAAAACTCAATAGCCAAGAGGGCTTTTTAAAAAGAATACTATGCTAAATTTGCAACCCAGACAACTAGAAGCAAAGGTATATGAATGAAATTAGATACCCCAACTGAAACTCTCAGTATTCTCTCAGGCAAAACTTCCTAAGCATTTTTGTGTGCGTGCATGATTAAAATTCAGTTCACACCCTTAAATCAGGACACCTCTCTTTCTGTTGTGGGAAAGAGGACAGAGAACCTCTTTAACAGGCATGAGGTCCTCAGCCAGTTACTTCCTTCAGTGAGTGCATGATGATTCCTTTCCCTTTTCCTGTAATTAACAGAGTTATATACTCTGGCCTGAATCTCACTTTTTATAGGCAATACTGGCTGTAATAACACCTTACCTCCAAAATCCATTTGCTCCATCTTACAGAGTCCAAAACCCCAGACCATAAAATTGTCCAAACCCAGTGAAACATAGCAGAACTCATGCAAAGCAGTGTGCAGTTTGCAGGGCTTTCTCGGGTCTTTCTCACTATGGTCCTGGGACCAGGAGGACAATCACAGTGACAGGACTGGGGTGATGCATAAGTTGTCCATGAGCTCCCTGGTCAGATGTCATTTTCCCTCCAGAAAGATATGCTACCTCAAATTTTACCTTCAAAGAGTTATTCCTTTGGGTGAAGTCCCTGTCATCTTCAAGAGTTCCCTGAGGCAGGGAAGGGAATGGAAAGTGTCCTGATGGTGGAGTTGGGCAGATTTGGGTCTCGGTGCAAACTCTGCTACTTGCTAGCTGTGAAACTGTGGGCCAGTAACTGAACCTACTTGAGCCTCAGACTGGCCTTATGTAAAACCCAACAACCTTATATAGCTCCTGTAAGGCGGCATCTGTGTAGGCAACATATACAGAGTACTAAACACATGTCTGATATACAGCATAGGTTCCAATAAACTGTAGATGTCACTGTGATTATTAAATATAAGCATTTCTAGGAACAAAGTTATTAATACCTTGACATAAAATGGACAAATCAACTCACTTTTTAATGGTACTTAGCTAGATCGAAACAATACACAGAATGAAGCTGGAGTTAGAACTAGCAACATTTCACAGTCCAAGGGTGATAAAAATGATTTCAGAGAAGAAGGGTAGAAGAATCAAAGGCAAGCTTTCGCACTTTCACAATCTGGCTCCCTATGCATGCCCCATCCTATAATAGCTAGAGAAACTGACTCAGTGAAACTACTTGCCTGATATTATACAGTTAATTGAACAAGAACTGGAAGGAGAACCCTGTTTTCAGCCCTGGGGTCTTTCCACCAAATGATGAATGTACCTATGATGGTGAAAAGGTCACTAGAGGCAAAAACATTAGATCAGGAGTGAAAAACCTACTTTCCAACTAGAAAGGAATATATGGAAAATTTCTCAAGGTAATGAAATGTTCTATATCTTGATTGGATGTGGGTGTGTTAGCTATGATTACATAGATATATCCATTTATCAAAATGCATCAACTCTCGACAAGTTCTGTGCATTTTGTGGTATGCAAATTATGTACCAATTAAATAAGTTAATAAAAATATATGCTTTCCGGCCCCAATCAGCCCTGACACCAATGAGCTGGGTGGTCTTAATCAAATCAATTTCCCATTTTGGGCCATAGCTTACTTGTCTTTATAAGGAAGGTGTGTGATTAGACAAAGTCTAAAAGTCCCTTCCAGCTCAATACTTTGATATGGTAAAATAAGACCTCTTCCTTTCATTTCAGCCTCTATTTTATGCCAGCTGGGTTCATCAGCAGGGTCAAAAAGATTGGCACACAATTTATGGGAAGTGGGAAGGAACTTAATGGAATGTGTAGGGGACCCAGAGTCTTTCTTTTGCATCATTAACTTTCCAGCCACACTTTAAAGAACATGATTGGTTTTCCACAGGGATCCGGCAATGCTACATGATTGAGTTGTAGGATGAGGATGATCTGGCCCCAGAGAAGTTGTATCTGCCACCAGAGATAACAACTTTCACATGGAGAGCAGAGAGAATATTTCCTGGACAAAGGGAATGACTGACAGATATTAAACGGGAGGAAATTGAAGGCTCTGCCAAGTTTCATGATAAAATGCTATTTCTCACGGTAAGGTCAAGCTGTCTCTAGTGCAGCTACTGCTTTTAAAAATATAAAGGGAACAAAAACATTCAACAGAGAGCATCAGGCTTTGCAAAGAGTATGTGATCAAAGGCCACTTGTTTCATTTATAAATGAAATTGAATGACTATTATAGCTATAAAAATCATCAAGAGTGAATTTGGAATTTGCTGATGAACTAAAAGCTGAGAAACATCAGTGAGGAAATCTCTGAGGGTTTGAACCCAAAGCCCTTTGGATGTAAAATGCCCACTGATGTTTGCAAGATCACATATGCAAAAAGAAGGTTAAATTAGACTTTCATGGGAGGGCATTATGCCAGGAGCTAGGGTTGACATTATCATAATACATTAATAAGTGTTTTAAAAGGTGGAATTTATTCACTAGCTCTAAATATTAACAGCGTCCAAAGACTAAGAATCTGAAAGCAAAATTTAACACATACAAATCATTAGTGTGTTTACTCATGCAAACAAGATAGAAATAAAAGTTATATTTATTAGTCTCAAGTTGCATTTTAAAAAGTGAGTAGCATTTCTTTCGTATTTTAAATCTTTGGTGAATGACACTGCAATGGTTAATTTTATCTGTCACTTGACTGTGCCATGAGGTGCTCAGATGTTTGATTAAACATTACTCTGGGTGTGTCTGTGAGGGCTTCTCTGGATGAAGCTAACATCTGAATTGGTAGACTGGGTAAAGCAGATTGCTCTCCTCAGTGTGGGTGGGCCTCATCCAATCTGCTGAAGGCCTCAACAGAACAAAAGGTAAGTAAGAAAAGAATCTTTCTCTGCCTGTCGCTCTTCTAGCTGGGACATCCATCTCCTGCCTTCAGATTCAGTCTTGGACTGGAGCTTATTAAGGCATTAGTTCACCTGGGTCTCTACTTTGCCAACTGCAAATCTTGGAGTTTTTCACCCTCCATAATCATATGGGCCAAATCCTTATAAAAAAATCCCTTTATAGGGACTTCCCTGGTGGACCAGTGGTTAAGACTTCACCTTCCAATGCAGGGGATGCGAGTTCAATCCCTGGTCAGGGAACTAAGATCCCACATGCCTTGCAACAAAAAAACCAGAAAGTAAAACAGAAACGATACTGTAAAAATTCAATAAAGAATTTTTAAAATTCCTTTGTATATACACAAACACAAACATATATATATATATATCAGATCATACAGATCTATGTATATATGTTTGTGTGTGCGTGTGTGTATATATATATATGTATGTATGTATATATATGTGTGTGTATGTGTGTGTGTGTATATATATATATATGTATATATAGAGAGAACTAGTAGGATATAAATAGATATTCTATTTCTCTGGCTAATACAAACTCCAACAAACGACTAATCAGTTGATTCATATTAACATCATTCAACATTTTGGAGATTAGCTATGAAAATTCACATTGAGCACAGCCTCTGAGCCAGCAATTGTCCTTCTAGAAATTTATCCTTCAGAAATTCTTGGAGATGTGTGCAAAAACTAACGTACAAGGATCAGGGCAACTGCATTGCACAATGGTGGGCCAGAAGGCACCATTCCCACTGAGGTTTTGTCATTGGTGCCACTGTAGCATATGTCAAAGATATTCACTGTTAGGCTGTTTGAAATGTCAAATGACTTAGAATGAAGCAGATTTCAACTACTGGAGGCCAATTAAATGTTATGTTAATTACATCTACATGATACAGTACTATGGATATTTTATGTCTTTGTTGAAAAGAAAATGAGGTAGATCTACACGATCTGATAAGGAAAGATATTCAACACAAGAAAGGCAAGAGCAAGGACAAGGCAGTGTAGAGTATGTTCTCCCCGACACACACACACTTTAAACACTAGTTGTTGCTGGGAAGTGAGACTGGTGGCCAGAGTGATGAGGAATTCTACTTTGCATTATATACTCTTCTTTTAATGTGCATATGTGTGTATTTTTTTTTACCATGACCAGATATTACTTTCATAATTAAAAAAATAAAACTAGACTAATACAAAAGTTCACCCATTCATTAAATAATTAAGGAACACAGACCAAGCAACATGCTAAGTACTCTTCCTAAGTTGAAGTGCTCCTCATCCAGGGAAATTCTCTAGTTTGCTAATGTAATCGTTCTTGGTAGTATTGTTGGTGCTGCTGTTACAGATGGTGAAATACTACATCTATGCTGGCACTCTTCTAGGTACTGGGGATATATCACTGACCAAAAGAGACAAAAGCCTTTGCCTTCATCGTCCTTGCATGTATAGTCACTTCAGTCAGGTCCCAGCCTTTGAGATCCTATGGACTGTAGCTGCCAGGCTCCTCTGTCCATGGGGATTCTCAGGCAAGAATACTTGAGTGGGTTGCCACGTCCTTCTCCAGGAGATCTTCCTGACCCAGGGGTCACACTGGGATCTCATGTCTCCTACATTGGCAGGTGGGTTCTTTACCATTAGCACCACCTGGGAAGCCCCTAGATCAGAAATTTTGCAGTCTATGCATCACATTCACGTGGCCCTGACATACCTCATACAGTTAGAATCTCTACAAATGCTCCCAGAGGAATAGGCACACAAGTATGTATATGTGCACACGTGTTTTAACATATGTGTTTGGGTTACGGTCTGTCTGGCATTCACATAGACAACACTATAGAGTGAAGTCTCTATTTAGAGCAGATTAGACGAGTGTAAAAAATGTTCCTGTAACATAAGAATCCTAACAACCAGTCACCTTATAGAATTCACTGGGGGCTCCCTCTGCTGCTGCCGCCTGCACTCCTCCACTCTAAAACTTTCTAGGCTGGCTGTAGTTCAGGAGACAACCAGATCCCTAAATCCCAGGCTGGCTGTAGTTTAGAAAATGGCTGGGTCCCTAAATCCTTAAAACTTGTCACTAGTACCATTCTCGACATTTTCATCTGGTAAGACTATGCAAGCTTATAGAGACAGAGGCTTGTACTCATGAGAGATTTCAAATACCTCATCTGAGTTATCACCTTAAGTTACCACTTTCTGGGGATTGAAAGTGGCCCCTTCCAACCAAATCAGTTGTTACAGTTGTTCCAGGACATATCAAACCCCAAATGTCCAAAAATGCCCATAGCTATGCACACCCATGGACACATACAGGTGAATCTCCTCATGTACCTACTTCTTCACAACCTCTTACTCCATTACTGGTGTGGCTGGAACTGGCTGGTGGCTCATCAGATCTTTTTTGTTCCCTCTTCTGTTTTAACCTTGTAGATTCACCTGAACTGCTATTGGAATCACTAGCCTCAGGCAGTCAGAAATAGCTGCTTATATTCCCTCATGGCAAAGATCAGGACAGATTTCTGATTGTTATTTCTACTATAATGAGACTGAGCCATACAATCTTTCTGGCTGACTCCTTTGAGTAACTACTTCTCACCTTTCATTACCTTATAATGATTTCCTCCCATCTGCAGAGGAATAATAGCTCCTGCCTGGTGACAGGGGTAACATATTCAATAAATGTTTTATTTAACATTTCATAGAAATAACTTGGGAGTACACAGTACTTATGAGATGCCAAGACCCAGATTTTAATTTAATTTTAGAACCAAAATTTATTTTAAAAGGTAGAGCTGCGTGCAATAGCTCTTGGGACTATAATAAGCAGACATTGATTTCTGCTGAAGTTAACATCAGGAATTACTGAACTGAGGTAAAAAAAAAAATTTCAAATAAATAAATAAAAATATTTATAATTAAAAATATACTTATTGAACTGAGAAGTATAGGCTTCCCTGGTCTCCACTTCAATCAGTAATTACCTTGAAAAAATAATCTTCATGTTACATAAAAGCAAGCACCAGTATATATATTCTTTCTTTTTTTCATGCTGAGACAAATGTCAGATAGATAGAATTTTAATAGAATACAAGAATTTGCAAAAACTTAAACTACAAGATTAAGGGCAGGAAGATAAGGGGGCGGCAGAGGATGAGATGGTGGGATGGAATCATAAACTCAGTGGACATGAATTTGAGCAAACTCTGGGAGATAGTGAAGGACAGGGAAGCCTGGCGTGATGCAATCCATGGGGTTGCAAAGAGTCAGATACAACTGAGCGACTAAACAACAGCAATGATATTCTTCATCTCCCAAAAATGTCATCATTTCCTTCTGCTATCCTTATTCAACAAGGGCACTTGCATCGTGCAGACAGTGCCATTTTCTCCCAAGGAGGCAGCAGGCTTAGAAACACTGGAGGCATCATTTAAGCATCCAGTTCACCTATGGCTTTTACACTGTTTGACATAAAAGGGCTCTGTGTCAGAACATGCCTTTCAAGAGTGAAGGCGTACAACAACAAAACGGCACATGACTGATTACATTTGGTTGTTATAAGAAAAACATGATTCATCTCGGAGACATGGTCACTATCCCAAAGTCAACTTGCATCTTGCACCCAGAAAATACATACTTACTAGCTCAGACAGATGAGGTTGATGACTAATAATGCTTTTACAAATAGTATTAGTAATATTAAACTGCTGCCATTTAAATAATAACTGCTAATATGCGTTAAGCTCTTGGCATTTGCCATGCCAGCTTTGGTCTTTTATAAGGGTTATCTCATTTACTCCTTATATTAATCCCATAATGTTGATAGCATTGGCTCTGTTTTATAAATGAAAAGAAAAAAGAAACCACATTCCTGAGTGTTGTTGCTGGCAATGGTTGCCCGCTAAGGGCTCCTAGCTGCCTTTCTTGGGGAACTGCTCTCTGCAGAAGAAGTGTGCTCACTCAAGGTTATATTCCTCCCCATGGGCAGTTTTTATGTAATGACTGGTGGATGTAGGGGAGTAACAGGGTCTGGCCCTCTAGCCTAAAGAAGGGATTCCTCTGATGAGCCCAAGGACTGGCTGAAATCTTTCTTACAACTGTGGGGCAGTTCAATTTCTTTTTCTGCCCAATCCTGTTTCCTTAACTCCCTTAAAAATAAGGTCCCCTTTCCTAGGGAACACAATCTAAGACAACAGTTCTTGTAAAAAAAAAAAAAAAAATTACCTGATGGTTGGTCTCTTCCCCTTCTATCCTGAGTGTCTGCAAGGTTCTACATGCACTGAGATTTAGATTTACAAAGCTGTGGTATATGAACTAACTGTTCCATCCTGGGTAATTCACCCATGTGGCCAAGATAAATCGTGGGTGGAAGCCCAAGCTTCCAGATCCTCACATTTCTACCTCAGTTATTCTATAAGCAGTCCTGTTTTGACCTTGCTCCAACTTTGCAAATACAACTGGGAAGGCTTGGCATCAAATGTTACTCAAAGTTCCTAACCATATTTCCTCACCTTGTTGTAACACAATGATTTTATTACATTTTAACACCCTGAATTTAGTTGCACATCAGTAGGAAATCTACAGCCTAATTTGAAGTTTCTTCCCTGATGATGAAGAGAAAGACCTTGTAATCTTTGAACTTTTTCTTTTGTTTTTGCAGGTTTGGAATGTAATCTCTCTTCTCCTTATCCAAAAGAAATAAAATGTGTGAACAGTTTAATGAGAAAATCTAAGTGAAATTCCAATGATCAAATTATATTCTTTTTCTAGCTTGTAAGCAGAAATAAACAAGAGATAAATGGCCAGTGAATGAGGCTATATTTACTTATGCAATATTGAATCACTAAAAAGTGCTCATCAGTTTCCCCCAGTAACCTCATGTGCCTGATGAAGCAACTTATCTGGCTAAGATAAAATCAAAAACAAACCGTGTATCAAACTAATCATTTCCTTGAAACCAGTGGAGGGGGAGGAGTTTTTAATGTATTTTTTGCCATAGATTTTTTTCCTTCTTTCTTTCATTCCTTCTTTTTTATCTTTCTTTCCCCCTTTTAAAAGAATATTCTCTCAGCTAGTGAGGAAAGGAAACTCATTTTTCTGCTGACTGGCTTGTGCACAACTGGAAATTATAAAAGAAATTGCTGTATCATTGATGTAGTAAGAAAACAGGAAGACAATTTTCATCCCAAAATGAGCCCTCTCAGCTGAAGCTCCCTTTGTAGTTGATGACCACATGCTTTCCATCTCGGCATGTGGCCAGTTTTATTAAAATCCTATAGCAACAGCTTATTTTTCAAACAACACTAAAAAAGGCACTTTATGATGAATTTGCCTTAAAGTTGCTCATGGTCAGATGTTTGCCACCTTCAGTTACTCCAATGAAAAAGGGATCTTACTTCATTGGGGGTAAGTCTGAACATTATTCTTGTGATCAAAAGCATTTTTTGGACCCTTAGGTAATACTCAACCAAAGAAGTAGATGGGCATTAAAGCACAGAAAAACTGAGGATCCCACTCTAGGCCATCACTTCCCTAAACAAAAGAGCAAACTCTGCAGAACCTACAGAGCTTGCCAGAAAACCCAGCAATCATGCTGGAGAATGATGGGAAAACATAAAAGATGCCTAATTTTGAGAAAATGACCTCAGAAAGAAGTAGAATTTGAAGAGTCAAAGGAAGGAAGAAGAGTGGTGAAGAGGGTAGTGAAGGAGAAACACTGGTAATAAAAGAGAAGATGATGGCAGAATAAAAAGGAAAAAAGAGAGAGAGGAGAAAAAAAGAAGAAAGGTGGACACTGGTCCATTAATTTCTCTGTAAACTGAAAATCAGTTTCACCAATCCCAAGAGACAGCCTTGATAGAGAAACCCACCAAGAACAGAAGTAATCAATAAACTGAAGATAATATTAAAACACTTGATTGCATTAACACCCAGTAACCAGAGAATTTTAGGGCATAAATGACAAAAATTAACTTGCCTTTAAAAAATAATGTGTTTAAACTTCTTCAAGAATACTTAAGGCATTTAGAAGTCAAACACAAACTTTGGAGCTGAAATTCTATACACTGCAGTAGCAGCAGTCCCGTCCGAGAGATGTTTCCTAGTGTCTGAGCTATTCGTATTGAAAGGACCCTGAATGGTCAGCTTCTCCAGCACTATTTTATCCAGACCGGATTCTTTCCACCTCTATCACATCCTCAACAAATAGAGACTCAGCAACATTTCTAAGTATACTGGTTTTTCATTTGTATTTTTGCTCTACCCACAGTAAATTAATTAAAATCTTCTGTTCTGAAAATACATTCATATAAACATACCAGAAAATTAACTAAAATCTTCTGTTCTGAAAATACATTCACATAAACATACAACTGTCATCGATTAACCCTTTGTACCAGCTAAGGTAATCTCACAAGGGCTAGATGGCTGTTGAGGTTAATAGAAAGGGTTACAACCTCCTGTGGAAATTCTCCATGCCGGTCTCCAACAGTGTTCCCAGGAACGAGGAGGCAGAACAGGACTCCCAGTCCATTACTATAAAAGAGGCGTCCTTGATCTTTTGCTTAAATTGCCCTTCAGTAACTCTGATTCAACAGTAGTCTGAATAGAATTCCTAAGGATACTTGTATAATAAATGTTGAAACACATACAGTTGACACAAAATGCATAGTCAAGTTAAAAATCTGCCCTTGTAGGTTAAACCTCAGTTGAAAACTGAATGGAATACTCAAGGCTCTCATTGTCTGTGTGGAAACCCTTGATTATTCTCATTTGATCTTAAGATATCCTTGAGTTGACTGAAAAACTAGTACCCAAAGGATAGCCAATCCTTCTCTAAATCTCTATAGGCTTTTAGTCTCTCCCTGAAGTTAATTTTGAAAAACTAGATGGAACCCAGGACCACAGTATTTTTAGTAAACATTAGAAAATTCCCTCTTCAAAAACAATATGTGCTGTATCTCCAGCAAGGGTAAATCTCAGAGTGCAATATTTGGCCATTTTTAAGGGTGAACAGTTGCATTAGTAGGAGATCTTAAGTAAATGCTAATACTTTCAAGCAAAGGAATTATGTGCTTGCATTTAAAATGATGATATAAACAATATTCACAATGTGTGATTAAGTGAATTAAATCAGGTTACAAAATAACAATCATAAAACAATATTGCTCATTTATGTTTGAAAGTGACTATGAATGCAAAAGAAAATATCTGAAAAGTTCCAAATGTTTCAAAATGTTAATAGTTCAACAGTGATTATTCTCCAAAGCTGTGATCATACTTATCTTTTTTACTTTCTCCTTTATATTTTCTATTTTCAAGTGATGATATAGAATATATAAGGACTTCCCTGGTGGTCCAGTGGTTAAGAATCCACCCTGCAATGCAGAAGACATGAGTTCAATCCCTGGTTGGGGAACCACAATTCCCAAATGCCGCAGAGCAAACAACTAAATGTGTGCCACAACTACTGAGCCCGTGAACCACAACTAGAGAATCCCCGGGCCACAACAAAAAAATACCACATGCTGCAACTAAGACCTGATGCAGCTAATAAATAAAACTACAAAGTGTTTTCTATTTTGGAATAAAAAGAAATGGGATATTTTTAACTCATAAAAAGAATCCATGCTTTTTAATATGATTTCTTTATAAAAGAGGAATTTCCCTCTTCAGAAAATTCTGTGTCTGTTGTAGGTATTTTTCATACACTATCATCAAACAGTAATTCTAGTTTCTATAGACATGCTATTAAGTATTATGTATGAGGAAGGGAAGGCAGTTGAAATAGAGATGGCTTATGTATATGAAAAAGATTATATACAAATGAGAAAGATCAACTCAAACATAATGAAAACGAGGTGCATCTTATCACCCTGACTTGCTCACGTGGAGGGAAAAAATTTAAGACTCCAAAAAAAGTAACAAACATAGATTACTACCCACTCACAATGCTGAGAAGCCCTGCTCCAACTCACCCCATTCGACCAGTTGCCAAAATATTGTGCTCTTAAAATGCCACCGCCAAGTATTCATTTGGGCTATCAAAATCTCCCAAGGGTCAAGGAGCTAGAGAGTGTGCTGTGTGCTCCTACACTCAGACATGAGAGTTTATTAAAATCTTATTGTAAATCAATTCAATCAAATGTCTTTGTTTCAAACTCAGAAATGCTAAGGTTTCATTCAAAAGTGTCAGTGAGAAAACAAGCAGAGCAAGAGAGATCCTTCAATATGCTTTGGTGGGGAACTGAAGTCTGATCTTGGGTATGAGGAGATTTGACATCCAGGAGACAGGAAGGAACAGGGCCAAGAAGGCGGGAGAGAACATAGAAAGGGTGATACGAATGGTAAAAGAGAAACTCCACAATTTCCCAAGGCTTTAACCTATCCCCATAGCTGTATTTAACCAACCAACCAAACAAACAAACAAAAAAATCAGACCACTCGAGTCTTAATTTTTCACTTTGATCATATACCCAGCCTAAATCACTGACTTTAAATAATTTTAAACAGAAAAAAGAAATACTGAATTTCTCCAGCTGGCTGCCTAAGTCTGAATATTCTCGAGTAAATCCAATGCAATGAATTGAAAAGTGAAAAAAATTTATAACCTTTTCTTGGAATGGAAGGGAAAGAGGTCTGTATCATGCCAAATAATTGGCTTGACGAGATTTTTCCTGCCTGAGATGACCCAGAGCTTGGATGTCATAAAGACACAGCCTCTCTGTTTCTTTCCTGTACTCGGAGAAGGAACGTTCCATTCCACGCAATTCATGAATTTTAAAAACCATGAACCTTCCTTCACATTCCGGAGGAACACAAACGTTTTCCTGTCAGAGAGCTGTTTTGAGCATAAATGCTCAAGTGATCGCATTGGTGACAGGGAGAAGACTTTTCAGACTGTCTTTGTTCTGAGCTGACTGGAGGCTTCAGGACTAGGAAGGCCTGGACATATGGTTGGGCACAGAGTAGGGGCTGAATTTACCAACCACCAACTGCCATAACAGCCTTAACAGCAACTGCCATAACGGTCCCTGGATCTTTGCCAGCCGTTGAGCCAACTGCCAATGCTACCATGTTGTTTTTAGACAATGAACCAACAGAAAACTATTTGACCACAGAAGACTACCAACTCCCTCTTGTGGCAGAGCACAATGGCTAAATCTTGCCACTTTCCCATTAGGAAGACATCGCTGAATTCCATGAACAAAGGATGAAGGAGGTGATTATTTTAGGTGGTTTTTGTTCTTACATTCTAAATGAGATATTCAATTTCTGAATATCTCCAAAGAAAATATAGTACCCTAGTGAGCTTTCCCAACTAGAAGGCAACAAAGCATATGCAGCAGAAAACAGACAGAGTTGGGCACCCACAAGACCTCAATCTTAAAGCACGTACTGGTCCAAGCCTGGAGGATGACTTTGACTAAGCTATTTCATGCCTTTGAAACTCGGTTCCAAAGAATAGGATGGATTTTTAAGGAAACTTTTAGTTCTTAAATTCTACTGTTCTAATTCAAAGTGGAGCAAGTCTCTAAAATCTTGCTAATTTCTGATTGAAATAAGGTAGGGATTTTGCTTTGTGCTAAAAGACCTCTTCAAATTCATCAGTCAGAAAAAAAATCAAAATCTTGTTTACATTAACTCTTAATTAAACAGAGCAAATAATGCCCAAAAGGATGCTGCTTTCTTATTTCCTGAAAAATTTCCCCAACCTCTATATTTCTAAATGTAAAGAACTAGTCTCAGAATTATAATCAGATCCCAAATGGTGCTTGCATGCTTTCTTGTTATGCATCTCTTTGGAAATTTGCTTCATCTTGGAATTTTTGTACACTGTAAAAAGATTCTCTAGTATCTTGACTAATCAGAACTTGAAGTCCTCCCATTTTTATAATTCCTGATGAATTGTTCATCTACTATCCTAGATCTTCTAAAGAGGTATTCTCAAAGATGTTTTAAGAATCCCAGAAAGGAAAGACATCTTCCCAACCAAACTGTTCTTTGCAAAAACTGATATGTAGTTTGCTTTCTGACTTTGAATAAAAAATACTTAACCTTTCTGAGTCTGTGATTTATAAAAGAGGACAACAATACCAACTCTAAAGTTATTAAAATAATTTATTGCAAAATGTTTGTGAAAGCACTTACTCAAAGGGCAAATCTCTGTTACACAGTGTCTAGGGCCTATACTTTTAGTTCTACTGACAGTTCAAAATTATCTTTAGAGAGTCTAATTCCATGGAAGTAACACTGGTCTGAGAATCAGAAGACACAGGTATAGTCTGGGCTCTGATACACCCTAGCTGTAAGGCTTTGGGCAAGTAATTATACTTCTTAATAATTTTAAGAATCTATTTCTCATCAATCTATGTTACGGAGGATTACAACATAATAATGGTATGCTGATCAAATGGGCATACAAGTGGAAGAGTTGGTTTAGATGCTCATTGAACAAATCAGAATACCAAAGGATTTTGACAAATTAGAACCATGAACTAGACCTGAAGAGAGTTTATCTAATAAAGTCCTATGTTTATGGCTAAAAAGCAAGCAACTAAAAAGGAAATGTGAAATTTCACAAGTACATGAATGAAGATATAGTAAAAAGAATAATAGACAGGAAGTGAAATATAAATCAATAGCACACTGTGGTTACCCAAAAGTAATATTTGCATGGGTATCTATATTAGTGAGGAGCTTCCTCTTCTGTATGACAGCATCCAGACAAGTGAGCACCATCACTTTCTCAGTCTTCTCCATCACAAACAGTGCTATTCTTCCAACCTTTCCCCTTGAGCCACGGTTTGCTGCCTCATCACCACCTCAGAGCTGTGTGTTTCTTCTATGAGTCTTATTAGATTTTTGGCTGCAAATATAGGTCTTTACCTCTCTTAGATAAAGCTCTCTAAATTTGGTACTTTTGGTTCATTATTTCAGTTTGTCAAAATCTTTGGGGATTTTGATCTGCTAACAGTTTTTTTTCCTCTGGATGAAAATGGAATCTCAAACTATGGCTCATGTGGATGAACTGAAAGAATGAGAGCTGTACAATGTCAGGTTTTCTATATATTAAATAGGCTATTAAATATACTATATTTAACATGAACATATTTTATATATAACAAATATATTCAAGTATTTACATAACATAACTATAAATAAAATATTTTATATTTAATTAATTGAATATATTGGGCTTCCCTTGTGGCTCAGCTGGTAAAGAATCCTCCTGCAATACCGGGAGACCTGGGTTTGATCCTTGGGTCGGGAAGATCCCCTGGAGAAGGGAAAGGCTACCCACTCCCATATTCTGGCCTAGAGAATTCCTTGAACAGTATAGAGGTCAAAAAGAGTCAGACACGACTGAGCAACTTTCACTTTCACTTCAATTGAATATATTATTATATTTTCTCTTTCTTTCAACTAAGGAATAAGAGATCTACCATACTCAATGTACATTTCCTGAGGTAACTAGTCCTCTAGTCAATAAGACATTATTTCATGGAGACATTGAAAAAAGAATTAGAATCCTCTGGGGAATTCAAAAGAAAATATTAGACCTGGTGCTATTTCTAGAGAAAGGGACTAGAGATCAACACACATGAATTATATACGAGCCACATATCAGTGAAACCTCAAAAGGTAAAAGATATCACTTCTCCAACCTATATTCAGTTTAAAGGACCAATATTTTTTGAAGATGAAGGAGAAATTGCAAAAATAAAATCAGGAATGTGTATGCCCCCAAATATTAATAGTGACCCAGGATGATTGGAATTATACTTTGCTTTGATTTTTCATTTTACTTATCTGTATTGTCTAATACAAGGAGAGATTTTTTAAAAGGCCCTCTTCAAAGAACAATGCAAAGAAATAGAAAAACACAACAGAATAAAAAAAGATTAGAGATCTCCTCAAGAAAATGGGAGATATCAGAGGAACATTTCATGCAAGGATGCATGCGATAAAGGACAGAAATGGTAAGGACCTAACAGAGGCAGAAGAGTTTAAGAACAGGTGGCAAGAATACACAGAAGAACTATACTAAAAAATGTCTTAATGACTGGGATAACCACAATGGTGTGGTCACTCACCTACAGCCAGACATCCTGGAGTGTGAAATCAAGTGGGCCTTAGGAAGCATTACTACAAACAAAGCTAGTGGAGGTGATGGAATTCCAGTTGAGCTATTTCAAATCCTAAAAGATGATGCTGTTAAAGTACTGCACTCAATATGCCAGCAAATTTGGAAAACTCAGCAGTGGCCACAGGACTAGAAAAAGGTCAGTTTTCATTCCAATCCCAAAGAAGGGCAGTGCTAAAGAATGTTCAACTACCAGATAATTGCACTCATTTCCCATGCTAGTCAGGTTATGCTCAAAATCCTTCAAGGCAGACTTAAGCAGCACTTGAATTGAGAACTTCCAGATGTACAAGAGGGTTTAGAAAAAGCAAAGGAACCAGAGATCAAATCGCCAACATTCACTGAATCACAGAGAAAACAAAAGAATTCCAAAATAAAAACATATACTATTGTCTCATTGACTACGTGAAAGCCTTTGACTGTATGGATCACAACAAACTGGAAAATTCTTAAAGAGATGAGAATACCAAACCATCTTACCTCTCTCCTGAGAAACCTGTACTTGAGTCAAGAAGCAACAGTTAGAATCTTATATGGAACAACTGATCTACAACTGGTTCAAAATTGGAAGAGGAGTATGACAAGGCTATATATTGTCACCCTGTTTATTTAATTTACGCACAGAGTAAGTAATTCGAAATGCTGAGCTGGACGAGTTACAAGCTGAAAGCAAGATTGCTGGGAGAAATATCAACAACCTCAGATATGCAGATGATACCACTCTAATGGCAGAGAGAGAAGAACTAAAGAGCCTCTTGATGAGGGTGAAAGCAGAGAGTGAAAAAGCTGGCTTAAAACTCAACATTCAAAAAACTAAGATCATGGCATCCAGTCCTATCACTTCAAGGCAAATGGAAGGGGGAAAGTGGAAGCAGTGACAGATTTTCTCTTCTTGGTTTCCAAAATCAACGCGGGTGGCAACTGCAGCCATGAAATTAGAAGATGCTTGCTTCTTGGAAGGAAAGCTATGACAAACTTAGACAGCATGTTAAAAAACAAAGACATCACTTTACTGACAAAGATCCATATAGTCAAAGCTATGGTTTTCCCAGTAGTCATGTACAGATGTAAGAGTTAGATCACAAAGAAGGCTGAGCACTGAAGAATTGATGCTTTCAAACTGGAGTGCTGGAGAAGACTCCTGAGAGTCCCTTAGACAGCAAGATCAAACCAGTCAATCCTAAAGGAAATCAACCCTGAATATTTACTGGAAGGACTGATGCTGAAACTGAAGCTCCAATACTTTGACCACTTGATGCAAAGAGCTGACTCAATGGAAAAGACCCTGATGCTGGGAAAGACTACAAAAGGAGAAGAGGGCAGCAAGGGATGAGATGGTTGGAGAGCATCACTGACTCAATGGACATGAACTTGGCCAACTCCAGGAGATGGTGAGAGACACAGAGGTCTGGCATGCTGCAGTCCATGGTATTGCAAAGAATCGGACATGACTTAGTGACTGAACAGTAACAAGTGTCTGATATTCTGATTTTGTGATAGGAAAAAATATATATATATTTTTGGTTCTTTAAAATGATTCATATATAAACTCTGTGGCCAGGCCTGGTTCTGAGGCTTCCTCACAAGAGGAAGAACAGTATTTCCACTTGCTGATTCAGTGCATGAGCTCTGTCACTCAGTCGTGTCCAATTCTTTGCCAACCCATGGACTGTAGCCCACCAGACTCCTCTGTCCATAGACTCCAGGCAAGAATACTGGAGTGGGTTGCCCTTTCCTACTCCATGGGTTCTTCCCAAGCCAGGGATTGAACTCACATCTCTTACAGTGGCAGGTGGGTTCTTTACCACTGCACCACCTGGGAAGCCCAGGGTACTACATAAAGTCATGCTGGGAAATATTGAAGGCAAAAGGAGAAGAGGGCAGCAGGATGAGATGGTTGGAAAGCATCACTGACTCAATGGACATGAACTTGGCAAACTCTAGGACTGATGAGGGACAGAAGGCGCATAAGTAGCCCTAGTACACTTTCTAGAACTGCTGAGTCAGTCTCTCTTATAAGCTGTCCCCTCAGCTTCACCTCACTCTTCCTACTGGATACCACCTCAATCCTAATCCCCAGATTCCTCTTCCTTAGATAACTCTCTCCTCTAAGCTTCTATATGTGGCCTGTGTTGCTCTGAGCACTTATTCACCCAAAGGCTGGAGCCCTGCCCACAAATCCCAGCCCAGTGAGAGCAGTTCTTTTCCCTACCTGGATTACCACTGGGACACTCAACACCCCCAGTGTGTGGCCTTCCTTACTGACCTTTTGTTGTGATCTGTAAGATATTGGACTATTGCAACAGCCTCCCAACTGACCCCTGCCCCTTGCCTTGTCTCTCCCACTACTGCACTGTGGCCAAAGTCATCTCTATAAAACACAGAAATCAGCCCATAACTCTCTTAATGTTTTTCAGTGGTTGCCCATTCCCTACAGAGTGAAATTCAAATCTATTGCTTGGCTCAAGTCTCCTGGACGATCTGACTTTGCTTCAAGGGTACAGGCCCCCTTTTAGTCCTTCTGTGTCTTTCACGATAAATACAGACAGAACTGAACTGTGGTTCCTCGGATCCTCGACTCTGCCTGTCTGCACCTTCTCAAGCCATAACTGCACCTGGGTCTGTTTCAGTCCCCTTTCAGTCAGTCTCCAAGGGTAGTTTCTGGTACTAGATGCTATCTCATCCCCTCCTCTGGGACCCCTGATATTCTGAAGATATGGCTGCATAATCTCTATTCATCCTGCTCTGCCATCGCCATGAAAGGTGGCTGGAGGGTACTGAGGCAAGAGGAATTAGTTTAGAAAGAATTCATGTAGCACAAACTCCTTGGGCATAGCACCTGTGTATCTGCACAGGACCTTTGCTCAGAAGAGTCCTGTACATGGTTAAATACCCTGCTGTTGCCAGTTCACATTTTTAATAATTTTATTTTTGAACTTGTTATGTAAATGAAATACAATGGAACAATGGAGCAAAAGTATAAGCAGAAGAGATACATGCATGTCTGCTTCTGTTTCTTGTCACTAGGATCACATATACTATTTGTAATACCCCACGAGTACAGAATTCTGGTATATCTACACATACAGAAGTTCAGAAAGACCCAAAAGTGAGTACAAAGTGAGCCTATTACATCTACAGTCGAGTCAACTGACACTTTAGAGAAGCCACTTTTTCCATTTGAATCAGAATTTGCTTTCAATGAAGAAAGACAGAAATATGAATGACCAAGAACCCTATCGTATGCTTTCTTATTCACATTACTTCCCTGAGTTGGCCAACTACTTATGGTGAAAAAGGTGACACAGAAGGAAAGGGAAAGGTAGGACAGCGCTTGCCTACTTTTTCTTTAAGTTATTCATTACTCATCAGGCACAGAATATTGATAGAATGTGCATACATCAAGAAGCGAAATTTAAAAGCTGAGTTATTTTTGTGTAGCATTTCTACTGTTCTGGTAAGAATGAAATATATACACACTTATGATCTATGAAATACAAATTGTGCAACTACATTGATTCTGCATACAAGTAACTTGCATTTGACTTCCTTTTGTAAAATGTAATTATAAGCGGTAAAATTCATGCTAATAATTTAAATTTTTAACTTTCAATTACTTAGAATGACATTAAATAGCAAATTCTAAACACCATGACAAATCAGGAGAGAGTCTGCAGAAGAAAGGTGAAAGCACTTTTTAGTACCTTTCAAGACACTTTTTCTTCATGTTTTTTAAACAAGGAACCCTGCTCCTTCATTTTGCACTGGGTCCTGAAAATTACATAGCTGGCCCTTCATAAGCAAAAAGGAGCCACTTTCTATCCAACTACCAGCAAAATCCAAATTACACTTATAAAGATGGAGGGAAGGCTAATTACTTACTATGTGCTATAAAAGTGAAAGTCGCTCAGTCATGTCTGACTCTTTGCGACCCCATGGACTGTAGCCTGCCAGGCTCCTCTGTCCATGGGATTCTCCAGGTCAGAATACTGGAGTGGGTAGCCTTTCCCTTCTCCAGGGGTCCTCCCAACCCAGGCATCGAACCCAGGTCTCCCATACTGCAGGTGGATTCTTTATCATCTGAGCCATCAGGGAAGCCCAAGAATACTGGAGTAGGTACATTATCCTTTCTCCAGTGGATCTTCCTGACCTAGGAATCAAACCAGGGTCTCCTGCATTGCAGGTGGATTCTTTACCAGCTGAGCCACCAGGGAAGCCCCACTATGTGTTGTAGTCTGATTAAAGACTAAACTGTCCCTTACAATGTGAATTAAGAACAGAATCTTTCCCCTCTAAGCCACGGTCTCTTATACAAGGAACGAGGCCTTGACAGAAGTGAACTAATGCCATTCAGACCTTGTAGGGGAAAAGGGAGATGTCCCAGCCCAGGAGAAATAAAGACTACAGATCTCATCACTCTGGGCAGTGAATGCTGATGGAAGACGGGAGGGTGAGTACCTTTTGGGGGAATGGGTCCACCATCTCTAGTTAGGAAAGAAGTGAGAAGTCTACAGTGGCTTCTAGCAGGTATATCAGCAACTACCAGAACCACTGGACACATCCTGTTGTAGCAAGCTGTGCAAGAGAGCAGGCCAAAGAGTGCAGTCAGGAAAGGAGCCAGGCATTCATGGGCTAGGCCACCCAAGGACAGTTATCCTCCAATAAAAAAAATTTAACCAGCATCTGCACTTACTACTAGACTTTAGGAAGTTGCTTCAAGAAGCCTCCTGGTTATAGCTAATTTAGGAGACTCTCTGATGATTGAAAGATGAAAATCCTATTGTAAGTGGTATTTACTTAAAGGGGCCCAGACCTGCTAAAATAGGTAATTTTCATCTACAGTCATATCACCCTGAACCCAATCTTGTCTAAAACAGGTAGTTATCCTAAAAACCCTAAAAATAGAGTGAAGAATGAGGGAAAATGCTAAAGTAATAATGGCTGGTTTAAAATTCAACATTCAAAAAATTAAGATCATGGCATCTGGTCCCATCACTTCATAGCAAATAGATGGGGAAACAATGGAAACAGTGACAGACTTTATTTTCTTGGTCTCCAAAATCACTGCAGATGGTGACTGCAGCCATGAAATTAAAAGACGTGTGCTCCTTGGAAGAAAAACTATGACCAACCTAGATAGCATATTAAAAAGCAGAGACATGACTTTGCCAACAAAGGTCCGTCTAGTCAAAGCTATGGTTTTTCCAGTAGTCATGTATGGATATGAGAGTTGGACTAGAAAGAAAGCTGAGCACTGAAAAATTGTTGCTTTTGAACTGTGATGTTGGCGAAGACTCTTGAGAGTCCTTTGGACTGCAAGGAGATCCAACCAGTCCATCCTAAAGGAAATCAGTCCTGAATATTCATTGGAAGGACTGATGCTGAAGCTGAAGCTCCAATCCTTTTGCCACCTGATGTTAAGAACTGACTCACTGGCAAAGACCCTGATGCTGGGAAAGATTGAAGGCAGGAGGCAAAGGGGACGACAGAGGATGAGATGGTTGGATAGCATCACCGATTCAATGGACATGAGTTTGAGCAAGCCCTGGGAGTTGGTGATGGACAAGGAGGCCTGGAATGCTGCAGTCCATGGGGTCACAAAGAGTCGGACATGACTGAGCGACTGGACTGGACTGAACCTTTGAAGGAGACTTGTACTATTATCCTTATTTCACTCATGTTCTTCCCACCTGCTGCCACAGTGGGAGATGTCACTCCATGCAGTGATGGTAGGACTCCACCATCCTCCCCCAGCCTCTGATGGACAATGCATTCTCAGAGCCATCAATGATGGCTGATACTTCTATCCAACTCAATGCCTCATTCAGTGACTAGTATGAATAGCTTTGCATAAATGTTTACAGAAGGCAAAAATGTACCAGAAAGAAAAACACAAGTTGGATGCTCAAATGTCACATTTGAAAACTAGACACTGCCCACAGGAAAGTGATTTCTGTGTTCCCTAGGTTCCAAGCACATGGGTTGTGCTTGGGTTTTGTGATTTCTGAGATTTGAAGTGCCACTTCCTTATATAAAATTGGACTTCTACTGGCACCATGAGGGGACCTGGGGAATGCAGAACACCTTTATCAGACATCACTGATCACCCACTGCATTAAATGTGGAAGATGAGCAGTTAACAGCTTCCACGTGCTATGGTCTGGATCAGTAGTTTCCCATTCCAGCTGCATGTCAGAGTTACCTGGGGAAGGCTGGGAGTTCTCAGAATTCAGTGAAGAACTACTGAATCAGAATTTGGGAGTGGTGTGGGTAATTTTTTTTTTTAATTAGTTGGAGGCTAATTACTTCACAGCATTTCAGTGGGTTTTGTCATACATTGATATGAATCAGCCATAGAGTTACACGTATTCCCCATCCCGATCCCCCCTCCCACCTCCCTCTCCACCCGATTCCTCTCGGTCTTGCCAGTGCACCAGGCCCAAGTACTTGTCTCATGCATCCAACCTGAGCTGGCGATCTGTTTCACCATAGATAATATACATGCTGTTCTTTCGAAACATCCCACGGTGTGGGTGATTTTTAAAGCTCCTTCACACACCAGCCTTTGGGACCCAGTGCCCTAGGATGACAAACTGTTGAAGCTTGATATGTTTCTGAGATCCAACTCAATTTACACCAAGAATCAATTTGAATTACATAAATGTTATGCAAAACCCTTGGCCAAATTCTCTTTCTGGGGTCTAAAAAAGACTTCTCAACCCTCAGTGTGAAATTAATTATTTTTCCTTATCTGGGGGAAAAACATGAAATTTTCAGACTGTGACAATTGAACAATTTACACCAAGTGTGTGCAAATCTTTGGCAGTCATATTTCACATCTTAAAATGAACAGAACATGTAGTATGATGCTTTCAGGTAATATTAAAAAATGCCTGTCCAAATGCATACCCCTGCTATACAATTTTACTACTTAAGTACACAGAAAGATTTCCCTATTGAAACTGCCTCAGTGATATTGCTTTCTGATTATATGCTACCACTGCCAAGTATTTCTGCTCCAAGAACAGTTACAAAATGAGTTAGAACAACTGGTCTCCTCTGAAGCAATGGCTGTTGTAGGCAAAACCCTCTATGAGCTACTTCCTACTCTATTCACTCCTCCAAAACAAAATGACAGAAGGTTCTGTTAGTCAACATTAGCTGTCCTGAAATTTTCACCTTACGCATATACGTAAGCTAAGACGCTTCAGTTGTGTCCGACTGCGACCCTACGAACTGTAGCCCTTCAGGCTCCTCTGTCAGGCTCCTCCTCCTTATCTGGGGGAAAAACATGAAAGGCAAGAATACCGGGGTGGGTTGCCATGCCCTCCTCCAGAGGACCTTCCTGACCCAGGGATCAAATCCAGGACTCACATCTCCGGCACTGGCAGGCAGATTCTTTACCACTAGCGCCACCTAGGAAGCCTTTCCACCTCACAGCACATTTTAAAAAGAACCAACATTGGGGTTAACACACACAGGACTTTCAACCAATCATTGACCAATCTCTAAAAGAACACTTCACACAGGCCCAGCCCAAGACCCTCAAGACAGCCACGTCTATTCAAACCAAGCTCACAAATGGCATAAGTCTCCCTGGCATCCCTTTGTTGGGAAACTATGCCCCTCCCTACACTGTGATTCTGATGAGGCTGTCAATTCAGGCATCACATCCCTCCACCACAAGGATAAGAGTGAAATGTCTGTTGGCAGCAGAGCCTTCCCATCTCCTGGATAAGGGATCACATACACAAAGCAGGCTCATTATAGAAAATGCAGATTATACTCAAAGGTCAAAAAGTAAACTAGCTATACTTCTCAGAGAAAAATTGTTACCCATTTATTGTGCATCCAATTTCAAACATACATATACACATGTACACACATGTATACACATGTGCACACAACTGAATATACTGTTTTCAAATCCATTTTTTTTCACTTTACACAACATTTTGAGCATTTTCCCATGCGCAAGGGTACCATCTTGTGGCTGACACAGAAGACAGTCAGAAGACAAATGACTTTCTAGTGTGTAAAGTTATGAGAAATACCAGCCAAGTATGACTGCAAGCTCCTCTTTAAGGGAATATTTGCTTCTACAGTAATAGAATATATACATCAGTGTTTGTTAATGTTTAAAACATGTGTGCACATAAAGCAAATGTTACAGAGTATCCTGTCCCCAACTGATAATATTCTGGCATGAGTGGAAAAGTATCAGGACCTTTTAAAACAGCTGAGAAAGGAAAAATAACCATGTGAGTATTTAGCTCACTTGTGATAGTATGTAATTTATACCAAACTTTGGAGCAGTGAAAAGATCACAAGAGTAGAAGTTAAAAATCAGCCTCCAGTCCTAGCTACACGAGCTTCTGTGACCCAGGCCACTTAACTTCTCAGTCTCTGATTCTTCACATGGAAAAAGGAGAGACTGCCTGAACTGTGGGCTTTACAGGGATGCTGAGGTCACGTAACATATGGGAAGGGGTGAAACATGCTAAAACACCAGACAGAATATAAAGCCTTATTATGGTTCAAAACAGCTGGATTAGCAATCTGGATTTTTTTAAAGACATAGCTTAGCCTTGCTCCTTAAATATTTTCAGACATGATCCTAGTGGAGGAAAGAATTCCCTAAAGGAAGGATAAAGTTTTCTCTCAGAATAAGTTGTTAGGTGAAAGAGGGGTCAGTAGGGAAAGGTTCAGAGAAAAAATTAATCCATCTTTTTAGGTGTCAAGTACCTAAAAAATTAGGAGGCTATAAGGAGAGCTTGCAAAGGCTCAAGAAAGTTTTTCTGTGGTAAGGACTGTGAAAAGACAATGGATTACAATGTCCAGTTTAAAATGTTGGGCCAATATGCTTTCAAAGCAAAAGAACAACAGAAGAAATCACAAAAGAAATGACTGACAAATTTTTCTCTCTTTATAATTAAACTTCATAAGTCAAAGGTCCAAATACAAAACCGAAAGACAATCAAACATGATTTTTGCAAGTCCTCTGCAATAAATGACAGTAAGACTCATGGGATTGGTTTGTTTAGTCTTAACATGCCAAAGGGTAAGGATACAAATATACACCTTATGAAAGAATAAATGTATTTTTTAAACTATATGAAAAAGAAAGTTCAAACTTATATAATCAAATAAATACAACGTAGGAACTATTAAGGGACTATTTCTCACCTAACAGATGTGAAAAAAGGTTTTAATCAGAATACTCAATGCTAGAAAAACTATGACCCAGCAACCCCAGTACTGGGCACTCAGCATATACCCTGAAAAAAAAAACATAATTCTAAAAGACATATGTACCCCAATGTTCACTGAAGCACTATTTACAATAGGCAGGACATGGAAGCAACCTACATGTCCATTGACAGATGAAGGGATAAAGCAGGTATGCTACATATATACAATGGAACATTATTCAGCCACAAAAAAGAACAGATTGGAGTCAGTTCTAGTGAGGTGGATGAACATATAGCCTGTTATACAGAGTGAAGTCAGAAAGAGAAAAACAAATATAGTTTATTAACAGATATATATATATGGAATCTAGAAAAATGGCATGGATGACCCTATTTGCAGGGAAGGAATGGAAATGCAGATGTAAAGAATGGACTTGTGGACACAGTGTGGGAGAGAGTGAGTGGGATGAATGGAGAAAGTAGCATCAACATATACACACTATTGTGTGTAAGATGGATAGCTGGTGAGAAGTTGCTGCATAACACAGGGAGCCCAGTCGGGTGCTCTGTGATGACCTAGAGACGTGGAATGGGGGGAAGGGAGGGACGGTCAAGAGGGAGGTGATATATGTATAATTATGGTTGATTTGCATCATTATATGGCAGAAACCAATACAACATTGTAAAAGTTAAAAAGCAAACAAAAAATGAGTTAAAAAAGAAAAGCTGTGCTGAAACACTCATGAATTCCTGGTAGAAGTATAGGTGCAATCTTTCTGAAAAGCAATTTAGCAGTATACATCAAGCTGCTTACAAATATGCGTATTCTCTGAGCCATTAATTCCATTGCTGGAGGCTGAAGAGTGAAATCAGTAAGAATGCAGGCTCTGACTCAGGTCACCTGAAACTGTCTCCTAGCTCCACTGCTAATTAGTCAAACCACTGGGCAGGAAATTGCCTAATGTCTTCATGCCTCAGAGTCCTCATCCATAAAGTGGGATAATAATGCTACCTCTTTCACAAAGCAGTGTGAAGATTATTATTAATAAATGCAAGTCTTCTAGAATATGCCTAGTATATCACAGATAGTTAATAATGGTTAATATTATTGTTGTTACTTTCATTGTTAGAAGAATCTAGCAAAAAACCTGGAAATTGCATTCATTTAGGAAATATGTATTAGCAGTATCTTTGGTTGGACAATGGAAAACAAAATAGTCATGGTCTCGACCTAAGGAGCTCATAAAGTAGGTAAAAAAATTACGTTCTTAGATGTTCATTTCAATAATACTTATAGTAGCTGTGATTAGAAATGAGGCCAATATTCAAAAATACATGTCTATGAAATAAAAGATTGTACAGTATATTGTGGATTACTCTACAGTCAGTAAAATATGTTTTTGAGGCTTAATTTCCTCATCTGGCAGATGGGGATACCACAGAGTCATCAAGAGGATCAGAATAGTCATAAATATTAGAAGGTTTTAGAAATAGCAAAATAGTAAATGCTAATTATTATTATTAGAGTCTGTAGAAGCTCAATTATGAAAACAATCTTAATGAACATTTACTATGTGTTAGATACTGTACACCTACTACCTCACCTAATTTCTATTTCAAGCTGTAAAGTTTAGAGATAAAAATACACAATGACAATTAAATTTTAACTTCAGATAAGACACTTTTAGCATGTCCAAAATATCTGAAATATTTGAGCATAATCATACTAAAAATTATTCATTGTTTATCTGAGACATTGGAATGTTCTTATGCAAAAGTTTATATTGTTTACCTGAAATCAAAATTTAACTTGGCACCTTGTATTTCACCTAGCAACCCTAATCAGTCTTATGAAGTAGATACAGTAATTATACATGGGAGAAAGAGACAGAAAAAAAAAAAACAAAACAGATTGAGACAGAGATTTGTTTTGATTGGTGCAGTGGGAGATCACCCATCATTCCTATTATGGACCATAGAGAGGAGAAGTATTAAATCAAGAGACAAAATGAGAAAGGCAGATGTTATTATCTGGTTCTCACTATTGTGGTATTGTTATTTTAAATGTTATAATTTTTCTAAATACATTTTTTTAAAAAGTAAAGTATTAGTCTCTCAGTTGTGTCCCACTCTTTGCAACCCCATGGACGGTAGCCTGCCAGGCTCCTCTGTTCATAGAATTCTCTAGGCAAGAATAATAGAGTGGGTAGCCATTCTCTTCTCCAGGGGATTTTCCCTACCTAGTGATCAACCCCTGGTCTCCCACATTGCAGGCAGATTCTTTAGTGTCTGAGTCACCAGGGAAGCCCCAAATTCATTAAGCCCAAATTCAAATATTAAACATAAAAGAATGCTGCAAAGCCAAATCTTTTCTTGGAATTATTCGCTTTTTTTGGAATTTTTTTAAAAAATTATTAGCCATTTTGGAAGACTGACAACATCAGCCTCTTCTTTCAGTGCAAATTATCTAGAGATGGGAAAGTAAACACATAAATACATGTAAATGCTTATAAGCTGTTTTGAGTTGATAAAATTTCAAGATCTGGGAGTTAAACCTCAAGCTGCTTCATTTCTATTAGATGGGGGCAGCTGACTTGTTTTCTGCTATTTCAGTGGACCTTGAAATTAGCATGACTATTTGCTTCAATTCAGCATGTACCATCCCTCACCTTTTACAATCAGCATCACTCAGGGAATAAACTTAATTCACAGGGGCATTTTCAAGCATCTTCTTGCTCTTGGAGAAAATATTTCACTTTATTGTTGTAAAAGGTAGGTACAAAAATGATCAGTATTCAAAACCTGCCATGGTACCTTGCAAAGAATGGAAATGTGTATGTGTGTGTTCATCTTTTAGCACAGACATTACCACATGGCTCAGTGATAAAGAATCACCTGCCAAAGCAGGAGATGCAGAAGACACAGGTTCGATCCCTGGATTGAAAAGATCCCCTAGAGGAGGAAATGGCAATCCACTCCAGTATTCTTGTTTAGAAAATCCCATGAATAGAGGAGCCTGGCAGGCTACAGTGAGGTCAGAAAGAGTTGGACACAACTGAGCAACTGAGCAAGCATGCATCAATCTAAGAAAAAGAGGTCTAAACTCAGAGAAAACACAGGGAAAGGATCCCAGGCAGTCTAGACTTCAATCTAAGTCTACAATGACCTGGCTATGTGACTTTCACTAGCCCCGTACTCCTTCTGAGCCTCATTTTCACCAACGGTAGCCTGACATCAATACATGCTCTACTCCACGGGAGTATTTGGGGGCAGGGTTTCAAATCTAGAAGGTATCTTGGCTGTATGCTACTACAAGAAGAAATTATAACTGATTCAAACTGAAATGATTTCAGAATAAAGGGGACAAACTTAAATCATTATTGCCCATCTGGGAAGTCTGATAAGACAGTATTCTGTTAAAGACAACAGTATTTTCAAAAGCACCAAAGGAAGTGAGAATTTCAAAGCTTCTGGGCTTGAAGACAAAGATCTTTATCAAAGCATCTCACACTTTAATGTGACTAAAATCATCTAGGGAACTTAAATATGCAAATCTGGACTACACACCACTGATTATACATTAGTAGAACTGGACTTGGCAGAGGAATCTGGATATTAAATAAGCTCCCTGGGTGATTCAGAGGCAAGTGGTCCGTTTAGAACACTGAGAAACATTGGTCATTACAAATACATAGTTATCATTACAAATATATTGTTAAGATGTTAAAGACAATGAGTTTTTAAAAAATGGTAAAAAGCAGAAAGTGCACTTGATTTAATATAAATTCCTGTATGAACAGACAAGACCCTCCAGCAAGGAGAGAAGGAGTCATAGCAATGTCTGATCTTTCAAAACATCTTTAAAGTTGATCTATAAGAGCCAGTGGGTGAAGATAAGGGGGGAAAAAGGACAAATCTAAGAGTTTAAAATGCTGTATAAAGTTGGAAGAAAAACATGGGAAGACAGAAATGCCCACATAATAAACAGTGGCAATCTTTAGTATGATAGCACTGCTGAGGCCTACAAAGGAGGAGGAGATTCAGGAAAGTCACTGGTCAGAGGAAAAAGTCTATTCATCAAAAAGGAGATTAAGAGTCAGTTGAGTGACAAAATAGCAAAAATGTAAGTGTCCTTATATTTATAACAAAATCATATATGACGTTCATGGAAAGCATGTTAGCAAGAAATAAATCAAAATGTGTTCAATGTGAAAATACCTTTTAAAAATACCCTATAAGAATTTTAGAATAGATGAGAAACTATTGTGAAAAGTATAAAGAATAAGTAATATGGTTATTGAAGCATTTTATGTGACTATCAAATTCATCCACTGTCTGCCTGGCTTGCAAGCTAGTTAAGGAGCGCTGTATGACATTATTTTTGTATCCTCAGTGTGTACCACAATGTCTGGCACATGATAGGCACTAACTCCAACAATCCTAAAGGAAATCAACCCTGAATTTTCACTGGAAGGACTGATGCTGAAGCTGAAGCTCCAAGACTTTGGCCACCTGATGCAAAGAACTGACTCATGGGAAAGACCCTGATGCTGAGAAAGACTGAGGGCAGGAAAAGAAGGGGGCAACAGAGGATGAGATGGTTGGATGGCATCACCAATTCAATGTAATAAGTTTGAGCAAACTCCAGGAGAGAGTGAAGAACAGGGAAGCCTGGTGTGCTGCACTCCATGGGATCGAAGGGAGTCAAACACAACTTAGTGACATCCAGTTGTTGTTACAACTCGATGGATGGATGGACAGGTAGATGGATGGGTTAAAATGAGAAAAGCCAAGGGAAGAGTTGCACATTCACACAGTATTCACCAACCTTCACAACATTCGTTCTCTATTTTTCTTGGATTTAGCTGCTAATGGCTGTCACAAGACTTAGGCATATTTCAGTACTAATACCTGCTGGGAGTCATGCATGAACCTTTGACTGGGATGTGTTCATGTCTTTCTGAAGGAAGTACATATTGATTCATTTTACTTGATGTACCAGTTATCTACCTGTTGACCCTCAGCTCCAAATCCACCTTCCTCCAACTATTCTGCATTGCTGGGGTTTAATCTACAAACTATATTTCCCAAACTCACTCATTAGCTTGCTTTCCACTAAATTCTGCAAAGAGAAAGAACCACTATTTCTTTTTCATACTCTTTCACTTCTGCCAGTGTTTATGGAAGTAGTTGAGTCCCATCAGTGATCCAAACTTCTGCAGTAACTGCCCTTCTTTTGTGGTTCTAGCTCTGGCCAGGAAAACCATCCTCCACAGCCCTAGCACTGGCAAGGTGGAACCCCTAGAAGTCTCATCTTGGGCTTGATAACAACTCTTTTTCCCTTTTATTCCCCCAGTCCTAGAGTTTATAGTTGCTTCCTACAAATACTAATCTCTCAGTATCACTCTTTCTCCTTTTTGCTTCTCAAGTTCCCTTGCTTTTTCTTTTCTCCTTCCATCCCTTCCAACACCCGTAACACCAAGATCTATATTAAATTCCCTCTGTTTGAAACTTTTGTTTGGAACTTCTATTTGCAAAAGAAGTGGTTTCTGGTTTTTTGAAAATATTCTAACTGATACACTTGGCAAAATCAGGGGAAACGTGATCACATTCGATATTAAAAGCAGAGGTTAGTGAACACTTCATGTGTTCCATAAGAATCCAGAATAGAGGGACTTCCCTGATGGCCCAGTGATTAAGAATGCAATGCAGGGGACTCAGGTTTGATCTTTGATCGGCAAACTAAGATCCCACATGCTTCAGGACAGCCAAGTCCATGTGCTGGAACTAGAGAGTCTGTGTACCTCAAAGATCCCACATAATGCAATGAAGATCTGATGTGCCACAACTAAGACCCAACATAGTCAAATAAATAAATAAATATTTTCAAATAAAGAATCCAGAATAGAAACTGATGTTAAGTTGGAGAAGTAGGTTATTACTTAATAACATATATAAGAGATAAAATACCTTCCCCCACCCTGGAATATCTCTGGGATCATATTACTTAATTATTATTATTTTTTATCCTCTGCTTTTTTACACAGATCTACAAGAATCTCCTCCTCATTGAAACCTCTGATTACCCTAGCTAGCTTTGAACTTACTTACTCTGAATTCTTTCAGTTCTTTGGTTCTCTCATTTCTAGAGTATTTCTCCAGGTAAACTGTCAAGAGTCTTCCCCTGAATCATTCTATTATCAGAATTCTCAGAAAAATATATTCAGATACCAGCACCCCACTCTCACTCCTAACCTCCTAAATAAGAATACCTGGAGTATGGAGAAGGAAATGGCAATCCACTCCAGTACTCTTGCCTGGGAAATCCCATGGACAGAGGAGCCTGGCGGGCTACAGTCCATGGGGTCACAAAAGGTTGAACATGACTTAGCAACTAAACAACAACAACAATATATATGCGTGTATAACTGAGGCACTTTGCTGTATGGCAGAAACTAATACATTGTTTAAAAAAAAAAAAAGGAAAACCCTCAAACACAGATTGTCACCAGATGGGGTTTCAAACCCACATAACCTCCCTGATGAGCAGCATTGCCGGGGGACCTCTTCTCCGTGTTTCTGTGTGACAACAGAGCTGAGCTGCCTCCCTCCCAAAAAAAAAAAAAAGAATACCTGGAGTAAGGAGTGGGAAAGATGAGGTAGAAAAGGCATATAAAATACTCCTCAGATAATAAACCCCTCAAGATCAGGACCCTTCCATTTCTTATGTAGCTTTTACTGTGCCTAACACAGTGAGTGTGTGTGTGTGTGTGTGTGTGTGTGTGTATTCTAGCCACTCAGTCATTTCCAATTCTTCGTAATCACATGGACTGTAGCTCACCAGGCTCCTCTGTCCATGGAATTCTTCAGGCAAGAATCCTGGAGTGGATAGCCATTCCCTTCTCCAGGGGATCTTCCCAACCCAGGGACAGAACCAAGGTCTTCAGCATTCTGAAGACTCTTTACCGGCTGAGCCACCAGGGAAGCCCAACACAATTTAAGCAGAGGCAATAAAAATTTGCCCATTTTTTTCAGTGAACTAAGCGAAGATTCCCAAGAAGACCAGGTGGTGTCACTACTTCCCAATTAATATTTCTGGCCCAATGAAAAGAATCTCAAGTAGCAAACTTTGACCTTCCCTAGACTCAGTGATTCCATACTTGCATCCTTCTTTCCATCGGTTTTCTTTCCTAAGAGAGAAATGTAGAAACCTAGCCAAGAAAATAGAAACAAAATCTCAACAAGGCAAATAAACTGAGTTCTCTGTAAAGCAATGATGGCATATCCTGAAGCTGCTAGGCTTCACGTAAGTGAGAACCAAAAAGAGCAGAAGTAAGCCTCTCCTTAAAGTCAGTAAAGAATCTGCCTGCAGTGCAGGAGACCTACGTTCAGTCCCTGGGTTGGGAAAATAGCAAACAACTCCAATATTCTTGCCTGGAAAATCCCATGGACAGAGGAGCCTGGCGGGCTACAGTCCATGGGTCGCAAGAGTCGGACACAACTTAGCAACTAAACCACCACCAAGCCTCTCCTTGGCCAGAGGCCTGAGATTTCATTGTATTAGTTTCTTGGTATTAGCATTCCAAAGAGCAAGCTTAAGAAATACACGCTTAATGAGCTTGTGAGAAAAACTAAACTCCAAACAGACTGCATTTTAACTCACCTTTTGTTTTATAACATCTGAAGTTGTTATTTGCAAGTTTAATTTTCTTTTTAGGTCTATTCTCATATTATTGACTTAAATTATTCCTGATTCCTGGATGAACAAATCAATCTAGGTTTTATCATGAGCTATTTATTATGTTATTTTTAAGGTGATATAGAACTCTTACTTTAGCAGAAACTGTTTAGAAATTAACCTTAATTACTAACAGGTTGAGTACTTCATGTTTTCCAAAAGCAGTTTCCATACAAGCTCAGACCTGGCCATATTTTAACATTTCTGAATTCCAATTCTCTAGTAGCATTAATAACTCATTAAAATGGCTAAAAATAATTCTAAATTTATGGATCTAAAAGGGGCCTTCAAAGGTCTATTATAACCCTTCTCAGGTAACATCAGGCCTTGATTTTCTCCATTTGAGCATTTATCTCCAAAAAAGTAGGTATCCTGGATAATCTGTCCTTTCTTCATACTGACTGACCACAAAATTATTGTGTTCAGAGGCTTAAGTTTCAATGGAGAGGGAAGTACTGAATAGTAAATGGCTCTCCAGTTATAGAAGTGGGCGTCCCCTTTATCCTGTTTTAGCTGAGTGGTCCTAGTTGCTATTGTTCAGTCACTAAGCCGTGTCCAATGCAACCCCATGGACTGCAGCACGCCAGGCTTCCCTGTCCTTCACTATCTCCCAGAGTTTGCTCAAACATTGAGTTGGTGATGCCATCCAACCATCTCATCCTCTGTTGCCCCTTTCTCCTGCTCTCAATCTTCCCCAGATCAGGGTCTTTTTCAATGAGTCGACTCTTCACGTCATTTGGCCAAAGCATGGGAGCTTTGGCTTTAGTATCAGTCCTTCCAGTGAACATTCAGAGTTGATTTACTCTAGGATTGACTGGTTTCGTCAGGGGAAACACATTGACTGAAGCCACCCACCCTGGCCAAGCACCATAGTAACCATTTGCATGAGTTGTTTTATGATAGGAGGTCCTGGTAAGCAACATGGAACTAATAAGCCACCACCAACTGGAAGAGTTCAGGAAAGGTCAAAAAGTGACACCAAGTGTCCAATCACCTCCCAGAATCCTTCTCTCTGGCATCCATCTTGGCTGAGCAATGCGTGCACCACCAGGAAGGACTCTGAGTCAGAAGGATTGGCCAAAGACAACCCAGAAACTAATCCCATCACCATAAAACCTGAGACTGTGAACCACGTGGCAGAGCAGTTCTTCTGGGTTCCCTTACCCTCCTGCTCTCCGCCCAGGCACCCCTTCCCAATAAAATCTCTTGCTTTGTCTGCACACGTGTCTCCTCGGACAATTCATTTCCGAGTGTTAGACAAGAGCCCACTTTCAAGCTCTGGAAGGGGTCCCTCTTTTGGCAACAGTTTGATCTCCTTGCAGTCCAACGGTCTCTCAAGAGTCTTCTCTGGCATCACAATTCAAAAACATCAGTTCTTTGGCACTCAGCCTTCTTTATGGTTCAAATCTCACATCCATACATGACTCCTGGAAAAACCACAGCTTTGACTATATAGACCTTTGACAGCAAAGTGATGGCTCTGCTCTTTAATACGCTAAGTTTGTCATAACTTTCCTTCCAAGGAGCAAGTGTCTTTTAATTTCAAAGCTGCAGTCACCGTCCACAGTGATTTTGGAGCCCAAGTGGTCTTAGAGAATCCCTAAATACCCCTAGATTCCTCTCCTTTAAGACTTATTCCCCTAAATATCTGTAAACTACCTCCATTTTCCCAGTGAACAGTTAGACTCTATTCACATTTTACAATGATCCCCTGGAGGAGTTTTTGCATTCTTGGCTGCCTATCAGTCATTTCACTTACAGGGCATCAAGCTAGTCCCATCTGTTCCCCACTAAATACTTAAGAAGCTCTGGCCTTTTGGGGTTAACTTCCCAACATTCTGTTCAGAGATTGTGTCAGTGGTGTTTATAAGTTTTGATCTCACCTATGTTGTGGGGACCACACTTGCAATAAACCTTGGTTGCTGAACTTAGATGATCTTTGTGTTTCAGTCTTGGGGGCCTATTTTTTAAAAAAAAAAACTGATGTTGTCAGGAAGAAAAAAAAAGATGGGGCAGCTTTGGGGGCAATATTCTCTGCAGCCAGGACTCACCCTCACTGATACGTATAGTCAAAGCTATGGTTTTTCCAGTAGTCATGTATGAATGTGAGAGTTGGACCATAAAGAAGGCTGAGTGCCAAAGAACTGATTCCTTCAAACTATGGTGTTGGAGAAGACTCTTGGGAGTCCCTTGGACAGCCAGGAGATCAAACCAGTCAATCCTAAAGGAAATCGGCCTTGAATATTCATTGGAAGGACTGAAACTAAAGCTGAAGCTCCAATACTTCGGCCATCTAATGCAAAGAGCTGACTCATTGGAAAAGACCCTGATGCTAGGAAAGATTGAAGGCAAAAGGAGAAGGGGACGGCAGAGAATGAGATGGTTAGATAGCATCATCGACTCCATGGATATGAACTTGAGCAAACAGGAGATACTGGAGGACAGGGAAGCCTGGTGCACTGCAGTTCATGGAGTCAGAGGGAGTCGGACGCAACTTAGCGACTGAACAACAACAACACCATCACTGGTAAAGAGCTTTCCAGAGACTCTACATGAAGGTCAAAGTTAATTTTCTGAGTTGTCAATCTCAGCTTTTTGTCCTTAAATAAGGACTATTACCCATGGCCAATAACACTGAAATTCATTCCGCTCTCTTTTTCTCTTTTGTTCTTTCCTGTTTTCTTGGTCAAATAAATAAATAGATTTTAAAAACCAGCCCCTCTATCTTTCTTCCTGGACAGCAAGATGACACTCACTGCCTTACTTTAGGACCTAAATTTCCACCTACCATCTTCCTATACATCCAAAATGTAGGTAATGACTGCTTTTCTTTTTGAGAAATTTCTAATATCAGTTGGTTAATGGCTATAGACTTGTGCATCCTACCCACCCCACCATGCTCCGTGACACAACTCTGGTGTCTAATGCATATTAAATAAAAGATTTTCTATTCCCTGATATCCAAATTGGGAACCAAAGCCTCAACTGAAATGCTGTTGTACAATGTCAGGTTATAAATGCCACTGACACAATTTCAAGTCACCTGTCAACATTCAGCTGCTTCAGTTTCACAAGGTTGCCCTGCAGAGGGCCAGAAACCAAGAGCAGATGCCTCAGCCTCTTAGAAAAATGATTGCAAAATGATCACAGAATGAGAAATTTTAAAGTGTGTTTCAAATTTCTAAATAAAGAAAAATCTCCTGACACACAACAGGGACAGTTTATTGTTCCTGGTGAATTAATAGTGAATTTGATATAGCAGGACTGTTTCTGCAAACTCTCATATTTCCTATTCTCACTTCTTCCTCAGGTTCCCTCTGCAAATAAAAATTTCAGAGGTTTCCAAAAGTGCAAGCCAGTCCAGACAACCCAACAAACTTTTAATCTCCTGTAGCACTTAGCATCTATACTATTCATTGACTACATAAAATGCTTCAGGGTACAGAGAAACTTTAAGATTATCCACCTGCATTCTCATCTGATACTGGCATCTTCCCTGCCAACCCACTCAGAGACCAACCACTCCTGAGGAAGAGGAATTGACTTCTTCCTTAATACTTTATTATAATTAATCTCTTTACTATAAAAACATATATACACAGTAGAAAATTAAGGGGGGAAAAAAGAGAAAGACAATAAAAATAAACTCTCCTCATAATCAGTATTCTCAGAAAAAAAAATTGGTCACTAAAAAGTATTAGCGTTATTCCATTATAATAATAATTACTTATATAAATATATATTATAGGGCTATAATAAACATTTTTCTGGCTAAATCTTTGTGTGTGTCCATGAATAGTTTTTAAGATAGAATCTTAGAAATAGAATTAATCAATCAAAATTTTAAGATGTCTAACAATAATAATCACAAAAATACCATTAATATTAATAACAAATGTTCGCAGAGCATACTATGAGGTACTCTGTCTCATACTTCATATTCACAACAATCTTAGGAGGTAAATATTGTGTCACCTCCACTTTTAAAATAAAGAAATTGAGGGTTGGAAATTTACTTGAGTTCTCTCGAAAAGTATACTAAAATAACAATAAATGAGGGCTTCAACCCCTCATCTATGTCCACATAAACCCAAGTCTATGTCCACAAACCATGCTCTTTCCATTACACACATAAATGAGGAATCCCTCACTGTGCTACAATGAGTAAATGACCAGTGTTTTTACTAAAACAACACAAGTTAAGTGAAACAAAGAATGCCATGTTGGGAAAAGCCAAAAAGTCCTTAAATTCAATCCTCATCAGATATGTGAGTCATCCCACAAAGAACACTTAAAGGGAAGTCGCTCAGTCGTGTCCGACTCTTTGCAACCCCATGGACTAATGTAGCCCACCAGGCTCCTCCGTCCACGGGATTCTCCAGGAGAGAATACTGGAGAGGGTTGCCATTTCCTTCTCCAGGGGATCTTCCCAACCCAGGCATCGAACCCAGGTCTCCCGCATTGCAGGTAGACGCTTTAACCTCTGAGCCACCAGGGAAGCCCAATCTTTATTTATTTACCTTTAAAGACAATAAAGCATCTTTCTAGGTATTTCACCTTTAGACTACTCCAAGAATTACAAATAGAGGAAAACAACAGAATGGGAAACACTAGAGATCTCTTCAAGAAAATTAGAGATACCAAGGGAACATTTCATGCAAAGATGGGCTCAATAAAGGACAGAAATAGTATGGACCTAACAGAAGCAGAAGATATTAAGAAGACGTGGCAAGAATACAAAGAAGAACTGTACAAAAAAGATTTTCATGACCCAGATAATCACGATGGTGTGATCATTCACCTAGAGCCAGACATCCTGGTATGTAAAGTCAGGTGGGTCTTAGAAAGCATCACTACGAACAAAGCTAGTGGAGGTGATGGAATTCCAGTTGAGCTATTTCAAATCCTGAAAGAGGATGCTGTGAAAGTGCTGCACTCAATATGCCAGCAAATTTGGAAAACTCAGCAGTGGCCACAGGACTGGAAAAGGTCAGTTTTCATTCCAATCCCAAAGAAAGGCAATCCCAAAGAATGCTCAAACTACCGCACTATTGCACTCACCTCACATGCTAGAAAAGTAATGCTCAAAATTCTCCAAGCCAGGCTTCAGCAATACGTGAACCATGAACTTCAAGCTGGTTTTAGAAAAGGAAGAGGAACCAGAGATCAAATTGCCAACATCCGCTAGATCATTGAAAAAGCAAGAGAGTTCCAGAAAAACATCTATTTCTGCTTTATTGACTATGCCAAAGTCTTTGACTGTGTGGATCACAATAAACTGTGGAAAATTCTGTAAGAGAGGGGAATACCAGACCACCTGACCCACCTCTTGAGAAACCTATATGCAGGTCAGGAAGCAACAGTTAGAACTGGACATGGAACAACAGACTGGTTCCAAATGGGAAAAGGAGTATGTCAAGGCTGTATATTGTCACCCTGCTTACTTAACTTATATGCAGAGTACATCATGAGAAACGCTGGGCTAGATGAAGCACAAGCTGGAATCAAGATTGCCGGGAGAAATATCAATAACCTCAGATATGCAGGTGACACCACCGTTATGGCAAAGAGTGAAGAGGAACTGAAAGCCTCTTGATGAAAGTGAAAGAGGAGAGTGAAAAAGTTGGCTTAAAGCTCAACATTCAGAAAACTAAGATCATGGCATCTGGTCCCATCACTTCATGGGAAATAGATAGGGAAACAGTGGAAACAGTGTCAGACTTCATTTTTCTGGGCTCCAAAATCACTGCAGATGGTGATTGCAGCCATGAAATTAAGAGACGCCTACTCCTTGGAAGGAAAGTTATGACCAACCTAAATAGCATATTAAAAAGCAGAGATATTACTTTGCCAACAAAGGTCCATCTAGTCAAGGCTATGGTTTTTCCAGTGGTCATGTATGGATGTGAGAGTTGGACTGTGAAGAAAGCTGAGTGCTGAAGAATTGATGCTTTTGAACTGAGGTGTTGGAGAAGACTCTTGAGAGTCCCTTGACTGCAAGGAGATCCAACCAGTCCATCTTAAAGGAGATCAGTCCTGGGTGTTCATTGGAAAGACTGATACTGAAGCTGAAACTCTAATACTTTAGCCACCTCATGCGAAGAGTTGACTCGATGGAAAAGACCCTGATGCTGGGAGGGATTGGGGGCAGGAGGAGAAGGGGACAACAGAGGATGAGATGGCTGGATGGCATCACCAACTCGATGGACATGAGTTTGAGTAAACTCTGGGAGTTTGTGATGGACAGGGAGGCCTGGCGTGCTGCGATTCATGGGGTTGCAAAAAGTCAGATACAATTGAGTGACTGAACTGAACTGAACTTAAGAATTAGAAAATTCATTTTAATTCTGAACTGCAAATTATTTCCTTTTAGTCACCAATCACTAGTCTAGATCTAAACCGCAAAGCCATAATGACATTATCCCTCTGCCCTGTGATGTGACAGCCCTTTGCAAGTGTCATTCAATCCCCATGCTGTACTCAGGTCTTTTTCAAACCAACAGTTTCTTTAACTTTTCTTCCTACCTTAGACCACGGAGTGTTCTCCCCACTGGGAAGACTTCTGCTGACTATGATCCAGGTTGTGTATTTTTCAAGGCCAGGCATCAGCTGAGACACCAAGAGAGCCATCAAGCGACCGGCCATCAGGAATCTGTCTAGCATTATGTAAAGTTCATCAGGGACGTGCCCTGGGGGAACACTGTAGGTCTGATGGCTATGGGCCAGTTTCTGGTGAAGACAGGAACCATCAGCATCTTTGAGCACGCTTACAACATGCAGGTGATGAAGTTCAGCGTGAACCCCATTGTTAAGAGTTCCCACAGAAGCCAAGAACTGGCGGACCTGCCCAAGCTGGTGGAGGGGCTGAAGAGGGCAGCTAAGCCAGTCTGCATAGTGCAACTCATCACTGAGGAATCAGGGGATCGCTTCATCAATGGGGTGATGAGCTGCACCTATTGATCTTCCTGAAGGACCGAGAGAAGAACCTCACTGGCATTTCCACCAGGACATCCTAGCCGGTCGTGTAGCACCGCCAGACCATCAGCGAGGAGTCCCTCCGTGCTGTGCCCGTCCAAAGCTCCCAACAAGCAGAGCCGGCTGGACACAAAAGCGCGGCTCTTCCCCAACTCCATAGCCAAGGACGCTGACAAGAGGGGTCTGTCCTTCAGGAGCCCAAGTAGTAGGTCTCAATCTGGCGGAAAGTGTGAGTGAGACAATGCTGAGGCCCCCGGTACTTTGGGCTCTTGAGCACAGGTCACCCAGTACTACCTCAGTGGCATCCATCGGGACAGCATGGCAGCCGGCCATCAAGCGGGGGAGCTGTGTGGAGCACTCGCGGGGCGTCTGCTTCCGCGTCCCCAGTCTGACGCTGCACATGGATCCATCCAGGGCTTCCCACACCCGGCGCTGCCTCAACGCTGCATGCTGACCGCCTGCCCCGGGCGTGGAGCCCATTCACCTGTTGAGAGTCGGTGTCCGCAACAAGGGCCTAGTGGCATCCAACTGTCCTGCACAGGAAGCGGGGACACATCTTTGAGGAGTCCCGGGTGGCCGGCACTGCCCTGTTTGACGAGAAGTCACATCGACAAGTCCTTTGGCTTCACCGCCGACCTGAGGGCCCACACAGGCAGCTAAGCCTTCCCCTTCCTGGCACCTCCAGATCCTGCCCGCAGACCCCTTTGACCATACCAGCTGCCCCAGAGGTCGTGGGGGAGATGTGCAGGCACAAACGCCTGAAGGAAGGCGTTCCAGTCCCAGACAACTTCCAGGACAGATGTCAGTGGCCTCCCGTAGCGGCTCAGCCCCTGGGCACAGCCTTAAGCCCTGGGATCTCCTCACGACCCCTCACAAGATTGTCCAGACCCGAGATGCTCCGCCTGCAGGGTTTCTGGGGCCCACTTGGTACCATCCTCATCATAAATGCACCAGCTAGTGTGCTTAGAAACTCAGTCGTGTCTGACTCTTTGCCACCACATGGACTGTAGCCCACCAGGCTCCTCTGTCCATGGAACTCTCCAGGCAAGAATATTGGAATGGGTTGCCAACATCCTACTCCAGGGAATCTGCCTGACCCGGGAATTCTCCATTGGTGAGGAGGATTCTTTACCACTGAGCCACCTGGGAAGCCCACTCATCATGAACATTTGATGCCATTTCTTTCCATATCTGGTCCAAGATTTCAGAGCAACAGAAATGCCTTTGCAGAAAGGCCAGTGGAGGTGGAAGAAAGGAGGTGACACCTGCTGCAGCCAGCAGGGTAGGTAGGAATCGAAAGTGGTCGCCACACACTTTGGGGAAAAGAAACTAGAGACAGAATTAAAGTTTTAAAGATAGGATCAGGGGACTCAAGACCTCTTGGGTCAACAGCCCTGTTCCTCAGAGTCGCATCACTTTTATTTAGTGTCTTGGCAAGCAGAGAGTATCTGTTGTGTTAGTGTCCCTGATCACATCTCCCATTTTATTGATTACTTTAAATTATCTTTGTTATTTTCTTGTACAAGGGCTATCACCTAGCTGGAGGTCATAAACCTGCATGCTGCTGCTGCTAAGTCACTTCAGGTGTATCCGACTCTGTGCGACCCTATAGATGGCAGCCCACCAGGCTCCGCCGTCCCTGGGATTCTCCAGGCAAGAACACTGGAGTGGGTTGCCATTTCCTCGTCCAATGCATGAAAGTGAAAAGTGAAAGGGAAGTCGCTCAGTCACGTCCGACTCTTAGCTACCCCATGGACTGCAGCCTACCAGGCTCCTCTATCCATGGGATTTTCCAGGCAAGAGTACTGGAATGGGTTGCCATTGCCTTCTCCGCATAAACCTGCATATGCCTTGGGAAAACATCTTAGTGTGTGCACAAGCAGCGTTCTGAACTTGCGCTAACCTGGCGTTCCAAGGTCCACACTATGTTTTCCCCTAGCTTAGCAGGGCATGACAACCCCAACTGATCAACCCGATGTACTTTTATGTGGGTTATGCTGTATTGCTATATTTTGCTTTTATTCTTTTCCCATGGTGATTTTCTCATGGTTTAGCCAGAGCAACAGGCGGCTGACTATTAACCCCTGCAGACACTCAACACTTTTTCTTTCTCATTTCTTCAGAGGAAAACTCAAATTCTCCCACCCCAAGAAATTGTAAATAAACACATTGAGGTTTATTTGGGTAAGTGGCCTGTTGTCAATTTTCTCCTAGACAGGAGGAAGGAACAAGTGGTTAGACATTCTCCTTGAAACTAGAAGGCAGGAAATTTTGTGCCACGTCACCATGAGCATCTTCAGCTGTAATAGTGTCAACAGAATAATAAATTCGATATGGTGGTGATAAAAAAAAATTTGTGGTTGAAAAATACATAAATATGCAATGTGGCATGGTAAGTGAAACTACTGACAGGTACCGAAAGTTCTGAGATAGTACAGAGAAGGGAGTGGCTAACTCTGTGGGGATGAAGGAGTCATTCATTCCTTCATTTCATAAACATTTCCTGAATACATATTACATGCTGCAATGAGCACAAACCTGGATAAATACATTTTACAGCAAAGGGGAAAAGAAACATTTCAGGCGGAGGAGACCATATATAAGTATAGATGCCTGAAAGATCATGGTGAGTTTGAAGAACTGTAAGACATTCCAAATTGTGGAGAATAAAATTTTGCAGGAGAGAAGCAGCAGATGAGGCTGAAGTATGCAATAATTCATACTATGCATTGAGTGCAACACTTCATAATATGCATGCATGCATGCTCAGTGGTGACCTACTCTTTGCGACCCCATGGACTGTAGTGCACCAGGCTCCTCTGTCCATGGGTTTCTCCAGGCAAGAATACTGGAGCAGGTTGCCATTTCCTCCTCCAGGGAATCTTCCCAACTCAGAGATTGAACCTATGTCTCCACGTCTCCTGCATTGCAGGCAGATTCTTTACCACTGAGCCACCAGGAAAGCCCCCATAATTTGTGTAGGATGCAGTAATTCATATTATATGCAGTAAACAGCATAAGTAAATTTTATGAAGGTTCAAATCCCTGACAGAGTTTGTGGCTATTAAGTAAAAGTCTGAAACTGCTAGGAGCCTGTGACCCTCTTGAGAGGGTGGGGCAGCAGTCAGATAAGACAGGGAATCACCCTACTCCCCTCAGGCTGGTTGTGGCCCTACCCTACAGATGCCACCAGATGTAGCATGCCTGCCTCTCCTTCTACTTTCTCACCTTCCCTGAACTCTGCTGGGAGAAGATTTCAATCATTCTTTTCCTGAAAGATTCATGTACGACCTAAAGAAGTAGAGAGTTAAGGGCAGAAACAGAAATTGTGGCATTAAAAAAAAAAAAAAAGCTAAGATTCTGTTTAATTCTCAGAAGAGGAGTAAGTCATCCATGTTTGAGAACTGTTAGAATCCCCACGAAGGCTTCTTACCTTCCTAACCTTTCTTTGTTTCCTTATCTTCTAGCCATCTCCTCTTCTATTTGGGCCCTAGTCTTCTGTATCTCCTCTTCCCCTTTCTATCACTCCCTACAATTCCTGCCGGGATGTAGAGTCCTAGAGCCAGCCAGCTGTTGAGCCTGGAATATTCTGCAACCTCTGGTTTCAGCTAGATGCCAATGGAGGATTTCTCTGATATCCTTCTGTAAAATCCTTCTATAGGGTGCATTCTCCTGTGAAGGGACATTCGATGAGGGTGCCTCACCGCTCACAGATCTGCCTCCAGATTGCCTTTTGATGTTCCCTAAAAGCAAGGGAAGGAAGAAAGTTCTTCCTTTCAGATATTACCTTGTCTAGTCCATATAAGGAGCGTGCTCTCTTGTTGATGTAGCTTTAACCCTGCTTCTTTTGAATTAGTAACACTAGACCTCTGTCCAGGCCTGATTTTCATTAAAGGCTTTCCACATTAACTGAAAAATCACTCTACCTGGTCACCTGAGACAATGGGACTGTACTCAAAGAGTTTGTTCCTTATTGTCAGGTTTGTTCCTGATAAAAGTCTAGGAGGGGTGTGTGTGTGTGTTGAGTAGGGCAGAGTACAATGGTGTATTCACGTTTTCCAGCAGTTATGTAAATGTTTACTTGAAATTTGAAAAATTATCGCATTTTCTCCATCTCCATTGAGGACAGAAAAATCAGAAAGAGGATTGCCTTGTCAAGAGATTCAGTAAAGCACTTAGCCTCAGGAAACACAAAATCCAATACCTGGAGGCTATCGTTATTCTTACAAAAGGTGCATGCCTTAAGATCTCTAGGTAACTTGCCTCCTCCATGTCTTAGCTGGGGTTTGTGGTCCCTCTTAGGAAAGGGGCATTGAAGCCAGGTACCTCTCAGTGCAGCCCAGAACCTAAGATTCTAATGAGAGGACACAGTTTCTGTTTTGTTTTGTTTTTAATGTTTTCTTTTACTACCTAGATCACCCCATCCCAGATGCAACATCCTTTCAAAGTATTGAAGCTAAAGCAGGAAGGACACACTGTTTATACTTTTTTGCTTCTAGATGAGTGAATCATTTATTTCTGTGGTCTTCATCAGAGGAATCACCTCAAAGCAGCCCCACTCTCTGAGTCAATTCTACTGGGGTTCATAGTGACAAATGGAAACAAGAATAAAATAAGTCTCTGGCTAGAGTGAAATAACTGAAATAACTTCTTCAGGTCACTGAGAGGCAAGTGACAGATTGGGCCTCAGGTTAGATATTTACAACTGGCCTCCAGGTTTATATTTCTTGGGGCAAGAAAAAGATGGGTTCCAGACCAGACACTTAAAACTAGCCTCATGTTTGCATTTCCTGAAACAGAGGGTAGGTGAGTTCTAGGTTAGATATTTAGAACCAGCGCCCTTTTTGCTCTTTGAAATGTAATTAACAACTGAAACAGCCTAAATAGCCAGGCTTTGTCTCCTGCGGATACCTTAAGATAACAGTCATGGCAGGAACAGAAAGGGGCTGAACCATGAGATAAGAAGGTCACATATTTCCCATCCTTGGGACAAGGGAGACATTTCACATGTACAGAAAGGCTCCTTGGGGGTCAAAAAGAGGGGGCACCACCCCATAATAGGTAATGCTCCTATGTGATCCCTTAGGCCTCTGGGCTGGACTTCATCTTGGAAAAAGATTCACATGCATGTTGGGGAGGGTCCTAGGGTGGATTGCTGCTGCTGCTGCTGCTAAGTCTCTTCAGTCATGTCCAATTCTGTGCGACCGCATAGACAGAAGCCCACCAGGCTCCTCCGTCCCTGGGATTCTCCAGGCAAGAACACTGGAGTGGGTTGCCACTTCCTTCTCCAATGCATGAAAGTGAAAAGTCAAAGGGAAGTCACTCAGTCGTGTCCCGAGTCTTAGCGACCCCATGGACTGCAGCCTACCAGGCTCCTCTGTCCATGGGATTTTCCAGGCAAGAGTGCTGCAGTGGGGTGCCATTGCCTTCTCTGTAGGGTGGGTTAGGTGTGGAAAAAGAAGCCAGATATTTGGCTAGAGGTAAACAAAGACCTGGAAGAGATCTGCCCTATATAAATGATTTAACTGCCTCTTTACTCCTACTCATTAGGAGGGAGGCTCACAAGCTTTTCCTCCCAGTATGCATCTCTACCTTGCTTCTATCCTAACTAAACAAACTGTTTCTCTATGTGATCCATCACTTGTTGTTCTCCTATGTCTCTAATAATAAATTCTGTACCTCCATTTACAGTTTCTGCCTCCATGAGAAATGCATTTTTTAAAGGGGTCAAAGATCCAGGGGAAAATAGCTTCTAGTCTCCATCCCTTGTTAGTCTGGTGGCTAGGATTCCTGGCTTTCATCCAGACTACCCAGGTTCAGTTCTTGGGCAGGGAATTAACATCTCGCTTCCTGACACTGCTCACTGCTTCCTCTCCAACATCAACTGTTTTTCCTGGTTCACTGCTTCTGTTTTAGTCCCTAAACAGTGGAGCTTAATTTGGTTTTGTTTGTTTGTTTTTTAAGTGAAGGAGTTTTCTTTAATCCAACAATCTCACTTTGGGGGATTTGACAGAAATAATAAAATAATGGTGTGTGTACACTATTTATAGGATCAAATTTTAAAAGTACATTTTTCTTTCTTTCTCATTATTTAGCTGGTGACTATGGACACATATTTATCCTCTTAGATTAGAAAGGAAAGTTAATGTGGAATATGACTTTTGTTTTAATTGTGAGGCTAGCATGGGGTGATCAGGGGAGTAATAAAACATTTCACGATGACATTATTGACCCAGTGGATTATTGTTCCTTGTCTAAGTTGGTCATTCATAACAGGCTAATATGTACAAGAACTGGCATCAGTAAATATCGGATATTATGTAAGTCTTTGTTTCCTTTGGACAAGGAAGAAATTTCTTTGGTCAATAATTCAGAACCTCAGGAAAGTAGTTTCAAAACCATACTGTCACACTGCCAGCTCCCAGCACATTCATGTTCCGAGCACATGCAAGTCAGGTGGGCAGAGATTTATTAAGCAACTATTATGTGTCAGGCTGGGTGCTAGCAAGATATGGGGCAATGAAAATAAACAAGACATGGCTAAACTCTCAAGTTACTCAGTCTGTTTAGGTGGAGATAGGGAGAAACATAAATGAGGTGGATAATGTTGGTGATGATGACTTTTGGTGTGATGCACTTTTATGAAGAGAAGATCATCATTGGTCACGAGACCTACAGAAATAAAGGTGTGGGAATAAATGGATGAGCCTGTCAACATTTCCTATTATCAGGGTAGGAAGTCCAAGATAAGGAGAGGCAGTTGATGCAACTGGGAAAACTAGTTCTGCTAATCACAGAAGACCTTACATGGTTTCATGGAATTTGGATGGTTTCCCCCTGCCCCGCCCCTGTAGTTCCAATACTTTGGCCACCTGATGCATAGAGCCAACTCATTAGAAAAGACCCTGATTCTGGGAAAGACTGAAGGCAGAAGGAGAAGGGGACAACAGAGGATGAGATGGTTGGATGGCATCACCGACGCAGTGGACATGAGTCTGAGCAAGCTCAGGGAGATGGCGAAGGACAGGGAAGCCTGGCGTACTGCAATCCATGGGGTCACAAAGAGTTGGACATGACTGAGCAATAACAAGGCAATGAGAAGCCATGAAAAGGCTCTCTTAAGGAGAGTGATATGTTCAGATTTGCATTTAAGTTATATGACTTCAGTCTCAGATAGGCATATATGCAAGGGCAGAGAGTCCAGGCAAGCAACAGAGGAATAGTCTCTGTGAGAGATGGTGGGCCCTCCATGTGGGCAGTGATACAGACATGGAAAGGAAGGATAACTTTGAGAGCGATTCAGGCTAAAATAGATTAGATTAAGTAATTGATTAGATAGGAGAATGAATTAGAACATAAGATGACTCTTTATGTCTGAGTGACTGAAGATAAATAACAGAAGACAACAAGTACATTAGAAGAAGGAAGATAAGTTTAGTTTTATAAAAGTCTAAAAGGACTATAAGGTATATAAAAAGGGGTGTCTTGTAAGCAGTTGACTATATAAATCTGGGACTCAAGAGAGAAGTCAGGGCAGGAGATATCAACTTGGAAATCATGGAATGCACTTGTCTGGCTGGATCTAGGAGTCATATTCCTTATGGGCCAGGCACTGCACTTAACACTGGGTATATAGTAGATGCACAAAATAATTCTTGGTTCTTGTTCTCGTAGAGTTAACTATTTAGTGGTGGAGACAGACATTAATCAAAAAAGTGAAGCTACTACAAAGTAGTATAAGAGAGGGACTTGATTTTCAACTGGGGGTCATGGAAGTTCTAAGGAAATAACATATGGGGTAAAGTCATGACCCAATGGAAAAGTAATAGACCAAGGATAGAAACCCAGGTAACACCAAAATGTAGAGATTGGGAAGGGAGAACTGAAAAGGAGAAAAAGGCAGAAATATAGGTGAAGAAATAGAAACAACTATTGCCATGGAAGACAAGGAAGGAGAAAATTTCAAGAGAGAATGTTGCAACAATTTAAAATAGTTAAATTTAGCACAGAAGACAAGCAACATAGGGCTAAAATGACCCCTTGATTACAAGTATGGAGGTCTTAATGATATTGACAAGCAAATCACTGTAGAATTTAGAAGTCAGCTTTTAGTGAGTTGAGGAGTGAATGAGAAGCAAGAAACCGTTAAGGGGAGGAGAGCACAGTAGTTAGAGTGGAGCCTAAATCAAATAAGTGGTTGATTATAAGATCAGAGAAACTTTAACAGTGGGTTGACATTATAAGAAAGAAGAATCAGGGTCTGAGAGTAAATGGAAAGGCTGGGATCAAGAGAACAAGCAGAAGGAATAGCTTCAATTTGGAGGAAAGCACTCTATCCTTTTGGCTTCCCTGGTGGTAGAGCCAGTAAAGACTCTGCCTGCATTGCAGGAGACCACCTGCAATGCCAGGAGACACGGGTTCAAGCCCTGGTTTGGGAAGATCGCCTGGACAATGAAATGGCAACCCATGCCATTACTCTTGCCTGGAAAATTCCAAGGACAGAGGATCCTGGTGGGCTACAGTCCATGGGGTCACAAGAGTCAGACACAACTTAGCAACTAAACCACCACCACTCTATCCTTTTGGATTGGCAGAGAGAGGTAAAGGTGCATATGGATGTGGGTGTGTTTATAGAAGGAGACCTAGAATGTTGAACAGTTCATTACCAAAGGAGTCACTATTGTAGTTTATGAAAGAGTCGGCTTCTCTACTGAGAATGAGGGGCCTGAGAAAAGTATAAGTCAGCAGTCATTCCTGAGGGGAAAGGGAAAGAAAATGACAGGGGACAAGAAAAAGAGTTGAGCTGCTGCGCTGACCCTGACTTTGTAGAGGAGTCAACCCATCTGAAGATGTGGTTTTTCTCCAACCTATCATTTGACAATCTGGATACAGAAGGAACGTCATATTGCAGATTTCAAGATTAAGTTTTGCCTGGTGGCTGTGGCAAAACAGCCAGGCTGTAGAAGAATTAAAAGACTGAATGGAATTGTAGCTTAGGTCATCAACCATGTGGGCCAAGTCAAAGAAGGAAACAAGTGAGGCTAGAGAGGGGATGACTGGAATAAGAGGCTGAGATTTAAGAAGCTGGGGCCACTAGAAGGCTGAAGAACAAGAGTTTTAAGAAAGGAAATGCATGATATTGGGAAGGATTTGGGATTTGGTCTGAGAGTGGTTATATAAAGGATTTCTGATGTGGAATGGTTCCAAGCCAAAGATGGAGGTAACTCCAGTAAAGTGGGGTTTACTGGAGTTGGGGCTAAAAAACTGAGGCTCGGGTATTGGATAGTTCATCTACAGGGTCATTTGAACACATGGAATATCAGCAGGTAACAGGAAGGGGTGGAGACAAAAGGATAGTGAACCAGTTAAGAGTGGCTGGGAGGCTGGTATTTTTCAGTGATCAGAAGGAGTAGAAGAGGTACAATCTAGTGGCAGGACCCTTAAAAGAGAAGAGATTTTTACTGATTGATGTAAGAAGAGTTTGAAGCAGGCTTCTAGGGCTGCCATAACAAAGTACCACAGACTGGGTAGCTTAAAACAACAGAAATTTATTCTTACACAGTCCTAGAGGCTAGAAGTCCACAAGTCAGGTGTCCTTGGGGTTGGTTCCTTCTAGAGGCTCTGAAAGAGAATGTCTTTTATACTGCTCTCCTAGCTTCTGGTTGCCACTGGCAATCCTTGGTATTTTTTGGCTGACAGACGCATCACTCCAGTCCCTGCCTCCATCATCTGTGGTATTCTCTCCTCTTGTGTCTTCACAACATCTTCTTCTAAGGACATCAGACCTATTGGATTCAGGACCCTACCTACCCCAGTATGACCCTATCTACTCTTAACTAATGCAACAGCCCAGTTTCCAACTCAGGTGGCATTCTGAGGTACTGGAGGTTGGGACTTGAACATATCTTTTACAGTGACACAATTCAACACTTGGACAACTGGAAAAGGCCATTCCTATCACAAGAAGAACATGATCAGAGGATAAACAGAACAATGCACATCTTTGTGTGTCTGTTGTGGGGGTGGTATTTAGCAGGCATTAGCATCTCAGATTGGAGCCAACTTTCACTTAAAAAAATGAGAAAGAAGGAAATCAGAGGGGGTTCCAGTGAGCTTTGGGGAGAAGTGTAGGGCCCAAGCAAGCACCAAGAAGGAAAAGAATAAGGACAACAAAAGAGATGACTGGTCAGGGGCTTCATTGATGGGGTAATGATTGAAGAGGCCAGAGATACGCCTAGGGATTGGCTGTCCTGTGGCCCCAGAAGTAACTCCAGAGCTCTTGTGTGCACACGGCTGTGTAGAGACAGGCTTCTGCACTGAAGGAGGAAGAGTGTACTAAAGCCAGCTTAGAGATCCCAGAGGAACTTGCTTTAGAAAGGTCTGGGTGATAACTAGCATGCATAATAATAAAAACATACCTCTAATGGTGAGGAGAGTATAGCGGCCAAAACCCCAGGTTCGGCATTGGACAACCCAGGATGACACCAGGCCTCTGTCACTTAACAATCACTTTACTTCTCTGGGCCTCAGTTTCCACCTCTGTAAAATGGGGCCATCCTATCTCCTAAATCCATTGTGGGAATTACCCGTGCTAATGTCTGTATGGCATCTAGAGCATGGTTTCACATGAAGTAAATGCTCAATAAATGGCAGCCACTTATTATAACTTTTTATTTTGCAGCAATTGTACAAGGAATTCTTGTATATCTTTTAAATAAATTCACCAAATTCTGCTTACTTTTCCATTTTTTCTCTGTTATACATGCATGTCCCTCTGTATAGACACATCACTATTTATATCTCTTTCTATTTCTACTTATATCTCTATCTGTAATTTTCCTTCCCTAAACCTTTGAGAGTGAGTTTGGAGACACTGTGCCCCTTTAGTAAATAATCCAGTGTGTATTTCATAAGTACAAGAGTGTCCTCTTATAACCACACTGTGATTATCAAAACCAGGAAATTTGACCTGATACAATATTATCATCAACAATGTATATTCTTTTCAAGACTTTTATTTCTTTAGTGTAGTTTTAGGTTTACAACAAAATTGAGAGGAAGGTACAGAGATTTCCTATATATCCCCTGCCCCTACACATGCATGAACTTCCCCATTATCAACATCACTTCCAGAACAGTACATCATTTTTATTAAGAATAAATCTACATTGACACATCATAATAACCCAAAGTCCATATTACTTTAGGGTTCATGTTGTACATTCTATGGGTTTGGGAAACGTACAATGACATATATCCACCATTATAACATCACACAGAATATTTTCACTGCCTTAAAAATCCTCTGTGTTCTGCCCATTCATCTTTCCTCCCCTCTACTCCTGGAAACCACTGATCTCTTTATTCTCTCCACGGTTTTACCTTTTCCAGAATGTCACATAGTTGGAATCATATGGTATATAGCCTTTCTAGATTATCTTCTCTCACTTGGTAACATGCACTTAAAGTTCCTCCATGTTCTTTCATGACTTGATAGCTCATTAATTTTTAGCACTGAAAAATATTCCATTCCAGCTACTGAAGAATATCTTGGTTACTTCCAAGTTTTGGCAATTATGAATAAAGCAGCTATAAACATCATTTTGCAGGTTTTTGTGTAGACGTACGTTTTTAGCTATTTTAGGTAAAGATAAAGGAGCATAACTACTGGATTGTAAGGTAAAAGCATGTTTAGTTTTATAAGAAACCACCAATCTGCTTTACACAGTGGCTGCAACATCTTGTATTCTCAACAGTGTAGAAGAGTTCCTGTTGTTCCACATACTCCCCAGCACTGATGTTGTCAGTGTTCTGGATTTTGGCCATTCTATTTTTTTTTTCTTTTCCATTTATTTTTATTAGTTGGCGGCTAATTACTTTACAGTGGTTTTTGCCATACATTGACATGAATCAGCCATGGATTTACATGTGTTCCCCATCCAGATCCCCCCTCCTGTCTCCCTCCCCATCCCATCCCTCTGGGTCTTCCCAGTGCACCAGCCCTGAGCACTTGTCTCATGCATCCAACCTGGGTTGGTGATCTGTTTCACCCTTGATAGTATACTTGTTTCAATGCTGTTCTCTCAGAACATCCCACCCTCACCTTCTTCCACAGAGTCCCAAAGTCTGTTCTGTACATCTGTGTCTCTTTTTCTGTTTTGCATATAGGGTTATCGTTACCATCTTTTTAAATTCCATATATATGCGTTAGTATACTGTATTGGTCTTTATCTTTCTGGCTTACTTCACTCTGTATAATGGGCTCCAGTTTCATCCATCTCATTAGAACTGATTCAAATGAATTCTTTTTAATGGCTGAGTAATATTCCATGGTGTATATGTAGCACAGCTTCCTTGTCCATTCATCTGCTGATGGGCATCTAGGTTGCTTCCATGTCCTGGCAATTATAAACAGTGCAGTGATGAATATTGGGGTGCACGTGTTTCTTTCAGATCTGGTTTCCTCAGTGTGTGCCCAGGAGTGGGATTTCTGGGTCATATGGCAGCAGGATTTAGGATTTTGGCCATTCTAATAGGTGTGTGGTAATATCTCGTTCCTTGGAGAAGGGCATGGCAACCCACTCCAGTATTCTTGCCTGGAGAATTCCATTAACAAAGGAGCCTGGAGGACTACAGTCCACAGGGTCGCATACGACTGATGCAACTTAGCATGCATGCACCATCTCATTGTTGTATTAATCTACATTTCCCTGATGATACAGAATATGGAGTACCTTCCATATTAATTTTTCATCAATTTTCTGAAAACAGTTTCATAACTCTCTGGTTTTTCCCAGTCTAGGATCTAATTCTGTATCACACATTGCATTAGTTTTCATGTTTCTTTATTCTTCTTAATGGTAGCTCTCATTTATGTTATTTGGCCTTGATATTTATGAAAAGCACAAGCTAGTTATTTTGTAGAATGTCTCATGGGTTGAATTTGCCTGATGTTCCCTCATAATTAGATTCAGATTATTCATTTTTGTCAGGAAAACCAAAGAAGTAATGTTGCATCCTTCTTGATATATCATATCATGAGGCACATGATGTTAATTTGTTTTTAGAGATCAACCTGATCACTTAATTAATGGGAAACAGTTTTTATTTTATCATTCTTGTTGCTGTTAAAAATATAAGAGGGACTCTGTTTCAATATGATTCTCTTTTTACTGCCAAATAAAGCAGTATCTTTCCTGTGACCTTCATGGGTCAGTACACCTGAATTTGGACTTTTCATACGACTCACAGAGTAACCAAAACTGGAACAGAAAATGGTACTTTTAGGTGAACCAGAAGGAATTAGGACTTGGACTTGCTGAACCTGGTTCCATTCAAGGCCTAATTCCAGGATAATTACTCTGCATTTAAAAAGAAACACCTTCCATACTCTGCACTTCTTTTTGACTGAATTTATTTCCAAGTTTATTGTGATTGCCTTGGTCTGCTCCCCCTAATAATTCAGGATTCTTCTTAGGGATTACCTAAAGCACAGAACGGTTTGAGAGAGGTTTGGAACATTCATATCTTTCTTTTAGGAGAGCTCAGTCCAAACTTTGCTGTTGTTGTTTCAGAGCCCCTATGTCAAGGACTAACAGAGTGATCTGGGGTTGTTCAGAGACTTTAGTCTCCCAAAGCACATGGAGTTAGGCTTTCGATTTGTTACTCAAATACTGAAGAATTCTTTATGGTCATTGTTCTTGAACAACAAGCAAAGGAAATCAGTACCCTTCAAGCTTTAGTTTAATGGTGCTATGTACCATTAATGTGCTATGTACCACCAATGAATGGGTGGAAGGAAGAAGACTTACCTTTAATTCAGATGAAATATATGTGAGAAACGATCCATATCCATTAAAAAGGTCAGCTTTGCATCTCATGCCAAAGTTTTTCAGAAAAGGTAGCCCACTGCATTCATTTGATTTTCCTGATTTTGTATATCTGACTCTACATTTGTTTTTACAGAGCACAGACTAATGCAAGCACATTATTCATTCCTCACACCACTAATGAGCAAAGATTATAACTCATATAGCTCTCGGTGTATTACAGCAATAGCAAAACACTGCCAAATATAGCCATGTCTAACTATTATGAATACCTTTAAGCTTGGGGGCCATCACCTCAATAACTAGCACTATAATTAGCTATTTAATCAGACTGGCTTGGGAAAACACACTAAATACTATTATTGCACTGAATATCCAGTAGATGACTAATTGTCAACTTAAAAATGCGGAACCATGACTCTGTAAAATGTCTATAACAGTGTAAAATGCTTTACAATTATTCATTAAGAATAAGATGGGCATCTATTTCATGTCTCCAACCTACTAAATGTTAATGTTCAAGGTTTTATGCAGACCATGTTCATAAATTTACAAATTGTGTCCATGAATTTAAATCCTAATAACTCAGCTTATTAAACTACAATCACATCTTCTCCCTTAAAAGGCAGTGTTTTACAAGTAGACTATAAATGTGTTCATTGACTAATAATTACTTATATGACTTCCAACATAAGGTGACTTGCAGGTGTAGCTTGATTATTTTGTTGAGATGCTGAGATGATTCCCTATTTCCCCCAACTCATTCACTGTAATATTTTGGTGTGAACATATGCCTGTTACAGAGATTTCAATCTGCTTTTCTTCTTATGCCTCAGGCTCAAAAGGCAGCTTGAGGAATGTCTGCTACTCACCCAGCTTTGATGCTCTATCCAGAGGGAAAGGATCTCCACACAGCCCACGGGTCACCTGGGTACTGGTGACACCTCTCCTTCTGAGGGGCTGAAAGTAAAAGAAAGTGTTAGTCACTCAGTCGTGTCCGACTGTTTGCGACCCCATGGACTGCCCACCAGGTTCCTCTGTCCATAGGATTTCTCAGGCAAGTACACTGGAGTAGGTTTCCATTCCCTTCTCCAGGCAATCTTCCTGACCCAGGGATCAAAGCCAGGTCTCCTGCATTGCTGGCAGATTCCATTCCAAACTGGTCCTTTGAGAAGTTTATATGGATACTTTCCCAGGGGTTGCTACCACGTCCAGGCAGGCTCTTGCCGCCAGTCTGGCTAAATTCTGGACCAGGTGATGGTCTTCCTATCTAAATTTCCTTACAATTTCAAGTTGGTGGAATAGGATTATCCTTCCTATTGAGAAAAGCATTTGACTCTAAGGCAGTCAAATTAGTAGCAGGTCATCTGCAATAAATAGATATATTTATTCATTCTGCAAACACAAGAACTGTGAGGACATGAAATTGAAAAATATCAAGTCTAGCTTGTGTGAGCTTCATCCCCACAGATTGTACCTTCACCTCTGCAGAAAATGAAGGTGATTTGTGAGTTAGGGAGGAGGTTCTTGATCATTTAAAACCTTACGGAAGGAAATTTTACAGTTCCTAAGGTACCTATTTCAGTTGTTCATACTCCTCATAGCTAGGGCATTTTTATTTATTCTAACTCAGGATTTCTCAACATCTGCACTATTGACATTTAGGACGAGATAATTCCTTGTTGTGGGTGCTGCCCTGTGTGTTGTAGGATGTGAGCAGTCCCCCAGGCCTCTACTCACTGGACGCCAGTAGCACACCTGAGCTGAGACAAACAAAAGTGTCTCAGATGTTGCCAAATACTCCCTGGGGGACAGAGCTACTGATTTAACCTGAATTTGTTCTTTTACACTCTGACATCATGTTTTTCTTACTGTTTTTATTTCCTGGAGAGACAGAGACTAATTTGCCATTATTTTCTATTGAATAATATCAAGGGAAATCAGGCAAAGGGAACCAGAGATCAAACTGCCAACATCCGCTGGATCATCGAAAAAGCAACAGAGTTCCAGAAAAACATCTATTTCTGCTTTATTGACTATCCAAAGCCTTCGACTGTGTGGATCACAATAAACTGTGGAAAATTCTGAAAGAGATGGGAATATCAGACCACCTGACCTGCCTCCTGAGCAATCTGTATGCAGGTCAGGAAGCAACAGTTAGAACTGGACGTGAACAACAGACTGGTTCCAAATAGGAAAAGGAGTATGTCAAGGCTGTATATTGTCACCCTGCTTATTTAACTTATATGCAGAGTACATCACGAGAAACGCTGGGCTGGAGGAAGCACAAGCTGGAATCAAGATTGCCGGGAGAAATATCAATAACCTTAAATATGCAGACGACACCACCCTTATGACAGAAAGCGAAGAAGAACTAAAGAGTCTCTTGATGAAAGTGAAAGAGGAGAGTGAAAAAGTTGGCTTAAAGCTCAACATTCAGAAAACTAAGATCATGGCATCTGGTGCCATCACTTCATGGCAAATAGATGGGGAAACAGTGGAAACAAGTGGCTTTATTTTTCTGGGCTCCAAAATCACTGCAGATGGTGACTGCAGCCATGAAATTAAAAGACGCTTACTCCTTGGAAGAAAAGTTATGACCAACCTAGATAGCATATTAAAAAGCAGAGACATTACTTTGCCAACTAGGTCCGAATAGTCAAGGCTATGGTTTTTCCAGTGGTCATGTATGGATGGGAGAGTTGGACTATAAAGAAAGCTGAGCACAGAAGAATTGCTGCTTTTGAACTGTGGTGTTGGAGAAGACTCTTGAGAGTCCCTTGGACTGCATGGAGATCCAACCAGTCCAGCCTAAAGGAGATCAGTCCTGGGTGTTCATTGGAAGGACTGATGTTGAAGCTGAAACTCCACTACTTTGGCCACCTGATGCTAAGAGCTGACTCACTGGAAAAGACCCTGTGCTAGGAAAGATTGAAGGCAGGAGAAGAAGGGAATGACAGAAGATGAGATGGCTGGATGGCATCACTGACTCAATGGACATGGGTTTGAGTGGACTCCAGGAGTTGGTGATGGTCAGGGAGGCCTGGCGTGCTGTGATTCATGGGGTCGCAGAGAGTCGGACACTACTGAGCAACTGAACTGAACTGAACTGAAGCAGATGCAAAAGTTTCATCTTCTGACTGGACCTCATATTGTTAAGACTGTAACAGTGCAACACTGGCATGATTCTTTTAATTTTTATTGACAAGATTCCTAGTTTCCTTCCCCCCCCCCCCATTTTTTTCATTATGTTCATAAGCAAGAGTGTCATAGACAGATTGCTAGCTGGCTTTCTTTTGAAGTCAATGATTCTTAACTATTTTTATATGTCCATTAAATATGCAATTTGCTGAAAACTATGTAGCCTCTCCCTAGAAAGATATGCATATACATATAATTTTTGCACATAATAGGAAATTCAAAGGTACCACCTCTCTAAGCCCTTTCCTGCATCCCAGGTTAAGATTCTATGTTTTAAAACTAGTTCTGCTGTTTATAATAGCCAGGACATGGAAGCAACCTAGATGCCCATCAGCAGATGAATGGATAAGGAAGCTGTGGTACATATACACCATGGAATATTACTCAGCCATTAAAAAGAATTCATTTCAATCAGTTCTAATGAGATGGATGAAACTGGAGCCCATTATACAGAGTGAAGTAAGCCAGAAAGATAAACACCAATACAGTATACTAACACATATATATGGAATTTAGAAAGATGGTAACGATAACCCTATATGCAAAACAGAAAAAGAGACACAGATGTACAGAACAGAATTTTGGACTCTGTGGGAGAAGGCGAGGGTGGGATGTTTTGAGAGAACAGCATTGAAACAAGTATACTATCAAGGGTGAAACAGATCACCAGCCCAGGTGGGATGCATGAGACAAGTGCTCAGGCCTGGTGCACTGGGAAGACCCAGAGGGATCAGGTGGAGAGGGAGGTGGGAGGGGGGATCGGGATGGGGATTACATGTAAATCCATGGCTGATTCATGTCAATGTATGACAAAAACCACTACAATATTGTAAAGTAATTAGCCTCCAACTAATAAAAATAAATGGAAAAAAAAAGAAAAAAATAAAACTAGTGCTGCTTCCTTGAGTTATGATTTTGTGAGGTTATGAAACAAAGGAGGCCTGAATATGGATATTCATAATAATATATTCATAATAATAAATTCATAAGAGTCGGACATGACTGAGCGACTGAACTGAACTGAATATGGATAATAAAGTTTGATCAGCATGATGGCTTCGCTCTTTCTAGGTAAACACTGCAGGCACTGTTAACCTTTTCCCAAGCAACCTATTTTCATCTCCATTGTTATTGTGGGCCTCTGTGCTGTTGCTAACCCATTATTGCTCTTTGCTTTAATTACTAATTTTGACAGCAGCAGAGCCATATTACTCAACAATAGAAGACAGGATGTGTGCCACCCTTTCCCCTGCCTACCCACCATCCAGTAGCTGCTGCAGAACCAAACAGAGCTCTTTGAGGCTAGCATGACCTTGCTATGAGCTCATCCACCCCTTCAAACATACTCCCCCTGCAAAGAAAGAAAGAAACCATATGCACAGCAGCATTGATGAGCAGTCCAAAGGATTCCTTGGAAGGGAAGAACAAAAATTAGTATATTGTCAAGCAAATAACTTCTAAATAACTATACAGACACTTCTTTAATGTGGGTCTCTCTCCAGTTCTCGCATTCAATCTCTATTCCCTCTAGCACTCCTCTCCTCCTGTGCAGAGTAAGTACTCTTTGCCCTCAAACCCAGATGCCACACGCATCCTGGTGCACAGATAAAAAAGGCTTGAAGTTCATGGGGACTCCCCCCCTCAACTTTCTGAGAAGGCAGTTTAGGATCATCAATAATTATTTCAACATGTCCTTTGGTGAGTCACTTTCCCTCACCCCAAACTCAGTAATTTATCAGAGTATTTTTTTTTCTAAGCACATACAGTATTCTTCCCCAAAAGAATTCTCACATTACCTACTGAGGCTAATAGTTTTGCCACATCATTACACCAGTAAGAGGTAGCATAACTGGTTATTTTCTGTATTCTTGCTACTGAAAGTGTGCTCCCAGGATCAGCAGCATTAGTATTACCTGGGAATTTGTTAGAAATTCAAAAGCTCAGGCTCCACCCTGTTTTACTGAATCATTATCTGCATTTTAACAATAGTCCCAAATGATCTGTGTACATACTAATGTCCCCCCCCCCCCCACCACCATCTTCCTGTCCTTACTACCTAAGTTGGAGTTCCCCTGGGGTCCTGGAATAAACTGCCTCCTTCGTCCTCCATTCTGCGCCCAGACTGAAGAGTTGGTTTCACGTAATGGATGAGCCAGTAGGTTTCCTTTAGTTCAAAGTGGCTCCTCAGCCACCCATCTCCTACCCAACACTACACCCAGTACCTGAGATTATCTTTGATTACATTCTGGTCTCCCTATCACAAATCTTATGCTTTGGGGAGGGGGGAGGGTACAGAATCTGAAAATTTTATAATAATCCTCATTTACAGATGAGGAAACAAAGGCTCAGGAAGATCAAGTAACCTGTCCAAGTTCTCACAGATGATCAGGAGACAAAGGCAGGATCAAGCCCCAGTCTGTCCTTCCATCTGTATCATGCTGACATTCTTTTATAACCACAATGCCAGGTGTTAATAAGTTACTGGACATTCATTGTGTGTGTATTGTCAATGACAAATTGGCACTTGTCAAGAGCATCTGCCAGCTACTGAACAACAACAAGGGCATTTGCCATCCTGCCTCTGCAGAGACTGGGCTCCGCTGGTGGCTCAAGACTGAAGAATCCGCCTGCAGTGCGGGAGACCTGGGTTGGGAAGATCCGCTGGAGAAGGCAACGGCTACCCATTCCAGGATTCCGTTCCTGGACAGAGGAACCTGGCATGCTACAGTTCACGGGGTCACAAGGAGTCGAAGACTACTAAGTGACTTTCACACACTCTGCAGAGATTGAACTCTGTGCTGCTGCAGCTGCTGACCTTCAACACCCCCTGGGGGAGTTCAGGGTGGAGTTAGGCACTCTGTGCTCCAGGGAATACAGTGGAACTGGCCTTTAGATAGTTACATATTTTCAGGAACTGATTTCAAGATCCCAATCCTTGCATCTCTTCAGATGTAGAAAATCACTAAAATCCTTCATGGTGACATCAGCTCCTCCTGACTAGCAGAAAACCTTTTGTAAAGTAAGTGCTTGATTGCACTGAACACCTCCTTCACCAAAATCTTATACATTGACCTTCCCCCACTGCCTCTTGGGAGCAGTCTCAGAGTTATCTGATGTACTGTCTCCTGCGATGCAGTCTTCCTTTTGCCCTGAATAAAACTTAATTCGCAACTCTCACATGGTGTAACTTTTTTAGTCGACAGTTAATATGTACATATGAGATTCTTTTCATAAGACCTTGTCCTTTTATTCAAGCAGCCCATATTTGGAGGCTGTTACTGACAAGTAAATTAGCAATACACTGTGATACGTGATACCATGGTGCTAAGTGAGGATGCTATGAACACTGACAGAAGGGACGTCTAATTCAGCACTGGCTACGAAGCTAAGTTTACTTAGAAGCATGATATTATGGCTGAAAAATATGGGGAGAAGAATATTTGAGCAGATAAACAGTGTGAAGTTCAGAAATGAGAGATCATGTGGCCAGTTCAAGGAATGGAAAGAAACACGGTGACTGACGCTGCAGCGCGTGGGGAGGAGGGGTGGGTGAGTCACCCAATGAGAAAAGGCCCAAATGGAAGCAGGATTCTGGTTATGAAGAACCTCAGAAGGCACATAAGGAGTTTGAAGTAAAAGAGCCTCACTGAAGTTTTCAAGGAGGGACATGATCATGTTGTGTTTTAGAAAAGATGGCTCTTCTGTGTGGTGATAGATTCAAGGGAGGGCATGAGAAAAATAATGGAGTTGAGTTAGAAGGAAGTTAATATAATATGGACAAGAGATAATGGTGGCCTGAATTAGGACAATAGCAGGAAGGATAGAGATGCAAAAGGTAGATCTCTTTAGGGGGTAAATTTCAGTGGGGTTTGATTGATGAAATGTGAGTGTAAGCAGAATGAACAGTATGAAAAGGCAAAAAGATACAACAATGAAGGATGAACTCCCCAGGTCCGTAGGTGCTTAATATGTTACTGGAGATCAGTGGAGAAATAACTCCAGAAAGAATGAAGAGACAAAGCCAAAACAAAAATAACACCCAGTTGTGGATGTGACTGGTGATAGAAGTAAAGTCCATTGCTGTGAAGAGCAATATTGCATAGGAACCTAGAATGTTAGGTCCATGAATCAAGGCAAATTGGAAGCAGTCAAACAGGAAACGGCAACAGTGAATGTCAACATTTAAGGAACCCAAGAACTAAAATGGGCTGGAATGAGTGAATTTAACTCAGATGACCATTATATCTACTACTGTGGGCAAGAATCCCTTAGAAGAAATGGAGTAGCCATCATAGTCAACAAAAGAGTCCGAAATGCAGTATTTGGATGCAATCTCAAAAATGACGGGATGATCTACGTTCGTTTCCAAGGCAAACCATTCAGTAACACAATAATCTGAGTCTATGCCCTGAGCAATAACGCTGAAGAAGCTGAAGATCAATGGTTCTATGAAGACTTACAACACCTTCTAGAACTAACACCCAAAAAAGATGTCCTTTTCATAACAGAGGATGGGAATGCAAAAGCAGAAAGTTAAGAAATACCTGAGGTAACAGGCAAATTTGGCCTTGGAGTACAGAAAGAAGCAGGGCAAAGGCTGATAGAGTTTTACCAAGAGAATGCACTAGTCATAGCAAACACCCTCTTCCAACAACACAAGAGAAAACTCTACACATGAACACCACCAGATGGTCAATACCGAAATCAGACTGATTATATTCTTTGCAGCCAAAGATGGAGAAGCTCTATAAGTCAGCAAAAACAAGACCAGGAACTGACTGTGGCTCAGATCATGAACTCCTTACTGCCAAATTCAGACTGAAATTGAAGAACATAGGGAAAACCACTAGACCATTCAGGTATGACCTAAATCAAATCCCCACGATTATACAGTGGAAGTGAGACATAGATTCAAGGGATTAGATTTGATAGAGTGCCTGAAGAACTATGGACGGAGGTTTGTGACATTGTATAGGAGACAGGGATCAAGACCATCCCCAAGCAAATGCAAAAAAGGCAAAATGGGTGTCAGAGGAGGCCTTACAAATAGCGGTGAAAAGAAGAGAAGCAAAAGACAAAGGAGAAAAGGAAAGATATTCCCATTTGAACACAGAGTCCCAAAGAATAGCAAGGAGAGATAAGATAGCCTTCCTCAGTGATCAGTGCAAAGAAATAGAGGAAAACAATAGAATGGGAAAGACTAGAGATCTCTTCAACAAAATTAGAGATACCAAGGGAACATTTCATGCAAAGATGGGCACGATAAACGACAGAAACGGTATGGACTTAACAGAAGCAGAAGATATTAAGAAGAGGTGGCAAGAATACACAGAAGAACTATACAAAAAAGATTTTAATGACCCAGATAATCACGATGGTGTGATCACTCACCTAAAGCCAGACATCCTGGAGTGCGAAGTCGAGTGGGCCTTAAGAAGCATTACTATGAACAAAGTTAGTGGAGGTGATGAAATTCCATTTGAGCTATTTCAAATCTTAAAAGATGATGCTCTGAAAGTGCTGCACTCAATATGCCAGCAAATTTGGAAAACTCAGCAGTGCCTACAGGACTGGAAAAGCTCAGTTTTCATTCCAATCCCAAAGAAAGGCAATGACAAAGAAAGCTCAAACTACTGCACAATTGCACGTATCTCTCACACTAGTAAAGAAATGCTCAAAATTCTCCAAGCCAGGCTTCAACAGTACATGAACCATGAACTTCCCAATGTTCAAGCTGGATTTATAAAAGGCAGAGGAACCAGAGATCAAATTTCCAACATCTGTCGGATCATCAAAAAAGCAAGACAGTTCCCGAAAAATACCTACTTCTGCTTTATTGACTATGCCAAAGCCTTTGACTGTGTGGATCACAACAAACTGTGGAAAATTCTTCAAGAGGTGGGAATACCAGACCACCTTACCTGCCTCCTGAGAAATCTGTATGTAGGTCAAGAAGCAACATCAGAACTGGACATGGAACAACAGACTGGTTCCATATTGGGAAAGGAGTATGTCAAGGCTGTATATTGTTACCCTGCTTATTTAACTTATATGCAGAGTACATGATACGAAATGCTGGGCTGGATGAAGCACAAGCTGGAATCAAGATTGCAGGAGGAAATATCAATAACCTCAGATATTCAGATGACACCACCCTTATGGCAGAAAGCGAAGAAGAACTAAACGGCCTCTTGATGAAAGTGAAAGAAGAGAATGAAAAAGTTGGCTTAAAACTCAACATTCAGAAAACTAAGATCATGGCATCTGGTCCCATCACTTCATAGCAAATAGATGGGGAAACAGTGGAAACAGTGACAGACTTTATTTCTTGGTCTCCAAAATCACTGCAGATGGTGACTGTATCCATTAAATTTAAAGAGGCTTGCTCCTTGGAAGAAAAGCTATGACCAACCTAGACAGCATATTAAAAAGGAGAGACATGACTTTGCCAACAAAGGTCCGTCTAGTCAAAGCTATGGTTTTTCCAGTAGTCATGTATAGATGTGAGAGTTGGACTATAAAGAAAGCTGAGTACCAAAGAATTGATGCTTTAGAACTGTGGTGTTACAGAAGATTCTTGAGAATCCCTTGGACTGCAAGGAGATCCAACCAGTCCATCCTAACGGAAATCAATCCTGAATATTCATTGGAAGGACTGATGCTGAAGTTAAAACTCCAATACTTTGGCCACCTGATGCGAAGAGCTGACTCATCTGAAAAGACCCTGATGCTGGGAAAGATTGAGGGCAGGGGGAAAAGGGGACGAAAGAGGATGAGATGGTTGAATGACATCACCGACTCAATGGACATGAGTTTGAGTAAACTCCGGAAGTTGGTGATGGACAGCGAGCCTGGTGTTCTGCAGTCCATGGGGTCACAAAGAGTCAGACATGACTGAACGACTGACCTGAACTGAACTGAAAACAGAATGAGGACATCAGGATATTGTCCTCCATTTTTGCCTTAGGCAGGGGTGTAGATATTGGTACTATATATTTGAGTATGTTATCAAAAATATTCCTATATTCCTATAAATTATCTCCTAATTAACATGTGAATGCTACTTTATTTGCTAATACACTATGGCCAGATTTGCCCTTGTTATGGTTACAGGAAGTCTCGTTAATCATTTATTAAAGGTGAACATGCTTACCTGTGCAACTGGATCATTACAGAGTTTACACATTGAGAATTACTGTCACAGCATGATGTCATAACAAAAACCATTATGGGAAACATTGAAGATTCTAGTCATTTCAACAAAATTATGCTTCCACTATAAACAGTCCTTTGGTTACTGAATTATTAAACTAAAATAAGAGAGGAACAAATAATAAGCCACAAACTATAGATGTGAAATAAGGAACTGGTCATAAAACATAAAGATTGTCAAAGAAAATTAATATTGGCCACAGGGAAAGCAAACCTGGAAGCTTATATAAGAGCAATGTATTGGCTAGTTCTGACTTCAGATATGACTACTAAAATCTCCATCCCCAAATGCCTATAAATAATTCTCAGTATCTTTTTTGACAGTACATGTGAAAACAGGAGTAATTTATTGAAAATCCCATGTATTTTAAATCTTAAGGATTAGGTTATAAATAAATTAAATATTTATTTTTTCATGTACTAAGAGGAAGCTAGAACAACAGAGAACCAGTTGCTTTTTCTCCCTAGCAGAGGGACAGGGAGAAAAGGCAATCTTATTTTTTTTATTTATAGCTGTAGGCCAAAACGTAAAAGTTAATTGTGAAAATGATACTAGGATTTCAAAGTTGTATAAGAAATTTATGCATATATTGAAACTATGGTTGAAAAACATTCATAAGGGTTTTTCACATGATTTACATGAATCAGTTATCATTTTGTTTGAATTAGTTGTATGTTCGCTTTGGTCCACGACAGTCATTCTAATTCTCATGTATCCTCCTTCATCTTGCATCAAAAGATGCTATAGAAATATAGGCATTAAACTCACTGTTTTCCTGACAGGGGATGTTGTCAAGGGCTAACCGTTCTCTGCTGCATATCACTTTTATAGGTATTCCCTAGGGACTTTTGCTCATGTTTAAATGCCAGCAAAACTCCTTCTGAGAAAATGCAGTATTTTTATCTTATAGATAAGATAGATCTTTAGCTAATCAAGTTTATTTTTCTTTTAGTTTTGACCACCAGGAAGGTAACTGCAAACTTTTGGGGCCCACCTTTATTATTATGCTTAGAAAGCATCACTACTAACAAACCTAGTGGAGGTGATGGAATGCCAGTTGAGCTATTTCAAATCCTAAAAGATGCTGCTGCTAAAGTGCTGTACTCAATATGCCAGCAAATTTGGAAAACTCAGCAGTGCCTACAGGACTGGAAAAGCTCAGTTTTCATTCCAAGGAAATACAATGCCAAAGAATGTTCAAACTACTATACAACTGCACTCATCTCACACTCTAGCAAAGTAAAGCTCAAAATTCTCCAAGTGAGGCTTCAACCATACGTGAACCATGAACTTCCAGATGTTTAAGCTGGGTTTATAAAAAGCAGAGGAACCAGAGCTCAAACTGCCAACATCTGTTGGATCATAGAAAAAGCAAGACAGTTCCAGAAAAACACCTACTTCTGCTTTATTGACTACGCCAAAGCCTTTGACTGTGTGGATCACAACAAACTGTGGAAAATTCTTCAAGAGGTGGAAATACCAGACCATCTGACCTGCCTCCTGACAAATCTGTATGCAGGTCAAGAAGCAACAGTTAGAACTGGGCATGGAACAACAGACTGGTTCCAAATTGGGAAAGGAGTACATCAAGGCTGTATATTGTCACTCTGCTTATTTAACTTATATGCAGAGTACGTCATGCAAAATGCCAGGCTGGATGAAGCACAAGCTGGAATCAAGACTGCCGGGAGAAATATCAATAACCTCAGATATGCAGATGACACCACCCTTATGGCAAAAGTGAAGAACTAAAGAGCCTCTTGATGAAAGTGAAAGAGGAGAATGAAAAAGTTGGCTTAAAATTCAACATTCAGAAAACTAAGATCATGGCATCTGGTCCCATCACTTCATGGCAAATAGATGGAGAAATAGTGGAAACAGTGACAGACTTTATTTTCTTAGGCTCCAAAATCACTGCAGATTGTGACTGTAGCCATGAAATTAAAAGAGGCTTGCTCCTTGGAAGAAAAACTATGACCAACCTAGATAGCATATTTAAAAGCAGAGACATGACTTTGCCAACAAAGTTTCGTCTAGTCAAAGCTATGGTTTTTCCAGTAGTCATGTATGGACGTGAGAGTTGGACTATAAAGAAACCTCAGCACTGAAGAATTGATGCTTTTGAACTGTGGTGTTGGAGAAGACTCTTGAGAGTCCCTTGGACTGCAAAGATATCCAACCAGTCCATCCTAAAGGAAATCAGTCCTGAATATTCACTGAAAGAATGGATGCTGAAACTGAAGCTCCAAGACTTTGGCCATCTGATGCAAAGAACTGACTCATTAGAAAAGACCCTGATGCTGGGAAAGATTGAAGTCAAGAGGAGAAGGGGATGACAGAGGATGAGATAGTTGGATGGCATCACCGACTCAATGGACATGAGTTTGAGTAGGCTCTGGGAGTTGGTGATGGACAGGGAAGCCTGGGGTGCTGCAGCCTATAGGGTCGCAAAGAGTCATACACGACTGAACGACTGTACTGAACTTTAGTTATTATATGGAATATAATTCTCACAAACCCTTGGGTTTTTTTTTCTCAAATTATGTAGGAACTTAAAGAGAGTTATAACTTCCTTATATTTATTGCCCTCAGACAATTTTAAGAACCCAACCAAATAGACAAAATTTAATGCAAACAAAATGATAAAACTAATACAGTTCATTTTAATGGCATTAGTAAGCATGAGGGACAAAGCTGTAGTGACAAAATTGATCACTACTTATAGGATTCTCTTGAACCCTATGCCTGTTTTTATGGTGTATGGTGTGATAACTCAATTCTTTCATTCCTTCTCTTCATTTAACTTACTGTGAAACTGTCATCCATATAGTATGTTGCAGTGACATTTAGGCTCTGCTGGGTGCAAACATATCCTTTAGATTTTAGGCCCCATCTCTTGTTTTTCTCATTGACTATAAAGACAAACACAATCCCAAGGATGAAAATACCATGGCAGTACTGTCGACTAAAAAAAGATGTACAACTTGAGAGTTGTGAGTTAAGTTTTATTTGGGGCAAAATAAGGACTTCAGCCCGGGAGGCAGCATCTCAGATAGCTCTGAGCGACTGCTCCTAAAGAGGCAGTGGGGCAAAGTCAATATATGAGGTTTTGCTGAAGGGGGAATTCAATACTGTGAATCATTCAATTTACAAAAGGTTTTTTGTTAGTCATGAGGATCTGATGTCACCATGAAGGGATTTAGTGCTTCTCTAGATATGAAGAGATGCGAGGAGATCATAAAATCTGTTCCTAAAAACATTCAACTATCTAAAGACCTGTCCCACGAGATTCCCTGGAGCAAAGAGTTCCTCACTCCACCCTGAACTTCCTCAGGGGTTGTTAAAGGTCAACAGCTATAGCAGCATGGGGTTCAATCTCCCTAGAGGCAGATGGCAAATGCCTCTGTGTTCAGTCCTTGGCAATGCTCTTGGTAAGTGCCAATTTGCAGTTGACAGTACTAGGTGCTCATACAGATCACCTAGAGTGTTCTTACATATTTTCTAAATTACCATAAAAATCAATATGCAAAAATACTAAATGCTCACAGAAAACTATCATTCCCTAAGAATGTATTGGGTATCTTCCAGTTGAGAACCGCTAATTTAAGGATTAGTGATTCATCGGTTTTCCCTTTGGTCTCATCTTTCCATTCTATGTTTATTTTCTACTTGACCTCAGTTTTAGAAAATATCTATTTTTTTAATTGTGCTATATGCTCTAAGGTAAATTACTAAACTCCTCTTCTGAAGCAGAATAATGCTCCCAATGAAATAACCTAGAGGCAATTGGCTTCAAACACCATCAGCCACAGATTTGTGCTGAATTTATTTATTTTTCTGCAGTCCTCCTCTCCTGTGAGCTTTTGACGTCCATTCTCAAAGTCCTAGAAAGAGAATGAAATAATTTAAAAATTTTTTTTCTGTTAAAAATACCATTTAATATCTTTGCTCATTTATGTCCTAACTATTATAGATAAAATAAATTAGCCTAATACCAAATTAGCTTTAAACTTAGAAAACACTTATATGGAGAGACAGTACAAAATCTTAATATGGGTATCAAGAGAGAAGGTTGTCAAGTCCTCTGACAAAACTGTCTAAGTCTTCAATAGCACCCTTGTCCTCAGTGACTTTCTGAGAATATCTTGCTCATCCTGTTTCCTACACAGTCCGTAGCTAGCCTCAAGTTTAGGTGGTGCTCTTCTAAGAAGCATGCCTATTTAGGCCTAGCAAAGTGGAATGTATATTCAGCTTGATAATGTGAAAATGGGTTGTGAGCAGAAAACAGTGTGGCTTTGGGTTGCCTTAGGGAGCCTACAAATGGATCCCTTTATAATCAAAGTTCTTTTTTTTTTTTTAATAATTTTGTTTGTTTAGTTAGTTATTTTTGGCTGTGCTGGGTCTTCCTGATGCACGCAGGCTTTCTCCAGTTGTGGCCAGAGGAGGGATACTCTCTAGCTTTTCATTGCAGAGGCTTCTCTTGTTTTAGAGCACAGGCTCTAGGATGTGCAGACTTGAGTAGCTGCAGCTCATGGGCTCTAGAGCGCAGGCTCAGTAGTTGTTGCACATGGTTTAGCTGAACCATGGCATATGGGATCTTCCCAGATCAGAGGTCAAATTAGTATCCTGTGAATTGCAAGGCAGACTCTTAATCACTGGACTACCAGAGAAGCCCTCAAAGTTTGTTTAAGGGAGAAAAACCTACACTAGACTGGCACCTAAGTTCAAACCCTGCTGGAAACAATTCTAAGGCCTCAAAAAGAGGCAAAGCAGCAATTCTGAACTAGGGAAGATCCTCACACACATAAATGCAACCTAAGAGCCAAATGGCCTAGATATCTATGGAATGGATATAATCCGTACCACTCTGCTTGTATTTCTGTTCACCCACTAGACTCGAGAGCATGAATTCAGGTTTTATTCACTTTTAACTCCTCAGAATTTGGTATTTAGTAGGTGACAATGTTTATTTATAATACTTACATTCTCATAGCTATAGAAAAACACAAGTGTGGTAGGAACTGGTTGGCTATTCACCAAACTCCTTTTCCTTTCCTCCTGGGCCCAAAACTAGTTTACATTTCCAACTGAACTTGACCAGTAAACTGGGAAAAACTGGATATTTTTTGTCACTTTCTGACCCATTCCATGTAAACTTGCCATGTGGTCCCCACCCCATCTTTCTTCTCCTGCCTGCCTCTGGATGTTAGTACCCATAGCAACCTTGGAAGCTAGCATCAAAGATGGCAGAGCTTACGTCAGCTTGGATCCCTGAATGAGCCTCTTTGGCAGACCCTTGCTGCCAATTAGACTCAACATGAGTAAGAAATAAAGTTTTGTTTTGTTAAGCTACTGATATTTAGTGTCTGTTTGTTTCAGCAGCTAGTACTATCCTAACTTAATACAACACATTAAATAGATAATGCTTTACTGACATTATTGAAGGAAAAGTATCATAATGCTAAGTGTGCTAATATTTAGTCAGTCCTGGGCTTGAGTTCTGGATTTGACACCTTCCAACTCAGAGACATTGGGTGTACATTCAGCACTCTGGTCTCAAATCAGGGTTGTTGAGAAGATTAAATGAAATCTCTCATGGCTATACCCTAGCACTTTGAATCACATATGTAGTGTGACTACATGGCTGTGAGAAGGGCAGTCCTCTCCACTTGACTGACTTCTTCCTGATCTCTTCCATTCTCATGATCTCACACTTAATCTCTTTTCTAATTAGAAAAAGAAGTTCCCATCAGACCTGGGCTTGCCTTCTGATATGGCACATTTTGAACTCTGATAATTTTTTCAGCTATGTATTATCTCAAACGCTATTCAAGTTTCAGAGTCCACCTCTTAAGAAACATACTTTTCCATATGTTCCTCTTGTGAACAATTTTTAGATTGTCAGACTCTTCAATATGCTAACAAAGTTCTATAAAGAACCCTGATTTGACTCTAGGAAGAAACTCCAATGGCATTATGAATGCTGCCACTCAGACCTAGCATGACTATAAGTGAGGGAAGGGACATCATGTCCTTGAGTCTTATACCAGGTAGGGAATATTTTCTACTACCCATTTTAACCATTACTTATAACCACTGCCCCCCAAAAAACATGATTTTGTTTTCCAAATAGCTGACTGAGCCCAGTAAGATTTAATTCAAATGAAAACTTGGATTTTGCTAAATGATGTTTTAGCTATCCAAATAATGCTTAAATTTGCCAGATAATGGAATTCCACCCTGCCCAGTTTGTTATCATTTTCATTTATATATCTGTAGTCAGATGTTTCTTGTTTGTAAACAAAGAAGCCTTTGCTGAGTCAGTGAAAGCCAGAGAACCACGTTGTCCGCTAAGGGAAAATACTAAGGATTCTGCACATTTCCTCTTAACTGATTGGAATGTGAAGTTGGCAAAAGCAAGGTGATCCCCAGCCACAGATGCCATATGAGAGAAACACAAAAGGGCAGAATCCAAGACCAAAAGGCTTGAGTGCCCATAATGGCAAGCACCAGGTCAGCACATTTTTTTTTTTTTATTTTAAGATCAGTACATCTCTAAACAGTATAGCAGTGCTAGGCAATTTTAGATTAGATAAACTGGCAGCAAACACCCTCTTCCAGCAACACAAGAGATGACTCTACACATGGATATCACCAGATGGTCAATACTGAAATCAGATTGATTTTTTTCTTTGCAGCCAAAGATGGAGAGGCTCTATAAAGTCAGCAAACATAAGACTGGGAGCTGACTGTAGCTCAGATCATGGACTCCTTATTGCCAAATTCAGACTGAAATAGAAGAATGCAGGGGAAACCACTAGACTGTTCAGGTATGATCTAAATCAAATCCCTTAGGATTATACAGTGAAGTGAGAAATAGCTTTAAGGGATTAGATCTGATAGATAGAGTGTCTGAAGAACTATGGACAGAGGTTCGTGACATTGTATACGGGAGGCAGTCCCATCTCAAAGAAAAAGAAATGCAAAAAGGCAAAATGGTTATCAGAGGAGCCCTTACAAATATCTGAGAAAAGACGAGAAGCTAAAGACAAAGGAGAAAAGGAAAAATACACTCATCTGAACGCAGAGTTCCAAAGAACAGCAAGGAGAGATAAGAAAGCCTTCCTCAGTGATCAATGCAAAGAAGTAGAGGGAAACAATAGAATAGGAAAGACTAGAGATCTCTTCAAGAAAATCAGAGATACCAAGGGAACATTTCATGCAAAGATGGGCACAATAAAGGACAGAAACACACAATGGTGTGATCACTCACCTAGAGCCAGACATCCTGGAGTACAAAGTCTAGTGGGCCTTAGGAAACATCACTATGAACAAAGTTAGTGGATGGAATTCCAGTTGAGCTATTTCAAATCCTAAAAGATGATGCTGTGAAAGTGCTGCACTCAATATGCCAGCAAATTTGAAAAACTCAGCAGTAGCCACAGGCCTACAAAAGGTCAGGTTTCATTCAATGCCAAAGAATGTTCAAACTATCACACAATTGCACTCATCTCTCACGCTAGCAAAGTAATGCTCAAAATTCTCCAAGCCAGGCTTTCACAATACGTGAACTAGGAACTTCCAGATGTTCAAGCTGGATTTAGAAAAGGCAGAGGAACCAGAGATCAAATTGCCGACATCCGCTGGATCATCGAAAAAGCAAGAGAATACCAGAAAAACATCTACTTCTTTACTGACTATGTCAAAGCCTTTGACTGTGTTGATCACAAACAACTGTGAAAAATTCTGAGAGATGGGAATACCAGACCACCTTACCTGCCTCCTGACAAATCTGTATGCAGGTCAAGAAGCAACAGTTAGAACTGGACATGGAACAATGGACTGGTTCCAAATTAGGAAAGAAGTACATCAAGGTGTATATTGTCACCTTGCTTATTTAGGTTATATGCAGAGTACATCATGCACAATGCCTGGCTGGATGAAGCATAAGCTGGAATCAAGACTGCCGGGAGAAATATCAATAATCTCAGATATGCAGATGACACCACCCTTACGGCAAAAAGTGAAGAGGAAGCAAAGAGCCTCTTGTGCTGAAAGTGAAAGAGGAGAGTGAAAAAGCTTACTTAAAACTCAACATTCAGAAAAATAAGATTATGGCATCCGGTTCCATCACTTCATGGCAAATAGATGGGGAAACAATGGAAATAGTAACAGACTTTATTTTCTTAGGCTCCAAAATCACTGCAGATGGTGACTGCAGCCATGAAATTAAAAGATGCTTGCTCCTTGGAAGAAAAGTTATGACCAACCTAGACAGCATATTAAAAAGCAGAGATACTACTTTGCCAACAAAGGTCCATATAGTCAAAGCTGTGGTTTTTCCAGTAGTCATGTATGGATAAGAGAGTTGGACCATAAAGAAAGCTGAGCACCAAAGACTTGATGTTTTTGAACTGTGGTGTTGGAGAAGACTCTTGAGAGTCCCTTGGATTGCAAGGAGATCAAACCAGTCAATCCTAAAGGAAATCAGTCCTGAATATTCATTGAAAAGACTGATGCTAAAGCTAAAACTCCAATCCTTTGGCCTCCTGATGTGAAGAAATGACTCATTAGAAAAGACCCTGATGCTGGGAAAGATGAAGGCAGAAGGAGAAGGAGACGACAGAGGATGAGATGGTTGGATGCCATCACCGACTCGATGGACATGAGTTTGAGTAAACTCCAGGAGTTGGTGATGGACAGGGAGGCCTTGTGTGCTACAGTCCATGGGGTTGCAAAGAGTTGGACTCAACTGAGGGACTGAACTGACGGATCATTAACTTACTCAGTGCACTGGGCAGGATGTGGGTCTCATACCACCATTCTTTTATTGTTTGGGGGCATGTCATGCTTCTGTTGCACGGTCTTCTTGTGAAGCAAGCCTGCTTGGTTTTGTGGTTAAGCAAACCTTTCTTCTTGAGTGATCATTAACATACAGGGGCTCTCCCAGATTTTTTCTACTTATAATCCCCTCGTGTAATTAACTATTTAATCACCTACATCGTCCCTTTACTCTGTGTCTATCATTTAAAACATCAATGACTGCTTGCTTCTATTTGCTTTCTGTTTGTGCCTAATTGTCCTCTTTAAGAAACTCATTAATTAAGTTAACTAATTAATAAATATTAATTAAATTAGGAACCACTCAGAGTTTGAGTAAACTCCGGGAGTTGGTGATGGACAGGGAGGCCTGGCATGCTGTGATTCATGGGGTCGCAAAGAGGCGGACATGACTGAGCGACTGAACTGAACTGAACTGAACTGTTTCTTGAGGGACAAGAAAGCCACCCTCATCACCAAAGAATATTACAAGAAAACAAAACAGCACAGATTAAACCTATAACTGAGAATAAAAGATTCAATTAGACCCTAAAATATAAACCATTAAGATTCTAGGCCTAAAGAAAAACAAACAAATTAAAGCCTTAAGTAATCCTCTTCCAGATTTAAAAACTGTCTGGGGAAAAATGGTTTAGATCTTCAAAATCATGGCTATAATCTCTTTTAATGATTTTGCTAATGCTTTTTGGTGTATTTCTTTTAATTTTCACCTTTTGTAGCCTCATGCTCTGATGTTTAACATCTAAGAGAGCTAAAAGGATGATGCTAACCAGAGTGACATTGACTTAAAGTTCTCCCAACAGAGAAGGGACAGTCAGCCAGGTGTTTTACTCATTCCCTAGGCAAGCCTGTGCCCCATCTCAGCCAGAAGTAGCTAATGATCAGCTGTTGACCCTTTTACCCCCTTTTAAGCATAAAAGGGTATACACCTGGATGGAGGGTGATAGGGACAGAGTGAATGGACAAAGTAGGTGTGATTAAATAGTTAATCCCACCAGGGGATTATAAGTAGAAAAAATTTGGGAGACCCTTGTGTAAATTAATGATTACTCAAGAAAATACGTTTGCTTAACCACAAAACTAAGCAGGCTTGCTTCACAAGAAAATCATTCAAAAGAAGCATGAAGCATGCCCCCAAACAATAAGACAATGATGGCATGAGACCCACATCCCGCCCAGTGAGCTCAGTAAGTTAATGATCCCTAGGATATGCTCTCTGCACACATAAAAAACAATAATTTTTATTTTTATGGACCAAGTTTGACCATGGAGAGACAAGAAAACTCCCCTGCCTATGGAGGAGGAGCTGATGATGGAAGCATTATGTCTACTCAAGAAAGACAAAAAAGTTCTTCCCCTCCTCCCCACTGTTCCTTGATTATAAAATTGTAGCCCAGTTCTCAGGGCTCAGCATTTCTTGCCTGCCCTCTTATAAGCCTTGCAAGAATCCTATTCTATTAAATCACTTATCTATTACTTTGCCTCTAGCTAAATTCTTTTCTGCACTAAGACATAAAACCCTGTGGTACCAGAGCTCGTTGGAGCCCCTGAAACATCACCCAGTGGTTTCACCTCCAGGCCTTGTGAAAACCACATATTTCCAAAGCCCTCTTAGGATTCAACCACCTAGCTGAGAACCACTGGATGGATGTCTCAATCTTCTTGCCAAGACTTAACAATGACTTATGAACCATCCTGAAAAAATGGATTGGATACAGCCAGGCATCCTTCAAATATGGCACCCTAAACCTTAAGCTATGCTAAATACTCAAGCAATAAGTTCCAAAAATAATTATTGTAAGGAAGAAGCTTAACTTTAACTATTGAAGTCACTGTACTCAGGTGGGACAGACAGACATGTGGACTATAACCTTAGGCAAATCACAACACTGCCCAAATGAGAAGGTTAAAATGAGGATGCTAATAGGATTTGCTCTATCTATAAAACTTTCTGAAGTAATTATTAGAAAGAACCATATATGAATTTTGAAAAGGCTAAAATACAAATACAAAATGGTATAAAATCACATTGGCAAAAGATACTGACTTAGGCCTTGAAGAAAGAATGGCCTTCATGGATATGATATGAGTAGGATTTCAAATGGTGGAGATGAGAAGGCAGAAGGAGAAGTATGAGCCAGGACAAGAGATAGAAACATTCTGGACTTCTTCCAGGGACAGGTTGCTACTCTGTATGACAGAAAAGTAGAGTATGGAGCACAGTCAACTCCAGACAAAGCTAGAAAAGGATCAGTTCAGTTCAGTCACTCAGTCATGTCCGACTCTCCGCGACCCCATGAATCACAGCACACCAGGCCTCCCTGTCCACCAACAACTCCCGGAGTTTACTCAAACTCATGTCCATTGAGTCAATGATGCCATCCAGCCATCTCGTCCTCTGTCGTCCCCGTCTCCTCCTGCCCTCAATCCCTCCCAGCATCAGGGTCTTTTCCAAAGAGTCAACTATTCGCATGAGGTGGCCAAAGTATTGGAGTTTCAGCTTCAGCATCAGTCCTTCCAATGAACACCCGGGACTGATCTCCTTTAAGATGGACTGGTTGGATCTCCTTGCAGTCAAGGGACTCTCAAGAGTCTTCTCTGACACCACAGGTCAAAAGCATCAATTCTTCGATGCTCAGCTTTCTTCACAGTCCAACTCTCACATCCATACATGACCACTGGAAAAACCATAGCCGTGACTAGACGGACCTTTGTTGGCAAAGTAATGTCTCTGCTTTCTAATATGCTGTCTAGGTTGGTCATGACTTTCCTTCCAAGGAGTAAGCATCTTAATTTCATGGCTGCAGTCACTATCTGCAGTGATTTTGGAGCCCAAAAATATAAAGCCTGACACTGTTTCCACTGTTTCCCCATCTATTTGCCATGAAGTGATGGGCCTGGATGCCATGATCTTAGTTTTCTGAATATTGAGCTTTAAACAAACTTTTTCACTCTCCTCTTTCACTTTCATCAAGAGGCTCTTTAGTTCTTCTTCACTTTCTGCCATAATGGTGGTGTCATCTGCTTATCTGAGGTTATTGATATTTCTCCCAGCAATCTTGATTCCAGCTTGTGCTTCTTCCAGCCCAACATTTCTCGTGATGTACTCTGCATATAAGTTAAATAAGCAGGGTGACAATATACAGCCTTGACGTACTGCTTTTCCTATTTGGAACCAGTCTGTTGTTCCATGCACAGTTCTAACTGTTGCTTCCTGACCTGCATACAGGTTTCTCAAGAGGCGGGTCAGGTGGTCTGGTATTCCCACCTCTTGAAGAATTTTCCACAGTTTATTGTGATCCACACAGTCTAAGGCTTTGGCATAGTCAATAAAGCAGAAATAGATGTTTTTCTGGAACTCTCTTGCTTTTTCGATGATCCAGCGGATGTTGGCAATTTGATCTCTGGTTCCTCTGCCTTTTCTAAAACCAGCTTGAACATCTGGAAGTTCACAGTTCACGTATTGCTGAAGCCTGGCTTGGAGAATGTTGAGCATTACTTTGCTTGCGTGTGAGATGAGTGAAATTGTGCATTAGTTTGAGCATTCTTGGCATTGCCTTTCTTTGGCATTGGAATGAAAACTGACCTTTTCCAGTCCTGTGGCCACTGCTGAGTTTTTCAAATTTGCTGGCATATTGAGTGCAGCACTTTCACAGCATCATCTTTCAGAATTTGAAATAACTCAACTGGAATTCCTGGAGACCCAATGATGAAGTCCAGGAGTACTGCTTTCTGACTTCACATATTGGAGTCTTTTGGTCACTTTCTCTCCCAAAAGTTCAATTTTCCAGACTACATCAGAGAAAAAGATTCTATTTGATGCTCAGCTGGTTTGAAGAGCTGCTAATGTCTTTTGAACAGGAAAGTGAGGTGAGGGCCATCTATAAGACCAGAAGTCATCAAGAGTAGTTGGTGGAAACTTTAGAGCAGTGGTTCTGAACCCTCAGTGCAGTCACATGGGGAATTTTTAAAACGTCTGAAATGAGGCCCAGGAACCTGTGGTTATTTCTTTAAAAAAAATCACTCCTAGGTGACTCTAGTGAGGAATAATTTTTCCAGTATGGAAAATATAACAGATTTGAGAAATCATCAAATAGAAGGCCACTGATGCCACATGGAGGGGAAGAAGTATTTGGGAATCACAGATCCACAAGTCCACTGCCACATCTTCAGATAGAACAGGAATTTTATGGAGTTCAAGAAGTTCATTTTCTCCCATTGCCTAATCCATATTCCATTATCTTGACTATCTTATCTGAGAAAGTACATACCTCACAAACTTAGAGGAAAGATAATTTGATGATTATATGCTGGACAAGCATCTCTAGCCCCAAACCATTACTCATAGGGCACTGTGATTCAAGGAGGGTATAATTTGTCACTGCCTGGTATCATGTTGAGCAAGTCAACTGATCTGAAGGTGAGGGTACAATGGGTGGGGAGCATGGAGAACATTTACTATTTGATCTGTGTGATAACACAGAAAGATAGATTCCACTGTGCAGTTACAATAAAGTGGATCCATGCACAATATCTGAGCGACTGAACTGATTGATGCACAACATCTAGTTTTTATAGCCCCCTTTCACTGCTGTTTTATTTCCCAAGATATTTCTTTTTCCCCCATTAAGAAATAAATCCTTCATTTTTATAACACTTTCATGAATATTCATTTGTCCTTAACTGTCTTAGAAAGCATTCCAAAATTTTTGAGACGTGTCTGCTACCAAGAGATGCATGTTGGCATGCATGTGATGCTGATATATTAGGATTTGGTTTTGAAGCACTGAATAAAGAATTAGATTTCATCTCCACTATCCCTGAGTTTTCATTAAGTCCTATCAGTGAGACCAGTAATTCAAAGTGCTGATCTTTCCAGCTGATGTAATCTCTGTCAGACGATAGAGCCAGATTCCTAGTAAGCCTGCTCTCCTCACGGGCCTTCTCTTCTCATGAAGCAGGAAGAAGGGTCCTTCCAAGATGACTTCCCAACGGCAGGTGGTGGTAATGGGGCTGGTGCCAACTCAGAGATGCTGTCATAATAATAGGGCTGTAGCTTCAAAAGCTCTGAACTTTTCTGAAAGGGACCCCAAGGCAGCCCAAAGGGGGAGGTGATTGGTCTAACAGAAGTCTCAAAGCACTGATCCATCATACTTGATAATTCACAGTGTAATGGCTATCTCAGTCTAAGAGGCATTTTATCATTCAAGTGTGAATTTTGTGTCAGCTATGGGTGAGGCACTCAGTGGGTTTCAGTAATATACAATGGACCTTACCCAGAATATGATTGTTACTGGAACAGGTGAGGAAAGGGGTCCCCTCATTTATTAAGGACCAGCTTTGTAAGGGTAGTGTCCTGCCTGCAGCAGCCCTTTCATTTATTAATTCATCAAGCAAGCACTCAGAACAGTGTCAAGACACAAAGAAGAATGCCCTTCCCTCCTTCTTTCTTTTTTTGCATCTTGCTTTCCTTCCTTCCACAAATATGTAAGGAGTACCTATTACTGTACCTTATGGACTAGGGTTAAAATGGTGAACCAAATTTAACTGATATCTTTTTAGTGCAGAAATTCTTAATCTGGGCTCCATGGATTCCCCTAGAATCTGTGGACATACTTCAGGGAGTTGAAAGATAAAATGGAGCTTGAAAGATAAAAATTACATCTTTATTTTCACTAATCTCTAACTGCAACTTATCATTTGATTTAATCATGTGCATAGGCAACAAAACACAGCAGTATTAAAAATACCTATGCCCAGATCACCCAATAGAAATCACAGATGTTTTTATCTCACATTACAGTTTTTTCGGACATCTCAAAAGAATTAGTGATTATGCTCATCACTACTTAAAAAGTATGGTAGGTTTTGTAATATAATGTGTTAATCAAGAAGCATATTTAACTATATCTCAAATTTATATTTTAATATTTTGATGATTTTATTTCAATATTTGGTTTCCTTTGTAATCCTATGTATTTTACTTTATGCATTTTAAAACAGGATTCTGAGTAGGGTCCATAGGCTTCACTAGGTAGCAAAATTAATCTTGGCTCCAAATGGTTATAAATCCTTGCCCTAGTAAGAGAGATAGGCCTTAAAGAAATAAACACACCATTATGTAATTGAAAATAGTGCTAGGAGCTCGTTAAGAAGTTTAGGTGTGAGAGACGCCTTACAGTAGAAGGCACGGCCTCCCCAGTTTCTAATCTAGTGGGACCTACCTGGATTCTACTTCCATCTTTCCTATACCAGGCCCCATGGGGGTCCTTGAGATACAACATCTGTACCTGCCAGTCTAGTAGAAGTCAGAGCCAACCACACATAAGGAAATACGGAACCAAGGTGATTTCTGTTAGAGAGCAGAGGCCTGAAGAAAATGAACCAGGGTGAGGAGGTAAAGAACAAAAGAGGTGCTCTGGCACATCCAGGAAGACAGGGCAGCTCTCTCTGAGAAGGTAGCATTTGTGCTGAGACCTCGAGGAGGAGATCTAGGGGAGGAATTTTACAGACAGATAGGACAAAGGACCTGAGACAGGAGCAAGTAAGCTCTCAGTTCCCTTGAATTAATGGTAGTTGCTTCCCTGCCACACTCTGCTTTTGGAGGAAGAAACAAATCACAAACTGCTATGTTCAGAGGTCCCACCTCATTCCTGTGAACTATGTTTCACCTGATATCACAGAGCCCACACCCCTGATTTACAGAGGCCTACAAGAGTGGAAAAAAACCTCTCCACTATAGGGATTAGGGAACAGTGACTATTTGCCTCTAAAATGCATCCCAGTTCCACCTTTCAAGGCCTCCTGGGTTCACATCTTTTCCCAGCTGGGTCCAGGGAAAACTACTCATTTGCCCCTGTGGCTTTGACCTTTAGAATAATCACTCTTTCCTAATTAAAAAAAAAAATCAAAGCTCCTGTCTGTCAGCAGCCTCTATGACATCATTTGTAGATTATTAAAACCTACAAAAATCCTACCCAGTGGCTATGAAACAAGCTCATATAAAGGGCTTATTTTAAAAGAACACAATAATTTCAGGGGATATCACAAGGTAATTGCATGTTCAGCCCAATACCCTATAATAAATGTGAGCTGAATTATTGCACAAATGTCATCAAGGGCGCATGTAATCATTTTTATTGAAAAGTGGACCAATTGTTCCTGTCAGACTACCATTCCAGATATTGCTAAGCCTTCACCTGCTTTATTCTTTTTCATAGCATCCCCTCTACTCTCACACACTTATAATGTCACAAGAAAATCAGTGAAGATTTGACATCTCATAAAATGTTGCGAACCTCCTTCCTATACAGTCCCATTAAGTTTCTACACTTAAGTCTGCAGTCAGATGTGAGACTGAGACCAATGGTCAGATGATAGACTTAACCCACTTCAAAATCATGCATAATTATACTCCAATAAAAAAATAAAATAAAATGAGGTAGGACTAGAGGCATGTGACTCCATTTGGAGACCGAGAGGGAAAATGAATGACTGTTAAACCACAGCAGTAAAGGACTGCAGGAAAGAGATGGGTACCACCAACAGGTGTTCAATTTCAAAAAAAAAAAAAAATTAAATGCCAGAAAATCATGTCCATGGGGCTTATTTATCATGACAACTCCAAGACAAGTTTATTTCCTGGGATTATAATCACCTCTAACTAGAAGAAGTATGCACAGAAAATGAGCTTTGGACCAGCAATACACTCTCCCTAGAATAGAGCTGGTATCTTGATTAATAACACTGATTAAAATCCAGCCTTGTGCAATGAAGGGTTGTCAGCAGCTCAGGAGTACACAGATCAGAACTCTTTAAAAGCAATGTGCTTTAAAAAAAAAAAAAGGAAGATTAAAAAAAAATGCACCTGTAAAAAACATGATGAAAAAGAATATATATATATATATATGTATAACTGAATCATTATGCTGTACACTAAAAACTAACACAACATTGTAAATCAACTATACCTTGATTAAAATTTTTATTAAATACAAAAAAGTAAATCAACTATACTTCAGTTAAATTTTTATCAAATGCAAAAAATCATGCATAATTTAAAAATAAATTGCATCTTAAATAAAGACAATAAATGTTAGAAATATTTCCCCAAATCAAGAGTTGAGGTAAAAGGACTTTTGGCAGAAAGTTCAATTGGAAGGATATCCCCAAATCCTTAAATTTCCAGTGCATCATCAGTGTAAAAGTTTTTCCTTCTAAAGTGATATTTGAAAAGAAACCTGGGGTAGCAGAAAGAGCCTTGAACTTGAAATCAGTTGATGTAAGTTCCAGAACTAGCTCTGCACCTGGTTCTCTGTGTGAACTTGAGTAGGTTTTACTCTGCACTACGTCATCTCTCTGGACCTCTGTTTCCTAATGTGTAAAATTACTGGGTTAGAAGAGATTATTTCTGAGACCTTTTGCAGTTCTAAAACTCGGCCTCTCTAATTAGAATAGGCACATGTATCACTAGGCAATATATTTATAACAGGAACATGATCCTAGCAAGTATCTTTAGACTCCCAAAATGGTCCACTAAGGGATGCATGAGCACTGTGACAATCATTTGGGATATTTAGGCAGCTGGTGGATTTTTCCGTTTTTTTAACTGGAAGTCCACTGATGAATATATCTGGCATTATATTTGACCTTTTCCATGCCACTTGACTTTAGCCTCTCTGGGGTGATTTGTACCATTTCTGATGGGGCCTCTCCTATGAATGGAGTTCTCCCCTTCCCAAGAGAAAAGGAAGAGAAAGAGAAGAACATCAGTTCCAGTATATTCCAGGCAGCCTCACCCTGTGAAGAGCTCCATTGTTCTCCACTACATTTTTTCAAAGGATTTCCAAATTAAAGGAGTTTGAGGAGCACTCCATATGTTTTCCTTTCATGAAGATTTACAATGAATACTAGCACATTAAAGAGTCAGAAATCCTGCCGTAAAAATTCCTGCCTAGCTTTAACTCAGAGTTTCCCAAACTCATTTGTCTGCAGCCCTCTTTTTCACATTACCTACTATCTCAAGGAAATGTGGTTATGTGGAAACACTTTGCGAAGGTTGGAGTGCAGATCAGGGGCCCACTGAGAAAGAGCTCAATCAGGAGACATTCTCACTGGGATACCCACCTGCAATGAGTTCAGTGGTAGACTCCAAAGGATGGGTCCACATGTGAACCTCAAAATGTGACCTTCTTTGGCATAAGGGCTTTTGCAGGTACATTAAGTTTAGGATCCTGAGATTAAATCACCCTGGCTTAGTGTGAGCCATAAATCCAATAATGAACATTCCTTGTAAGAGACAGAAAGGACACACAAAGAGCCAGAGGCAAAAGCCGTGTGAAGACAGAGGTAAAGATTGGAGCTGTGCTGCCACAGCCAAGGAAGCCTGGAGCCACCATCAGCTGGAAGAGGCAAGCAGGGATCCGCTCCTAGAGTCCTGAGAGTGGGCCTGGCCCTGCTGACACCTTCATTTCAGGATTCTGGGCCCCAGGATGGGTAGAGGATAAAGTTTTCTGGTTTTAACTCACCCAGTTGGTGGTACTTTGCTACCGCAGTCCTAAGAAACTACTACACCACCTTTATCTCCCTTTTTTAAATTTTTAAAAATAATTTTATTTACTTATTTATTTTTGGCTGTGCTGGATTGTTGCTGCTTGTGGGCTTTTCTCTAGTAGAGACGAGAGGGGGCTACTCGCTAGTTGTGGTACACAGGCTCCCCGCTGCTGTGGCTTCTCTTGCTGTGAGGCACAAGCTGTAGGTTCGCAGGCTTCAGTAGCTGTGGCCTGTGGGCTCAGCAGCTGCGGCTCCGGAGCTCTAGAGCACAGGCTCAACAGTTGTGATGCGTGGGCTCAGCTGCCCCAAGGCACATGGGATCCTCCCAGACCAGGGATCAAACCTATGTCTCCTGCATTGGCAGGCGGATTCTTCACCACTGAGCCACCAGGGAAGCCCTTCCTTCTTTTTTAAATTTATTTTTTAATTGGAGGAAAACTGCTTTACAATGTTGTGTTGGTTTCTGTTGTACAACACAAATAAGCCATAATTATATATATATATGTATATTTACATATATGCATATATACAAGAGGCTCCTTCTTGAGCCTCCCTCCCTTCTCCCATCCCATGCCCCTAGGTCATCAGAGAGTGCCTGGCTAGGCTCCCTGCATTATGCAGAAGCTTCTCATCAGCTATCTGTTTTACACTTGGTAGAGTATATATGTCAATGCTACTTTCTCCATTTGCCCCGCTCTCTCCTTCCTCTACAGGGTCCACAAGTCCATTCTCTATATCTGAGTCTCCATTCCTTCCCTGCAAATAGATTAATCAATACCATTTTTCTACATCCTCTCTCTATATATATGCATTAATATATGATACTTATTTTTCTCTTTCTGACTTACTTTATTCGGTATAACAGGCTCTACCTTCCTTTGACACCACCCATTAGTTATTTGACACAAATTAATACCTCTGACTGTATGTAGTATATACTTTTATTAAGCCACATTTTTACAAATATGAGAGATTACTAGAGATTAATTGAAATCTCACAGCTACTAAGTACTGCCTGTGACATCTGGATCTAGTTTTATCTGATGTGAGACTTGAGCCCTCACCCTAGTGTGGTATCAGAGCAGGTTACTAACTAAACACCCTCATATCAGAAGCTTAAGATGACAGAAGCTTATTTCTTGTTCATGTGACAGTCCAATGTAAATAAGGTGAACAGTTTTCCTGGGGCGATTCTAGAGCCCAGGCTGCTTTGGTCTGGGGCTCTGCCATCTGCTACACCTCAGGGTTCCTTGCTTCCAGAGGCAGATAGGAAAATAGGAGATGGAGAAAGCATGCTTGCTTTTTAACCACCTCCTCCCAGAAGGACTTCCCTGGTGGCTCAGGTGGTAAAGCCTACAATGCAGGAGACCTGGGTTTGATCCCTGGGTCAGGAAGATCCCCTGGAGAGGGAAATGGCAACCCATTCCAGTACTCTTGCCTGGAAAATCCCACGGATTGAGGAGTGTGGTAGGCTACAGTTCATGGGGATGCAAAGAGTCAGACACGACTGAGTGACTTCACTTTCTTTCTTCTTTCCCAGAAGAAATGTGTCTCCTATGTTCACATTCTATCAGAAAAAGCAGCTCATATGGGCCCACCTCCAGGCTAGAGGCTTAGAACTCTACCCCAGGCTGGACAACTTCTTCCCAGGAATAGCTCTATACTTTGGATAGGAAACATAAATGTGGTGAGGAGCTGATCATCTCTGCCATGACAGTACTGATACATGAATGAATGAGTGAGTGAGTGAGTGAATAAGTGAATGAAGAGATCTCGCTTCTCACACTTCTGCTGACAAAAATAAAAGATGTTGTCTATTTAAAGGCGCCGTTCCTGGGAGGAGGAAAACTAACTAAATTACCTAAATAGAGGAGTCTCCAGGCTCACTAAGATCTCTAGAGTTATCAAAATAGCATCAAAACATTCCCTCTTTTCTGAGGACACTATGCAGAGATATCTAATTGTTCATATATGTATATATGGACTAGGCCACCCAATGGTTCACTGGTCAGTTGGATATGCCCATATTGAAGACTACCTTCCAACCATCTTCAACATTAGTTTTGGCCCTTTTGTTCTGAACAATGGGATGTAGATAGAAGTGGTAAAGAATCACCTGCAATGCAGGAGACATGGAGATGTGGGTTAGATCCCTGGGTGGGGAAGTTCCCCTGGAAGAGGAAATGGTAACCCACTCCAGTATCCTTGCCTGGAAAATCCCATGGACAGAGGAGCCTGGTGGACTACACTCCATGGGTCACAAAGAGTCGGACTGAACACACAGGCCAAATATCAAGTATCCTTAAAAGAAGGGGGCTCCTTTCTTCCCCTCTTTCTCCTTCCTCCAGGCTGGAGGTTGAGGAGCCACTAGCTCCCTAGGTTTGAGGAACAAGCTAGAGGGAGCCCAGTTCCCTGCTGATCATGGGAGCTGCCAACCAGTCCCAGATTGTCCAACTCTAGATTTGGTTCACATGAGAGATATCAGTTTCTATCATGTTTAAGTCACTGTTGTCTTCAGTTTTCTATCATCCGCAGACTGCCCTAATCACTAATACACACAGGACTCTTGTTTCTCTATCAAGGAGTATCATCATGCAAAACACACCATTAATGACCAAACCAGCCTCCACCACAACTATTTCTGCAAAGTGAAGGATTTACCTGGATACTTTGTTTTTATCACTGGCATTTCTGACTTCCCACCCTCAGTCACCTCAGCTGGCATCAGTTGATGTCAGGGCTTGCTGGGCAAGGTTACCAACAACTTGACAAATAGGAGGAAATTAAGGGTTTTCTCTTAGGCCTGGCCCACAAGTTGCCTCACTGTCAAGCCTGTCTTACTACTGAGTGACTCTGGTGGGTTGGGTTAAATGAGTAATGGTAGAAATCCTTGCAGACAACTGTCATCTGCCTGGAAGTTACAGCTTCCTATTACTCTTGTAAACATTCAGGGACAGAAGCTCAAAAATGACCCAGTTCCTACTGATACTTTTACAGAGAAGATTGCCTTACCTAAAACCTCCCTGGTTAGGACTGCTAGCCAAGGTAACCTGCAATCCTGATGCAGAGGCTGACACAAGGCAGGCCTCTGCTGCTGCATGGCAATGATATTTCTGTGGAAAGTTCTGCTTATCAGTGGGGAATTCAAACTCTCAATTTTGACTTATGCAGAATCTCAAAGTTTCAGGATACACCATAGGATACTGGTTCTAGTTCCTAACTCCAAGAAAGGCCCCACTGAGATCACTGTTGACTTTCTCTCCTTAGACCAGTGGTTTGCAATATTCATTTGACCATGAATGCTTAGAGGAAGTGATGCATCACTTGGCCCACCTCCCTAGAAATACAGTATATATATTCATGCAACATAAAACTTTGTCCCCAATTTCCTGAGGCGCCAGGCCCCCTGAAGTCTATTCATGAGTCCAGAGCCCCCAGATTAAAAAATCCTTTAAATTTTTTTTTACTGGAATATAGTTGATTTACAATGTTGGGTTAGTTTCTGCTATATAACAAAAAATGAATCAGTTATACATATAGATATATCCACTCTTTTTTAGATTCTATTCCCTTATAGGTCATTACAGCTTATTTGAGTAGAGCTCCCTATGGTAGACAGTCAATCCTTATTAGTTATCTATTTTATATATAGTAGTGTGGATATGTCATGCCTTTGAACCTCAGAGCAGATTTAAAAACCTCTGGAGTCATCCAGTTTTTTTTTTCTCCACTTCTGCTCTTGAATGAAAGGAGACCAAAGTCAGTTTTAGAAGCTTCAGCTGCTCACGGACTTTACCGACATCCATGAGCAACACTGGGAGGAATGCCGCACACCCTTCCCTACTTCCTGCTCTGAGGTCTTTTATCTGAAATTCAGGTCCCATCTAATGCTCCTTTCCTGCTGTATCTCCCACAAACAGCCCATACTTGGACATCTGAAACGTTTGTTTGCTGTTTCCCAAACATGCCAAGGTGCTGCCTTCCATCCTCTGCCTTTGCTCAGACAATTTCCTAACCCTATACACCTCTTTGTCCATCACTATCTGTCAAAATACCACTCATTCTTCTTCAATACCATGGAAAAACAGACTTATAAAGCTTTTCTTGAACCCTTCCTTTGTGTTCTTAGCCTACGTTTCAACATCTGTTAAAGTAAGAATATCTATCATAGATTAGTTGGGCGGCCCTACAGCAGACTATTTGAACTCTTGACTGGGTTTCAATCCTGGCTCATTCTCTCTCTTGCTATGTCACCTTGTATACATTTCTTAACCTATCTGTGCTTCAGTTCCCTCACTGACAAAACAAAGATAGTAACAGCCTGTTTCATGGTGCTAAATGAGCTAATCCATGAAAAATTCTTACTGCAATGCTTGGTACACTGAAAGCATTTGGTAAGGTGTAATTATTTTTATTTTAGTTAATGGTATGCCTTTGTCCCCACCCCCTATCATTAAGCTATAAAGTAGCTGAGGGAAGAGCCTGGGTCTTAATCATCACTTTAAAACTCATAGAACCTAGAAAGACAAACAAACAAACCTTTGTACATAGTAAATACCTAGTATATGATATTTGAATTTAAGTGAACCATCCATAAAAATGTAATCTAAGAATTCAAGATAGCACTGTTGTCATCTACATTTTTATGAATAGATGAGAGTACATGGAACCATAAGATAGATGCTATATTGAGACTAGAAATCATTCTTGGCCTTGGAAAAACTCCTGATTATATATCTCTGTCCTAATCCCAGGATTTATATTCCACCACGAAGGCTATGCCAGGAATTCCCATCTTTTCAATTAAAATTATTTCCCTTCTCATTCAATTATACAGACATTTATTCAGCAATTTCTGATAGCATACACTATGTAAAGGATCAGATATACCCTTCTTGGGCTCCTGCAAACTAGCTGCCTTTCAGCACTGGATTTCAAGCTCAGGACCTAGGTCATGCCCTCATTTTCATATTCTATGAACTTGAAGCCCAGTGTTAGACAGCAACCAGTCTGCAGGATTTTCCTCTCTGGTGACAAGAGATGTATACTTATGGCAAATGGCAGAATAGCATATCATGCTTCAATATAAAATAATTCTAATAAAATGTATAGAAAACTACCTAGATCACGTCTAACCACTCCACCTACTGAACTGACCCAAATAGGCCCCTGCCACATAGAAATACTACAGTAACAAAAACATTTCCACATAACCAAGTTTGATCAGAGAAAAAGGAATTTTCAGGTGCCAAAAATGGCATGAAATCAAGTCAGAGGAACAATATGAGCTGATACCAGGAGGAGGCCACAAGAATTTCAGATGGAGTTACAGACCCCTGCGGTAAGGGAGCTGAATTTCTAACACCTACAGGAAAAAAAAAAAAAGAATGAGTTCAGGCCCAAAGGAGGCTAAGAATGGAGCTGAACTCCCTGCAAAAGTATATCATCTGCCTGGGGTTTTGAGAGGGGCAAAAATAATTACCTGTGAAAATTAAAACTCTGAGCCTACATCACACAGTTTTGGGGCCTTAATTTATAAAACATTCATGATATGGAAGCTCTGGCTGGTAATTTAACATAGCCTAGGGTCATTCATCCCCCTAGGAATCCAGCTAAAGCCAAAGCAAGGTATTTCTGTAGAGACACTTTCAAAGTCCAGCTCCTCGTGGTTGTTGCAAAGGCACTTTGAACTCAGAGTGGAATCATCCCTGCTTACCTAACCTGGTCATCTGCCAGTGCAGCCTACTCATGGATGGCACCACTTCCCATTAAGGCACATAGGTCTGTGAGTTGTCCTTGATACCCTACAGTGACCATCACTAAGGCTTACTGATTTTTCCTTCTATATCTATCAGATCCGTCCATTTCTCATTTCCAATAATCCATCCTATTCCAAACCACTATCATCTGTTACTAGCCTCCTAACTGGTTTACTGTGCATCCACTTTATCAGCTGGAATCATATTAATTTGTCATCTTATAGGACCAATATTATGGAAGTCGCAATTCCATAGATTAACCTGATATTCTTCCCATTTGATTTCTACCCTACAAAAAGAGTTACCATATCATAAAGCAATCTGATCATGTTTTGTACCTGCCCCCTGCTTAAACTGTCCATGGCTTTCCCAAAAAAAGCTCTTAAGGTTAAGCTCATAGGACTTCCCTGCTGGTCTAGTGGTTAAGAATCTTTGCTTCCACTGGAGGAGACATGGGTTTGATCCCTAGCCAGGGAACTAAGATCCCACATGAATATGTGTGGCCAGAAAAGGAAAACAAAAACATGGAATGGAGAAATGAAGAGCTTGGATGCAAGGTTACCAAGGTAAAGACCGATGCAATGGTTCTGCAGGAAAAAGTGAGTGCCTGAAACTAAGACTGTTTTTTCATGCATTACCTTAGCTAATCTTCTGAACATTCTATCTTTTGCTTCAGGCATTTTTATAAGCAAGGAGACTGGAGATATTAAGTGACTTGTTCAGAGCCACATAATGGTAGATCTAAAATGCTTAGCAAGGTTATCTGACTCCAAATCCAGTCGTCTTTCTATTTAAAACAACTGAGATAAGCAGGGGAGACAGCAAGAAACCCTGGAGTGGGAGCGAGGAACTCCAATGGTGACAGGAACTGGCCAGGCAGTGAAGGCTGAGGCAGGTCATGACCAAGACAAGAGGCAGTGCTGGGGATCACATCCAGCTGAAAGGTGCATATAATTCTAGCTCTAAATTACTGTTGATATATTGAAATGCAGATCCAGTATTTTACGATGTCCTAATTTTTAAAAGAAGTTCAAACCTTGACTTTTGTGTGCAATCATCCTGATTATGAAACCTTATGCAGAGCAAAGAGAACATGTGTGCAGGAGGAATGTGGGCTGTGGATACCAATTTGCAATCCCCAGTGTAGATGAATGGGAGAGTAGCAGGAAAGATGCACTATTTTCAGTATACACCTATGCTTGTATCTTATATGGAAAATATTTGGGGAGGGCCCTTATGAATAATCTTAGCAATAGTTATCCAACTTGAACTTTGATGGGTCCACAGAAATGAGAAGTTAGGATCAGTTAATCTATAACTAGCTTTATTGTTCCAAGATCACTATGTTCTGTTAAAGCAAAGAAACAACAACCACAGGAGGATAAACATCTTGATTCCTTGATCCTGAGGCAGGCAATGGGCAAGAAACCCAAATGGCCACTGCTGGAGAATGTGTAGGTTACTGACAAGGCTACTCTTGTTACAAAGAAAATACAGACCAGTGATAAACTGATAGTGGCCCTTAATTCAAACTACCAATAGGAATTGTAGTCACTTTTAATATGCCAGAGATCATAGGAAAGTTCATCTTTATCTCATTTTGGGTTCCCTTCCTTAGCATTTTTCATTGAAGGAATAAAAAAGATGTCACAAACTGCTCTTCCAAGAGAGATACTATAATCAAATAAATATTTGCTTTTTAGTTTCAGTTCCTCTAACTCTGGCATGTGGAAGAGTGTTACAGGTTTTCTGTTTGACCTTACCCTACCCCAAACACCAGCCAAGTACAAAGACTCAGAAATTGTTTGGATCCTTTTTCCTATGGTGTTTATTTTTTTTGAAATGTCAATCTGTATTTTATGATTTCCCAAACCAGATATAATGTAACATTTAATTTCCAATCTATTTGAGAACAAACTGTGATTTTTCTTACAGGATTTTTATAATAAACAGCACTCATCTCCTATTAAGTAGAAATTGGTCTTAACAGGCTATGAATATACTTAAATTTTCCATTTAAGTGGATTTGATAATATAATATTGTTAATATAGCAATGCAAAATAAACAATATCTTTATCTTATTCCAATCAAACTGGCCTGTGAACCATTTGAGTACAATAATGGGGGAAATCAGTCCTGAATATCCATTGGAAGGACTGATGCCAAAGCTGAAACTTCAATACTTTGGCCACCTAATGAGAAAAATTGACTCATTTGAAAACACCCTGATGTTGGGAAAGATTGAAGGCAGGAGGAGAAGGGGACGACAGAGGATGAGATGGTTGGATGGCATCACAGACTCAATGGACACGAGTTTGAGAACGCTCCGGGAGTTGGTGATGGACAGGGAGGCCTGGCGTGCTGCAGTCCATGGGGTCTCAAAGAGTCGGACATGACTGAGCGACTGAACTGAAGGGGGAAACACATATCAGCCCACCTGTTACTGAACATTATTAGAATTAGATGAGCTCATGGTAGCAAGAAAGTTTTAAAAATTCCCTGCATTGACTTCACAGTCAGGCTTCTCCCCGTGCAGCCATTTTCCAGGTTTGTAGTTTGCCTCTGAAAGACACACTCAGGATGGGTGTGGAGAGCCAGCCTGCCCCTCCGCATGGTCTGCAGGCAGCCTCACTGGAACCTCGGGCCATATTCCTCTATGGTGCTTATTTACCCAATTAAATCACTAGCAACTCAGTTGCCATGGCTTTCATGGAAGTTATTTAGTAAAGAATATTCCTAATTTGAGGTCCTAGAAATTTTCTTATATTCATTTGTAAGTTTTAAAAGGCATCAGAAGTCAACAGGAGAAATCAACCACAGCCTTCACATATTCCTCAATCACGGAAAGAAGAATCCGAGATAGATAGCTTTATTTACATCACTCTTGTGTTAGTGAGGCTAGGCTAACTACTAGGTCAAAGAACCCAGAAATTTTGACACACTAATGGAATAAAAATGTTTCTTACTTCCATCACAGTTCAATGCAGGTTGGTGAGGCAGGGGAATGAAGAGATCTGCTCCATGTGTTATCCAGGGGCTTAGGATCCTTCTGCCATGTGCCTTTACCATCTCTGAGTCCAGTAGTTGGCAAAGTTTTTCTGTAAAGAGCCATATAGAAAACATTTTAGGCTTCGTGGGCCGTATGGTCTCTGTCACAACTATTCAACTCTGTCACTGCAGCACAAAAGCAGCCCAGAGGCAATATGTACATATAGAAGCATGGCTGTGTTCCAATAGAACTGGATTTACAAAACCAGGCAGTGGGGCTGTAATCCATTGACCCCTGCTCTAGGACCTTGTCCCTACCTGCATTCAGACAGTAGACAGAGTGAGCACCATGGAAGAGGCACATGTAAAATTAATGCCCATCCCCATGTAACTGTTCTGAGGATTACATTAAACAGTTTGTAAAGTGCTTAGTGCAAAGGTCAGTATATAGGATTTGCTCCATAAATGGCACTCTTTTTTTTTTTTTTTTAAGTATAGGAATAAAGTACCTTTGGTATTTACAAGAGGAAATGATTATACTTAATTGAGAGAGATCAGAAAAGGGTACAGTTGATTCTCAAAGGTAAGGTAGGCTTTTAACATGCAAGAGTCGGGAACAGCTTGAGCAAATGCATAAATAACACAGGGTTATTTAGAGGAATCAAGGGACATAAGTCTGGAAAGGTAAGAAGGCTTTGAACACCAGGTTTAAGGTTTAGACATACAGTGGCAACAGAGCGCCATTGTCAGTTGTTGAGAGGTAAACACAAATTTTGTGTGCCAAAAATCTATAAATTTGTTGTTTGAAGCCCAGACTGTTTTCTAACACAGTGTAAGCAATTGGAGTTAAGAGTTCCAGGTTGGTCCACAAAAGCTTGTTTCTCAGGTGTTTATAACCTGTATTTGCAAGGAATAATTATTTTACTCAATTAACATACCCAGAAAATTATTCAGCTAGAGAGCTATATAAATGTTGCTTTGATTCTCATTGTCTTAATCTAAAATAAGCTTTCCCAGGAAACGTTCCTCAGTTAACATGTACAGAGATTTATAGCCACCTACTAAAATTCCTGGAAGGGGATGCCATGATAAAATATAGATTCCATTTTTTTGCCAACTCATTTGGATGCTGAGAAGTAATTTGCATAGAGGTGGAACCATGAAGTCAGAAGCTTATTTAGCTGGGCCTTCCTTTCCAGATCCCTAAAAAGAACTACTTACCCCTAATTGACACAAACCTGTTGGGCTTGTTTTTCAGAACCCATCTGTGTTGAAAGCACTGATTTCAGCTGCCTTCTGTGCAGGAATCCCTGCTTCCACCTGCTGCTGAAGAAATCTGTTCTGGCATTCAGGTAAGTTCTACCTAAACAGCAACTGAAAGGAAGCCTCAAATTTGGGAGCACCCAACACCAGTGCCTCATTCTGACATTTCATGTTGATAGTCATTTATTCACTCACATGCCACAAATATTTATGAGTATCTGCTGTGGGCCACATACTGCACTGATACCCGAGGCAGCAGAGACAGCTCCTGAGAATCACACTGCAAACAAGTGTTTACACCACAGTATGACAATTTATCTTATGGGCATATGTAGGAAAAGAGGCATCTAAAATTGTCTATAGGATTGGAAAAAAGCTTTTCTGAAAAGATAGTGTCTGAGCTGGGATGTAAAATAGAAGCTTTAGAGAGAACTGGAGGACAGCATCTCATGTAAAGAAATCAGCAAGTAACAAAAGCATTTGATTACAGAGCATTGTGCATATTCAGTGAATATTTGCTAAGGGGGATCAATGGATGAATACATGGATGTAAAGAAACCTTCTTTGGAAACCCTGTATTATCTTCTACCCAGCAATAAGTCAGTCTTTCTTCCATACAGACCTCCAGCGTGCCTTGAGGTTTAATTCCAACTCTACCTCCAGCTCTCCAGAAGACAGTTTTTCTCATTCTGTTAAAAATTTTACTTATTGACAATGAAAGATCATCCTAATGCACATTTTAAGCACTGAATACAACCCCATACTTGGTGCTGGGATTTCCCATTCTAGGAGTTCTGAAGCTGCCTCTACCTAGTGCTCCAGACCTCAATCCAGAACACAAACTGTTAAGGACAGTTCAGAAATACCCTGGGGTGATAATTGGGTTACTACCAATAAAGCCACTGAGTCAGCAGGCCACTTGGTTCGGTTGCTGGTCAAACCATTGAACCTGAAGTCTCCTTCCTTCCGAATCATGCATGTGATGCAATGTACAGGCTCCAAGAATTAGCTGGTAGCAGTTTTTTCTCCCTTAAATTTCTTTCAGGAGACATGAGTCCTACTCCAGTACCTGGCTTCAGGTAACAATCCTACGTCCAGTCCTCCAACTCTCCTGACACATTTTCAAGGCTCTGTTACCCAAAAGAGCCATATTCCTAACTGCTACTGCCTGCTTCCAGACCCAATGGCCAGCAGTCCTGTAACTCCAGCCCCACCCACCACTCATAGTTTGTTCATTTCTGATATACTGAGACATTTAATCTTATGCTTTTAGTTCACTTCTATTTTAAGGTGAACAATATGAAATTTCTAAAATTCAACAGGTTTTACCTATGAGAACTGCAATCACAGAAGGTCAACTTAATTTTTTTTTTTTTTTCATATTTTATCCATTGTGTCTGCATTCTGGAGCAGGGGGTATGTGTGCAAATCTAATTTACTTTTCCAATTTGACCAGAAGTCTCATCTCTTAAAATGAAATTCTCATTCATGATGAGTTAGAAGTTGACTACCAAAAAATAAATAATGAAGATGCAGCATTCTTAAGGTCAAAAAGAAAGATAAAAGAAATGAAGAGTAACCCAATTAAGGAGACTAAAATGGGAGGGAACAATGACAGAAGAGGAAATACCAGGGTTACAAAGGAGGGCACGATGGGATTAAATAATCAAGAGGGCGCTGTTAGAGAATACACTTGTGAAACATGTTTCTAGAGGCCAGTTCAAGAAAAGTGAGTGTGAGGTCCAGGAAAAGGAATAATAGGCTTAAATGTTAAATGACTGCAAAGAAAGCAGATTTGACCTAAACTCTGGGTTGCCCTAGGAATTCAGTCAGAAAGATCCTTTTTTCCCTGCAAAAAGAAATAGTTTAGCTGGCCTAGATTCAAAGAGGTGGTTCAGAGAAACTCAAATTATGTTGATCCATCTCAGGTTGACATGTTCAATTCTACTTTGTATATCCCTGTCTCTTGTTTGGCTGTAGAGAGGTTCTATCCACAGCAAAATTAAGGTGACCTAACTCCCTACAGCTAGGTAAGGAACTGGTGATCCACCACAGAGGATTAACCCTGGAAAAAATTCAGGGTTAAGACCATGGTGGAAGGAAGAGAAATCTCTTGATCTGGTGGTTAATCTCTGGAGAGATAACCAGGAGAAAGGGACAGGAGCTGACTGTTTGAAATATAATCTTTTAAAATTCACCTTGGGATGCCTGTCCGCCAATCAGAATCTCAAACATGCAAAAAAAAAAAGCTCTTCTGCAAAATAATGTATACCACTTAAATGTTAATTCACAAGAGGATCGTAACAACTCTGCTTCACATACACAAAAATAAAGACACCTAAGCAACGCCTTTCTGTTTCCCCAACAGAAGTGACACATAACCACATGGTAAGTTTCCCCTCACCTTTCTGAGTTAGCATCATTATCTTAATTATCTTCCAGTTCACACATTTTCTTTTTTTTTTTTTTAGCTATTTATTTATTTATTTATTTTTGGCTGCGCTGGGTCTTTGTTACTGCGCGGGCTTTTCTCCGGTTGTGGCAAGCAAGGGCTCCTCTCTAGTGGTGGCCTCCCATTGCAGAAACTTCTGTTGCACAGCACCAGCTCAGGGTGTGCGGGCTTCAGCATTTGCGGCACGTGGCCTCGAGAGCACAGGCTCAGTGGCTCTGTTGCGTAGGCTTAGTTGCTCCACAGCATGTGGGATCTTCCTGCATTAGGGATCGAACCCACATTTCCTGCACTGGCCAGGCAGATTCTTCACCACTCAGCCACCAGGGAAGCCCCCACACATTTTCTTGAATGAACTGGAGTAATGAGCTTTTGTCTCTGACCTCTCTTTCATATGTGAATCATTAAGCCTCCTGTAATTCCACTGTGTATCAGTCTCTTCTTTCCAGCAACTTCAAATTCACCTGTATGAAGCAAAACATCTGGCTGCTGGACACGACTTCGTAAGTCTGGTATTCTCATTACCTTGTCAGTTATCATGAAGAAAGCAAGCCATTCCATCATTAGAAGTCTGGCTTCCTCTTCTTTTATTTATCTTTTCCCTTGCCTCTCCTACCTTTCTTTTTAGATGAACACAGAAGAAAAGCCAAAGCTTCTGGTGTATATGGAACCAGTGACATTTGCATTCCCTGTAGACACACCCTCTCAGCCTCACTAGCCCAGGCTTTTTTTGCATCTGAGGATTGAAAACTTGTTTTCAGACTTGATTACAAAATTGCTTCAAAGATGTTATGCTTGAATAAATTGTCTGAAAAGAACTGAGTGAAAACCTTCTTAATGGGCTCAGTTTTAGTTCCTTCTTTCCCAAGATGCCAAAACATCTTACAAGAAACATGAGGGTTAAATATATAATTTTTGTTTGTCATATGAAATCTGTCCCGTTGCCTGGAGTTGCACCTCATACATTTGATCTCATACATGCTAGTTGGTTGCATTTTGCTATTTTAATCATTATGCATCAACCATAGGGAATATTAGAAAGAAGGAAATCCAAGCACAGCAGTACAGTATAGTGTTGTGTTAGAGAAAGGGCACAGAATTTATTTCTTAGTCTCTCTGGACCTCAGTCCATTCAATCAGGAATATAGTACTTATCTCACAGGAGCTGTACTTATCTTTGAAAACTGCAAAATGCTAGAACATTTTTATCACTATTTTAATTATAATATTAACAATATCATGCAATGATGAAGCAGGAAGGGACCCTGGAAATAAACTAGTTAGGATTTAAGAGATGAGGAAACTGAGGATCAGACAGTATACATATAGCATGTTGGGGGCAACTCAGACTTTGAATATAGATATCTCAGGTACTCTCATTACTACAAGGACTGTGCAGATAAAAAGACAGAGAGAGGTTGGCTGGCTGCCAGTTGAGGAATCAGTGGTACTGGAAGTACATTTGCCCCATTCAGAGAAGACAGCTAATACTGGTTTCTGCATTTTTTTTTTTTTTACCATATCACCATGTAAGTCCAGGATTGCCAGATCTAATCTTTTCTAGAAAGACCAGAAATCTAAATTTTTTGACATGTGAAACCTCCTAATTTTTAAATGATATTTCAGTTTTTAAAATAATGTTGTATAGGTCAAACAATATCTGAGGGTCAGAATTAGCCCATGGTTTACCAATCTCATCTACAGGGAAATGTCCAAATTCTTTCTCATGGTATCTAAGGCCTTTAATGATCTGGCCCTGCTTCCTTCTTCAGCTCACTTCCTATCTGTCCTTGCCTGTGCTTAGATGCCAGGTTAGCACTGAACAGGTCATAATTCCACAAATACACCTGATTCTCATGAACATGCCCACTGACTGTCCCTTGATTACCCTTGCTCCTTGCTTATGCTGTACTTTATGTTTGTGATGAATCTTTCTCCCATATTACTGTGCCTCTTATCTCTCTAATGAGAACTAATCTCTGAACAGTCTCCTCATCACAATACCACAAAATTTGTCCATCTATTATATTTCTACAATGTCTTGGACATATCCTTGCATTTACCTCACAGTAAGGAAAGTACTTGTTTTATGTCTGCTGTTCCAATCAAAATCTCAGGTAATGCTGAGAAATTAAACTCTTCATTCTTACTCCAAAGTGACCACTGATCACCCTTCCTGAACTTCACTCTGCTTCTTGACTGGTCTTTGATTCAAAGTACTGCTGATCTGCTTGAACAGATGCTTATATCGTCTTTCCAATGGATGGCTTCATGGAGGATACCCTCCTCAAGGATGCAAGTGACCTTATCTTTCCTTTTGATGGGAGGTTGTATAAATCAATCCACCCCTTGGCATAGCCCTCTCTTCAGCACCTGAGACCAATGTATTCTATGTTCAAGTCCTGTTCTTTTATTTTGTTTTCACTTTTGTTCCTGTCCTATTTGTTCTCCAAAATAGTGAAGCTTTCCCTAACTGATACAGGCCACTAAAGCTCTTTTGGAGCTCTCATCTAATTCAGCCCAGTTCAGGATCTTGCATAGAACTATGATCCCTCACTGCGACAATGGTGGGTCAATGGAGCGGGGAAGAAAGGGAGAGGTCAACTCTACCTGAATCATATGGCGTGATGGGGGATGATTGACTGATCAAAGGAAAACTGCGGTGTTGTTAGCTGAAGAAAGGTAAATGAATACCGGACAAACACAGATAAGTACTGCACCAGATCCTCTTAATGCCCAGTCTAAGATTTCTTCCACAGCTCCCTATTACCCCAATCTGAGTGGCTACTTGCGTGTCTGCCTTCAGATTCCTGGTGTTTAATCAGAATAAACTCAAGTCTGACTTATTTATCAAAATAAAGCCTCTGAAGTCCAGTTATAAAGATTTCACTTTAAATTGGCAGAACCATGGACAGCACCCAAGTCTGCACAGTAGTCTTATCATTTGAAACAGGAAAAAATCTTTGCAACATGTTAAAAACCTCTAATTTTATAGATGGAAAAAACAAAGGCTATTATGACTAGCCCAAGATTATAGAGAGCTGAAGGTCAAATCTAAGTCTTAAAATCCAGGTCCCTTTGCCCTGTATCCTGCTTTCTCAACACATTATGATAATATAGTAACATGAGGGAAAGAGCAAAGGGACAAATCTAGGGGACAGTAGTGGACACCTGTTATTTCTCCCTTTCTAGCATACATCTCCTCTTATTTTGGTAAATATATCTCCATTTCTGCTTTGAAGAACTACCCTTCCCCTTTGGCAGGGCATATATCCTACTCTTCTCTAGTCAGTGGGTGTAATATGGCCCAGACTGGGCATATTAGGTTCTCTCTCCCATGCTTTCAATATAAGCAGGGTTACTCAAGAAAAGACATATAGGGACTTCCTTGGTGGTCTGGTGATTAAGAATCTGCCTGACAATGCAGGAGACACGAGTTCAATCCCTGATCCAGGAAGATTCCACATGTGGCAGGACAACTTAACTCATGTGCCACAACTACTGAGCCCACACTCTAGAGCCTGTGCTCTACAACAAGAAAAGCCACCACAATGAGGACCCTGAGCACCACAATGAAGAGTGGCCCCTGCTTGCTGCAACTAAAGAAAGCCCACACACAGCAACGAAGCCCCAACATAGTCAAATAAATAAATAGCTTTTTTTAAAGGAGGACATATAGTAGGAGGTGACACATTCCCATGCTGCATCCTAAAGTGGATCTTCCAAATTTGAAGAAACTCTGATTTCATATAACCTAAAAGTGTGTGTGTGTGACAATAAATATTTTTTATTCTTTTTAATATAATATAGTTCTTCCTTATTTTTATACCATTCACCTCAACAAATCTATCAGAATTAAGCAGCATTTAGTGTTTTTCCACTACATTTGGTCATTTATACCTTTTCCCAGAGTCTTGGGCAGATAGTGCAAAGTAGAATTTAGCTCTGAGATAATAATCGATTTCTCAGTCTAAAATAGAAATATTAAAAAGTCTAATCCTCAAATCTGCCTTTGTGACATATTCTAAAGTTATTGTTCTTCCACATGGGTGAGCCCATAAATTGCTGAGTCTCGACTGATTTATATTTCATTCACAGCTTGTGTGAGCTTCCCTTCCATCTTACAGTCTTCAGTTACCCTGACTTCATTTAAAATCTGTCACCACACTCTTTATAGACAACTAAATAGCATTAGCCACAATTTGTTGATGGAGAGATTATTAACAGAATTTATATAGCTATATGTAACCTTAGAGAACAGAATGGGAGTGGAAGGACAAGGGAGAGAATAATGAGGCATCTTGTGTAGTAAGAAAGAGGCTGGTAGAGGGTCAGACTTGGGATAGTAGGGTTCCAGTTCTAGTTCCGTCACTGAGCAAGTTATCCTGGGTCAATCATATTTCTCTGAATGGGTGAAACTGCCTCTTACATTCCTTCCAACCTAACATTGGAGGATTTATCCAGTCATTCATGCAATTAATGTTTAAGTCTATTCTTTAACATCATATATCAATCAATAATGGAGTACTCAAAGATGATGGGTTTCCTTATAACTTTTCAGATCCTGAAAATGTACATTTATAAGGAAATCAACTGTACTTTCTGTAGGAGAAAAGCAGGTATTTAGCAAGTTTAGCAGAAAGTCATTCACATTTGACACCCTCTGTGTCCTTGTTTCAAGTGGATTTTGGCACTTACATCTTTGACCCTATAATCATGTAAGTGCTTTGAACTGCAGAAATGCCTGGACTAAAAAATCCAAGATCTGGATTCTGGCCCTATAGCTCCTTCTGGGCATATGACTGTGGCGGACTTGTTAGGAATCTGGTAGATACAGAAACTCAACTCAAGGCCACTTAAACACTAAAGACCATAAGTTACATGGGAGAGCTGAACCACCGGGCTGCAGGATATCAGAATGCACCTGAGCACCTGGAACAATCAGTGACTCAGGCTCAGCCAGGACTCACCTTTCATCTGTTCTCTGCTCCTCCCAGCAAGCTAGCTTCATTCTCTCTTTTCTTCAGATTGGTTTTCTCTGCCTTTGTCAGATCTAGACTGCTACATTTATATATTCACTCAATAGCTGTTGCCTTTGAGCCTGACTGGGCAGGCATTGTTCTAGGCACTAGGGAAATAGTAGTGACAAAGAAATGTCTGCCCTGAGGGAGCTCGTGTACTTGTGGAGTGGAGAAAGTCGCAGAACAGACATATGAACAAATAATATACAAGGTAGTATTAACTGTTATAGAGAACAATAATCAGCATAAGAGGTTAGCGGCTCTGAGTGGCTGCAGCGATAGTGGTGGTGTGTTATTTCATAAAAGTGGTCAGGGAAAGTCTTCTACTGTTTGGTTATATTTGAACAAACCATGAAGTTAGGGAGAAAGTAAAAAGAATATCTGGCGTAACAGCAAATACAAAGACCCCTAAGGGGGAATATACACTTGACAATGTTCGAGGACAGACAAGGGGCCAATGTACTGGAGTAGAACTGGGAGGAAAGAAGAGTGCTAAGAGACAAGATCGGAAAGGTAACAATAGCCGGATCATATATTAATAGATCCAGGATCACTATGTTTACTCTGGGTGTTCACTCTGAAATGGAAAGCCACTGGAAAATATTGAGCTGAGAAGTGAAAGGATCTGATTTATGTTTGAGTAGAACCACTCTGGCTGCGGCATGGAGATTAAACTGTAGGGGAGGAAAGTGAAGGCAGGGGGCCTATTTAGGAGGCTATTTCAATAATCTAGATAAGAGAAAATGTGGTAGAGTTGGTGAGAAATGGTCATATGCTGAATATATTTTGAAGGCAGTCAGTCAACATTATATGCTAAAGTATTGGATGTGGAGGTAAAGGTAGAGAGAACCAAAGGTAGCCTAAGACAGAGGGTAGAAGAAGCCTGAAGACTAAGCCCCAGACCTCTTCAACTGTTAGAGATTGAGAGCTTGGAACAAACCTGCAAAGAAGGCTCAGAAGGAATAGCCAGCAAGATAAAAGGAGAAGCAAGAGAAAAGGGTATCCCATAAGCCATCTGGAGAAAATAGAGAAGGAAGAAGTGATCGACCACGCTAAAAGCTGCTGTATGGTGGAGAGAAATGAGGCTTGAGAACTGACCACCTAACAGGACCACACGGAGAAGGCAATGGCACCCCACTCCAGTACTCTTGCCTGGAAAATCCCATGGATGGAGGAACCTGGTGGGCTGCGGTCCATGGGGTCGCAAAGAGTTGGACACAACTGAACGACTTCACTTTCACTTTTCACTTTCATGAATTGGAGAAGGACATGGCAACCCACTCCAGTGTTCTTGCCTGGAGAATCCCAGGGACGGGGGATCCTGGTGGGCTGCCGTCTATGGGACTGCAGAGAGTCAGACACGACTGAAGCGACTTAGCAGCAACAGCAGCAACAGGACCACAGGGGCTCAAAGGTGACCTTGATAAGAGCTATTTTCAGTGAAATGATGGAGACAAATCCTCTGAAAACTTGTGCCACTGAAGAGGTGCTGAATTTTCAGTTCTTCTTTTTAAAATCCTAAAGATGAACCCCGATTAATATGGTTCAGATCCAGCATTCACCTTTAGACCAATAAACTATGACCAAGAGGAAGGATAACATTATAGGTCAGTGGTAGGTTGATCAATGTTGGGGGTTCTCAGGCTGCCATGTAGGAACATAGACACCTAAGATTTACGTGTAGATTGAGAAAGGAATCAGGAAGGAGGAAGAAGAGGTCACTAAGGATCTCCCCAGTGTTGGGTCTGAAACTTAACCTTTAATTATAAAATGGCATTGACATTCCCACTTTATAGAACTGGTGTCAAAATCAGGTCAAAAAAGACTGTGATGAATGAACTCTGCACACCCCGTAACGTCTATACAGACATGATAGCTTACCACAAGCATAATGGGTTACCATCATGATGTCAAAACAGAAGGGCACACCCCGGTGGCACATCTTCAGGCATCAATCCCTGGCCACACTGTGCCCCGTGAAGAAGCTAGGCATATATACTGTAGACAAATATAGCTGGATGTTCTGGCTAGAAGAAGCACAACTCTTTTCCCCAAGTTTAAACATTGGGAGCTCTTAGAAAAAGGTACTCCTTATAGCTGTCAAAACAAAAAGTTGAAAAAGCCATCCCAAGGGTAGCATAAAGAAAGAAAGAAAGAAAGAAGGAAGACAGTAAAAAAGGAAAAGAAGGCTAAAGAAAAGGAAAAGAAAAAAGAGACATCATTGGCAAGGAGGGAAAGGAAAGAGGCAAATAAAGGAGTTTATTTCACTTATGTACAATATATTATTTATGTATATGTTATATATGTTTATGTTATACATAAATACATGTATATACATGTACATGTGTATATGAACAGATATGTGTACAATATATATTCATAAATGTGTGCTTAGATAGGGGGGCAGATAGAGAGGTATGTAATATGTTCCACATTGGACTTAAGGAAAAAGGTTAAGTTTTACATCCCCCTCCTAAATCATACAACTGAATAGTAAACTGCTTGTTAAACTGCAAAATACTGCATTTACTAGTAATATAAATCAGTAAGAGTGAAAGACAATGAAAGCTAAAAAAAAAAAAAAGAAGAAGAATCCTCTACATGCACTGGGCATTTGTCCTTGTTCTTTCTTTCTACTTCTGAAAAGGCATTTCCAAAATGAAGTCTTTTAAAAATAAAAAAAGGATCTTGAAGAGCACTAGCCCCATGTGAGCCCAATTACTCCCTGGCTGTATGTTACATACTTAAGGGGACTTATTAATTCTTTGATATGAAATGAGCCCTATTTTAAGAAAGGTTTAAGGAAATTTTGTTCCTGTCCTCAGAGAATTAATAATTTTTAAGAACTCCTAAGACCTGTCTGACTTCTTCTCGAGAACTGCAGATATCCTCTCATTTTACCAAATCAGGAATTCTCTGACAAGTTTCAGAACATGAATATGTTACTCTTTTTCTGTGATATTCCCATCTTCTAAAATGAACCACACAAATCAAGATAAAAGACATTGATGTTTTGAAACCTCAGATATAAATTGAGCTAGTATCCAGTTAGACTTTATTCTATCTTGTGTTTCCTTTATAATCATGCTTATTAATATGCCATCCCTGTATACCCCAGAGAGGTAAATTCTCATGATGTTTTTCTTTTTAAAATAAGTCATCTATACTTCTTCCATAGGGGATGTATTTTCTACGTGTGACACCTAAAGAAATAATCACATGAGAGCCTTTAAGACAGAGTAAAATAAATAATTAAATTGTTAAAACGTCCATCCTACCCAAAGCCATCCATAGAGTCAATCAGGGCCTGTCCAGATTTCAATGGCAATTTTTACAGAAATAGAAAAAAAAATATCTTAAAATTTATATGAAACCACAAAAGACTGAATAGTCAAAACAATTCTGAGAAAAAAGAACAAAGCTAGAGGCATCACACATCCTGATTTCAAACTATATTATAAAAATATAGTACTCAAAACATTATAGTATTGGCATAGAACAGACACATCAAACAGAAGTGAGAGGCCAAAACTGAACCCACACACGTACAACCATCTAACATCTGACAGAGGGACCAAGAATACACAATGAGGAAAAGATAGTCTCTTCAATAGACAGAGTTGGGAAAACTGAATAGTCATATGTGAAGAATGAAAGTGAACTCCTATCTCATACCATTCACAAAAATTAACTTTAAACCAATAAAAGACTTGTAAGACCTGAAACCATAAAACTCCTAGAAGAAATCAGGGAAAAAACTCATTGACATTGGTCTTGGCAACAATTTTATGGTGTTTTTATGGATATGACACCAAAGCACAAGTAATGGAGACAAAAATAGATCAGTGGAACTACATCAAACTAAGGGATTCCTTAGTTTGGCTCAGATGGTAAAGAATCTGCTCATAATGCAGGAGACCCAGGTTTGAGTCTTGGATCAGGACGATCCCCTAGAGATGGAAATGGCTACCCACTCCAGTATTCTTGCCTGGAGAATCCCTTGGACAGAGAATCCTGGTGGGCTACAGTCCATGGGGTCACAAACAGCTGGACACAGCGGCGTGACTAACACTTTCACTTTCACACATCAAGAAAAGCAGGGCTTCCCTGGAGGCTCAGTGGTAGAAAGTCCACCTGTCAATTCAGGAAACAAGGGTTCAATCCCTGATCTGGGAAGATCCCCCAATGCTGTGAGGCAGCTAAGCCCATGCACCACCGCCCCTGAGCCCGTGCTTTGGAGCATGGGAGCTGCAACCACTGAAGCCCACATGCCCTAAAGCCCATGCTCCACAAGAGATGCCACCACAACTGAAGAGCAGTCCCCGTTGGTCCAACTAGAGAAAAACCCATGCAGCAACGAAGACCCACTGCAGCCAAAAATACATAAACAAAACAATAAATTTTTTTAAAAAACTAATGAAAAAGCAACCTATAGAATGAGAAAAAATATTCACAAACCACATGTCTGGTAAGGGGTTAATATCCAAATATATAAGGAACTCATAGAATTCAATAACAAAAAGAACAAATAATCCAATTTTAAATGGGCAAATACTCTGAATAAACATTTTTCCAAAGAAGATATTCAGATGACCATTCAGCACCTACATGAAAAAGGTGCTCAACATCACTAGTCATCAGGGAAATACAAGTCAAAACCACAAGGAGATATCACCACAGACCTGTTAGGACATCTATTATCAAAAAGACAAGAGATAACAAATGCTGAGGAGGATATAGAGAAAACGGCACCCTCAGACACAGTTGGTAGGAATGCAAACTGATGCAGCCACTACGGAAAACAGTGTGGAAGTTCCTCAAGAAATTAAAAATAAAACTACCATATGATCCAGCAATCCCACTTTTGGGATGTATCCAAGAGAAATAAAATCACTCTCTAGAAAGGATATGTGTACCCCAGATTCACTGCAGCATTATTTACAATAGCCAAAACGTGAAAACAGCCTAAATGTCCACCAATGGATGAATAAAGAAAATGTGGTGTATATACGTCTATATACAATGGAATATTATTCAGCCACGAGAAAGAAAATCCTGCCACTTGTGAAAACATGGATGAATCTTGAGGGCATTACGCTAAGTGAAATAAGTCAGACAGAGAAGTACAAAAAAATGTGTGATCTCACTTATATATGGAATCTTAAAAAAACTGAACCCATATAAACAGTTGTGGCATGTGGGATCTAGCTCCCTGACGAGGGATCGAACCCAGGCTCCCTGCATTGGGAGTGCAGTCTTAGCCACTGGAACTTAGCCACTTAGCCTCCAGGGAACTCCCCAAACTTTCAGTTTTAAGATGAATAAGTTCAGGGGATGTAATGTACAGTATGGTTAACTAGAGCTAACAAAACTTTATTGTATACTTGAAAGCTGCTCAGAGAGTAAGTCTTAAAAGTTCCCACCACATACAGAAAATATTATAACTATGTATTGCAATAGATACCTAAACCAAACTTGTGGTAATCATTTCACAATATATACATATATCAAATCATGACATTGTATAACTTAACACACATTATGTGTCAGTTATATATCAATAAAGCTAGAAAAAAAGGGCAAATTGTTCTCAAACTGTTATTAAAATTAGTAAAAGTAATTTTATCTCCTTTAGTTATGGAGTAGATTCCCCACACTTTGAAATGCCTCTCTATTCTTTCCCCAACTCTCATTCAGATGTTTACAGTGTGGATCATAAGTGTTACGAGTTTGAATTCTTTGCTGCCCCTCCTTCCAGGCCTTTCCCTCTGGAAGGCTGTACATCCCTGACACATTGGCTTCAGGCCTGGTCGTATGACTTGCTTTGGCCACTGAAATATGAGACAGTAACGTGTACCATTTGGGTAAAGCTTTAAGAACCATCACATAGCTGCCATCTTCTCTTCTCCCTGACCACAAGATCAGCACTAGACTGCTCTCTTACTGTGAGTCCTAAAATGAAGACAAATTGGAGCTGAGCTGAAAAGGACCCCTGATGGATATGCAGCATGAACAAGAAATAAATGCTTGTTGTTATAAAGGTCTGAGATTTCAGGGATCGTTTGCTACTGCAGCATTAACTTAACCTAACAGAAAGTGATTTGTAAACTATTTTCTGTATTATGTTTGTAAAATATAAATATTACAATAATTGGCAAAAATTATAATAAGATCTTCAAACTCTCTAGGTCTCTAATTTTCTGGTAGAGTTTTTTAAAAATGAGAATAGCAACAAGAATATGCCAAGTGAGTTGGAAAATTCATGTTACAAAGCAGTAATTTTTATTTTTGTGCATGGACCACACTGTTAATACTACAGATATTTTAGGTCAATAGAAGGACTCCCCACGGCTGCAGTGGTGGTGGGGATGTGTGCTTGGTCATGTCTGACTCTTTGAGACACCATGGACTTCTAGCCTGCCAGGCTCCTCTGTCCATGGAATTTTCCAGGCAAGAATACTAGCCTGGGTTGCCATTTCCTACTCCAGGGGATCTTCCTGACCTAGGGATCGAACCCGAGTCTCCCATGTCTCCTGCATTACCAGGCGGATTCTTTACCACTGAGCTACATGGGAAGCCCTCACAGCTGAAGAGGTCTCTTGTCATTTTATAAGAGGAACTCTCAGAAAATACATACTAGACCAGACCACTCAAAGTGTGATCTGTGAACTTTCTTTCATCGGTCTTCAATGAGATAAGCCCAGAAATTAAGAGTGTGTTTAGAAGCTCTTAGAACAATTTGACATTATCAGAACATCCAAGCTTAAGGTTGGTCAAGCTGTCTTGTTGAGTGAATAGTGTGTGCATTGTCAGACTAGTGTGGGGAGCCATATGTAGCACAAGCTGCCTACTAAGATTTGTCTTCCACAGATCACACACACACACACACCCTCATCCTTCACCACAGATAGTTTGAAAAGGTCTGACTGAGAACCTGCCTGGAAGTCATCAGAAGAACCATTGTACTCAGTGTGATTAGAAACCTAATAGAGGACCTGAAATACACAGAGACACTATAAGTAAAACTGAATTGTTCTCTTGGGAAAATCCATGTCATATTAACAATCTTCCTGACATTTTCTGTCCCACTTGAGATTTACAATGGCAGACAGTAGAAATAACATTTCTTAATTACCCACTGTGTGTGGAACACTGTACAGTTCTTGGGTTATGAAATACTGTCACAAAATGCAGAATACATTTTCTCCTAGAAACAGTTTTACTAATGGTGGGGAGAATCCTAGCCTATGAAGTTGACTTCACCTGAGAAGCAGCTAAACTGTATAATTTTCCACACTAATCTAATGTGTGAGTCTCTAGAACAGAAATTAAGGTGATAGGATAAGATGGAGGGGAAAGAAATTTTTAAACTATGCTAAACTTTTCTTTGAGATTGTCTCACCTTCTTCTATTTACCTGCTATCTCTCCAGGCCTTCCCTGGTGGGATTCCCTGCTGGCTCAGATGGTAAATAATCCACCTGCAATGCAGGAGACCTGGATTCGATCCCTGGGTTGGAAAGATCCCCTGGAGAAGGAAATGGCAACCCCCTCCAGTATTCTTGCCTGGAAAATCCCATGGACGGAGGAGTCTGGCAGGCTACAGTCCATGGGGTCGCAAAGTCAGACACAACTGAGCGACTTCACTTCTCCATGCCTTCTCAACCAACCCTCTCTCATCCTACACTCCCCTAGTTTTCCAAATACAGCACTCATCAAAATTATTTCATTCCTTTTCCTTCAATGTAGGTAATTTCAAGTATTAAGGAAATCAGTGAATTGGATTATTTTACAGTAAGGTGTAAATGAGTAATGGTTTCTTAATCCTGCTAGAAGCATCTGTCTTTTTAGAATATGCTTATTTTAATTCTAACCTCAAAGTGGAAGTACAGGAAAATGAAAATGTTTGGGAAAACAGAGGAAACTATTCTAGGTCAAGGAAGCAGGATGACTTTTGTCTGAGTCACTTTCTCCTAATCACTTCCTGCTTTTCACAATTTCCCCCCTTTTTCTATTTCTTACATAGAATTCCTGAGTTTTCTTTTTTTTCCCATAGTGACTCTCAACACTAAAAATGGAGGCAGTCATTGGTAAAAAGGAATCATTTGTACATGAGGTAAGCAGAGACAGTTTGCATGAGTGAGAACTGAGGGAGGAAATCCACAAATAGTAGGAAGAGAAGAATTTGGAACACCATAGATGTTGAAAGCTGAAATCAGAGATCTCAGAGATAATTTAAGCCAGTATATCCCTAAAAGACAGCAAGCCCAGAACTCAGAGTCTTCAATAGGCAATGATCTCTTTGTAGCACTTAATAAAATTGTTTTGTTTTCATTATTTTTTAATTTATACCATAATCTTGGAAAGTGGTATTGATTTTCTTTTTTGGGGGGTATTGATTTTCAATATGCAACATTGATAATTTTCTTTTAAAATACATTCATTTAGGAAAAAGAAAATTAGTTCAAAGAAAATCTTAGGTAAATAATGTAAGTGGTACAGAGAATGTGGATAAGACTTATGAGGTAGTATGCAGAATCTTGGAGCTGGGGAAACAGTGATCTAGTCTGAATGAACTTCACATTTGAATTTAAAACTGGTGAGATATGAATGCATGTTTGGGGGAAGAGGGGCATGGGGGACCTAGAAATGGTATGAAGATAACACACAAATTTGTCTTCTGTAGGTGGTATAGTTAAATTCCTCCAAACAATAGCCCCACATGCAGAAACTATAAAGAAATGTGGTGGCAAGGTAAGAGTTTATAAGCTTTAGTGACACATCACTTAGGAACCTCCTTTATATTTGCACATTCAGCCTACAGCATTACTAGGAACTGGGCATCTTTTCACCTCTTCCTCCTATGAGACAACCCTTAGGGATTTCCCATTACTTATTGATCTTTCAGCACATATTTCTGTTTGTGGCCAGAAAAAGGATAATCCTGTAAGAATAATACAAGAAATTTCTACATGATACTGTACACATTTTTAGTCTAAATAATAATAATAAACAATAATTCAGCCAGATCCAGACTAATTCAGGTGTTGCCAATAACTATGGGTATACAGAATGAATTTACCAAGTCAAGTGAGAACTGTTAACCATTCATGTAAATAGCTATGGCTGAGTTCAACAAAGATTCATTAAAAGCCAAAATATGTTCTAGGAACTGTGCCAGGTGTTGAAGAATCATGATCAAAAAGACTCAGTCTCTGCCTCCAAGGCATCCATAGTTGTACAAATTAAATATGAGCCATGCTATATTCATGAAATTTTTCATAGTTCATAAAACAGTTTCATTTCATATTACTTTACTTAATACTTACAGAAGCACTGTGATGTAAGATATTATTGTTATCCCCACATTATAGACAACGAAACTAAAACTGTCAATTTGATTTACCCAAGGTTATTAATAGCAGTATCAGTAAGCGATAAAGAAGTCTTGAACCCAAGAATCCTGCTTTCAAATCAGCACTTTTCCTATAATACCAGCCACCTGCAATTATTTCTCTCACAATTCTGCTTCTGGTTATAATGAAGTATTAACATGTACTCCTGGTGAGAACAACTTGAAAAGCCAGAAAAAATACAAAATGAAATCTATTTAAAGGCTGTAAGTCTACTGATATCATTAGAAAATTGCCTGAGCAGCCAGAACTTTAGTGTGCAAGATCAGAGACGAGGGAACCCCAAAAATGTGGCCTACCAACCAGAAAAAGAGTGTAGAAAATCAGGGAACCCAAAAGCTGGTTCTCTCGGAGTGGTACTGATAAAATTTGTAAGTTCCTACCCAGACTAATAAAAAAAATATGAAAACACAAATTACCAATGTGAGGAGTACAACAGAGGACATCAAACAGATCTAAAAGACATTAAGGATATGCTACAGACAACTATTAATGTGACAACACAGATGGAATGGAAACATTCATTAAAAGCCACATATCAAAAACTCACCCAAAAAGGGAAAACTTCAATAGCCCAACAGCCATTAGAGAACCTGAATTTGTAGCTAACAATTTATACAAAGAAATTCTAGGTCCAGATGACTTCACAGGTGAATTCCAACTTTTAAGGGAAAATAATAACATCAGTATAAAAATACTTTTTGAGAACATAGAAAAGGAGGAAACACTAAATCATTTTCTAATATAAGGTCAGTATTACCCTGATTCCAAAAATAAAGGCATTAAAATAGAATTACAAAACATTATCCCTCATAACACAGATGTAAAACTTAACAAAATGTTAGCAAGTTTAATCTAACAATATGTATCTATTAAATTAGATAATACATATCCACATATATTGGGAGACTGGGGTTCCATCCCTGGGTTGGGAAGATCCCCTGGAGAAGGAAATGGCAACCCACTCCAGTATCCTTGCCTGGAAAATTCCATGGACGAAGGATCCTGGCAGGCTATAGTCCATGGGATCACAAAGAGTCGGACACAACTGAGCGACTTCACCTTAATCCACATATATTATCACATCTTTATCCACTCATCTGTCAGTGGACATTTAGCTGGCTTCCATGTCTTGGCTGTTGCAAACAGTGCTGCAATGAACACTGGGTTGCATGTATCTTTTTGAATTATGGTTTTGTTCAGATATATGCCCAGGAGTGGGGCTGCAGGTTCATACGGTAGCTCTGTGTCTAGTTTTTTGAGGAGCCTTCATATGGTTCTCCATAGTAGTTGTAGGAAGTTTGTTAAATAAACTACAGGTTTATTCACACAGTATAGTATTCCATAGCAGTTCAAATGAATGAGGAAGATTTCTTTATAATAAGAACTACACAAAGGAGTATTGAACAGAAAAAGGAAGAAGGAAAATCTCTGTATGTAACACTGGGTGAGCACCAGGATAAATGAAAAAAAAAAGAGAGGCCCAGAACAGGGCTTGTAAAATGTCACCTTTGTGTAATAAAGGGAAGGAGAATGTGAATATAAACATTTCTTTCTATTTCCTAAAAAGAAGCAACTAAAGGACAACTATATTAACTATATTCCATATACTGTAGGGGCTATCTGCTAACTGTTACATATGTTGGGAAGAAGGGGAGAAAAGATGAGGGGAGATGAACATGAGAATTCTCTGACTGTGCTGTTTTACAATTTGACTGAACTGTGTGAAAGTTTTACATACTTTAAACAATTATTGAATTTTTAAAAACCAATTTCTAAAATTTGAAAATGGACTTTGGTGGTCCAGTGGTTGGGATAGCAGGTTTCATCTCTGGTTGGGGAGCTAAGATTCTAGATGCTATGCATTGCAGCCAAAAAAGTTTTTTTAATTGAAAACAAATGGAAACCTATGGTTCTAACTGTATATCAAATTGATGGCATAACCACACAGGGAAAATAATTATTTCAAGTGACTTTTTTTAATTCAATTTTTTTTATTCAGGTAAAATTCACATAATATACAATTAACCATTTTAAAGTATATAGTTCAGTGGCATTTAGTGTGTTCACAATGTTGTGCTATTTTATTATTTTTGACTCTGAGGCCATTTTCTTTGGAATTCTACTCATAGATTCTTTTTTTCATTCTAGCTTTATTGAGGTATAATTTATACAAAGTGTAACTTTCAGATGTATAGCATCCTGATTTGATTTACACACATCATGAAATGATGTCTATAGTAACTTCAGTGAACATCCATCATCTCATACAGATACATTAAAGAAATAGAAAAAAATTTTTCCTTATGATGAGAACTCTTAGGATTTACTCTCTTAACTACTTTCATATATAACATACAGTGTTAATTACACTGATCATGTTGTACTTACTTATTTTATAACTGGAAGTTTGACTACCTTCATCCAATCCCTTTTCCTCTACCCCCAGTAATCACAAATCTGATCTCTTTTTGCATGAGTTTGTTTGTTTGTTTTTGACATATGACTGACCCATGGCACTATGTTAATTCCTAGTACCCAACATAGTAATTTGATATTTCTATACATTTCAAAATGATCCCCATGATAAGAATAGCTGTCATCAGTCACCAAAGATATTACATAATTATTAACTATATTCCATATACTGTACATTTCATACCTGTGACTCATTTAGTTTGTAACTTAAAGTTTGTACCTCTTAATCTCTCTCATCTATTTCTCTCAACCCTCCACCCCCAAAGAACCACCTGTTTATTCTCTGTGTCTATGACTCTGTTTTCTGTTTAGTTATGTTTGTTGAGTGACTTTTAAACATGGAAATTTGACCATACATCGCTTGTGGTACATATGAAAAATGTGAAAGTGTTAGTCACTCAGTCATGTCTGACCCTTTGCAACCCCTTGAACTATAATCCACCAGGCTCCTCTGTCCATGGAATTCTCCAGGCAACAATACTGGAGTGGGTAACCATACCCTCTCCAAGGGATCCCAATCCAGGGATCTTCCCAACCCAGGGATCAAACCTGGGTCTCCTGCACTGCAGGCAGATTCTTTACTATCTGAACCACCAGGGAAGATTCTGGTGACAAAAGAACCACAAAGAAATCTTAAGCTGCATTCAGTGGTCTTATTATTAGAAGTAATACTGACACTTGACCAAAAAAAAAAAAAAAACAATTTTATATATAGTATGATTAGGAAATAAACACTTCAATTCATGTCTTTAGGAACTATGCTTTTCAAAGTAAAATCAAAGAAGTTTAATCCAAACTATGTAATCTTAAATTTAAATTGATCCACATCCATTAGGATACCTACCATTAAGACAACAATTATTGATGAGAATGTGGAGAAACTGGAACCCTTGTGCTTTGCTTGTTGGAATGTAAAATGGTGCAGTCAGTGTAAAAACAGTATGGCAGTTCCTTAAAATATTAAATATAGAATTACCATATGATCCAGCAATTCTACTTCTGGGTACATAACACAGAAGAATTGAAAACAGGGACTTGAACAGTTATTTATACACCCATTTTCATAGTACTATTATTCACAATTGCCGGAAGTTGGAAACAACCCAAGTGTTCATCAATGAATGAATGAACAGATAAATAATATGTGGCATATACATACAGGGTATATATAATTCTCCCTTAAAAAGTAAGGAATTACATGCCACAACATGGATGACCCTTGAGGACATTATGATAAGCGAAATAAACCAGTCACAAAGGGAAAAGAATTTCACAGATGTAGAAAGCAGAATGGTGGTTTCCAAAAGCTGGAGGAAAAAGGAGTGGGGAGTCAGTGTTTAATGGGTACAGAGTTTCAGTTTAGGAAGATGAGAAAGCCCTGGAGAAGGATGGTGGTGATGTTTGCAGAACAATGTGGATGTACTTAATGTCACAAAGCTATACATTTAAAAATGGTTTATATGGTAAAATTTATTATGAATATTTTACAATAATAAAAAATTATATAGGAAACATCAGTATGAACTCATTATCTATTTGCCTCTTACTATGAAATATGTATTTCTGAGTGCTGTCCACTAAAAAGGGCTAGAAACATCGACAACCTAGTAGCAACAAGCCCTCCCATCATCAAGATCATTGTTTCTCTGGGAAGACCCAGAGGAATCGGGTGGAGAGGGAGGTGGGAGCGGGGATCGGGATGGGGAATACGTGTAAATCCATGGCTGATTCATATCAATGTATGACAAAACCCCCCCAAAAAAAAAAAAAAAGATCATTGTTTCTAAGTACTATTCTCCACTAAGAGGAACCCAGACTGTCTGGAGAAATGGCTGTGTCTAGTTCCAAGGCTTCCCTGGTGGCTCAGATGATAAAGAATCTGCCGGCAATTCAGGAGATTGCGTTTGATCCCTGGGTCAGAAAGATCCCCTGGAGAAGGAAATGGCAACTCACTCCAACATTCTTGCCTGGAAAATTCCATGGACCAAGAAGCCTGGCTACAGTCCATGGAATTGCAAAGAGTTGGATGTGACTGAGCGACTTAGAGAGAGTTCCAGGGCAAGAAATGTATGGGATGATGGTCTTGAGACATTTTCCTAAGCCAGAAAATCAGGACACTTTTGAAGATAAACAGTTCTGTCAAAAGGACAGAGGATTCAAAATGAAGGGGCTCCCACTGACCAAAGATGGGAAAAATTGAACAAGGGAAAGAATCATGACTGTAACTGACTGAAACATAAAACCACCCACAACATGTAAATCCATGTGTTCATAATAATACTAACAAAGAATAAGAAAACAGAACCTCATCAATCACCATTGGATGTTGCTAGTATACCAATTATTACCTAGAAAACCAATAAAAAGGGGAAATAAAGCATGAATCCTGCCTTTTCCATACAAGCTATTTCAGGGTAACCAAACAGTTGATGAGGCAGAAATTCTTTCTATGGAAGAATCTCAGCAAATGTGTTCAGAAAGAATGATAGAATGAATTACCATCAGATGCCAAAATCATATTCAAAAGGTTGTTGGTGAATTTATCACAGATGAATCAGGCTGGCAATATCAGAATCCACTTTTCAACCTTAGCGTTGCTAAATATCAAATCTCCAGATCTAATACCAGCTTAAAGGAAACAGTGCGGGTAGAGAAACAAAATAATCGCCACCATGAATAAATACATATACTAAAATTGGAACAATACAGAGAAGATTAGCATGGCCCCTATGCAAGGATGACACACAAATTCGTGAAGTGTCCATATTTTTTAAAAAAGGGAAAAAAGAACAAGCCAAATCCAGAATACAAACAATTTTGTAGGACAAATGACTGCTCGGCAAATGAGATGAGGGGCAATTATAGAATAAAAGAGACTTTGCAAAGTTAACAGCCCAGGGTAATGTGTGGACTCATTCAGATCCTGGTTTCCAGGGCACTGTCCTCTGTGTTGGAACTTACCCTGTGCAACTTCTTGGTTGAAATCTGCAGCTGTGTGGATGTGTTCTGTCTTTCCCTTGGCTTTGTTAGAGCTGGGGGACATCCCTACCTATAGCCTTTGTCTCATGGCAGCTACTGCTAAGTAACAAAATAAGTGAGTCTCTCTGCATCAGGCCAGTTCACATGGGTGCTCTCCTAGACTTTAAGGAGGGTCTTCTCATCCTGCCATGACCATCCCATCAGCCCAGCATCCCTGCTACCAGGAACAGAGTGGCTGAGAAGTGAAATCTCAGAGCCTCTTGCTGCCTGACCACACTGTCCTGCCACACTTGCGTTGATGTAGTTGTACCCCAGGTTGGCCAGGGACAGCTTGGGAAGCAGCCTTCTAATAGGGAGTAGGGGACAGAGCTGCACCCCCTCTTCTGTAACATGTACCCCCTTACTGGATGCAGTATGCCTGGAGAGAGAAAACAGGACCAACATCTCTCTTCCCTTTCCTTCCTGCCATTATTCTCTTGACAAGAAAGTGTTTTTTCTTCTAATTCCCTTTTGTCTCAACTGCCTGCTCCACTGGAGTGATGGCCATGATAGATAGAAGGTTCCATTCCTACACTACAGGGCAATTCTGTGAGCTGGGATTTTTGATATTCGAGTGAAGAGATGAAGGAATATGGGGACATTCTTTCTCACAATAATAATCTTTCTTGCTACCTAATCCCACATATCACACAGAAGTCTAATATTAGTACGTTTTTTTCTTTAAATTCCTCTGTAACAAATCCTAATCTCCCAAGCATATGAACACCTTGGCTTAGCAGGGCAAAGAACATGTGCTCAGAAATGCAAAGGAAAAGAGCACATTAATAACTTCCATATCACTACTCTCATACACACACATGCACACACATACAGACTAAGTTGGAATTATACATATTTTAAGTTTTATATTTTTAGATAAAAAATAATAAATGACTGCATTCTTATTATAAAAAACAACCCCTACTGACGATAACTTACTTTTGCCATCTCAAAACATAGCTGTATTAGGTATTTACCATTTTCCCATGTAAGTTAATATTCTGCTAAAATATGCTTTTCAGTCTCTGCATGGTATTTCAGTGTATTTTTACACACTTTCTCAAACTTTAGCCAATTCACTTTACTAGACAGTTAAGTTTTTTCCAATTGGGTTGGGATGAACAGCCCTTTAGTATTTTGTTGGTATAAGTCTGTAGAAGTAGAATGGTTGAGTTAAAAAATACAAACGCTTTTGATGGAAAGGTTACACATTGCCTAACTATCCTTAGAAAATCATAGCATTTTTTAGGTCTACTGGTACTGTGTGACACTTCCCATTTTCCATTTTCCCATTTTCCTCTCTAAGTTTATAATTTAAAATGTCCAAATTATAAATTCATAATTGTGAATTTTAAAATTTTATGTTAAAATATATTTGCTCAGCTAGTAAATATTGGTTCAAATATTCATTTCTTTCAGTACTAGTGAGACTGAATACTTCTCATATGTTTCAAATATATATTAACCATTTATATTTATCACTGTAAATGATATCTTCCGATGAGGAAACCGAGATTCAGAGAGATTAAGTGACTTGTTCAAGGACACACAGCTTCTATGAAGCAGATAATTTTTTTTTTTTTCATATTCTAAAATGGAATAGAATTGCTCTTCAATTGCTCTTCAAACTGAACTTTGGGGCAAAGTTCTGTTGGATTCAAGAGTTCGAGAATATCTAACTAACATACAAGTCTATTCAGGCCAAATAATCTTTATAAAATATCGCTTGGAGTATTACTGTGGAGATTTAATGAATTATAGTTCTTTTACTCCTTAATTTTTAATCCCAAGAGAAATCCAAATCAAAATTGGAAGACAAAAAAGAGATTGCTAAAAAAAAGGTATTGGAATATGCTGACAGCATCCTTCTCACTATTTATCAGTCATGAATCACTGCTGCAGACGCTAAAGGAGACTCGGGTACTCATGACCTCCTTCTCCCCATTATCACAGCATGAGGACAAAGCATCCAGCTGCGTATGTTTTATGGTGATAGAACGCAACCAGCGTACTATTTTAAGAGATGTCCAGAAGCTGATGACTTACTTTTTGTTTCTGAACGCCCCTTTTCATTTCTATCCCAAGTAATACATAAGGCCAGGCTGTCACCCAGGCTGTCACCCACTGGCTTAACCTTGTGTGGCAGTATCAAAGTCTCCTTTCTTTAATAACTAACAAGAGAGTCCATGAGTTAACGATTTAAGAGAGAGAGAGAAACAATAACAATAAAGGAAATGTCAGAGTTACTTAAATGGTAAAAAGGGAGAGAGGATGAAGAAGGGGGAGGAGGAGGGAGAAAGGGAGGAAGGAAAGGGGCAAACACATACACTGGCAAAATGCAATGTAGTGAGAACTGGCCAAAGGTATATTTCAGCAGGATGAAAGAATTTGAGGGGCCAGGGAAAAGGGAAAGGGGAGATCTACTGGAGGGGTAAAATCTTAACACTTCTTTCCACTTGGCTTTAAGATCTTATCCCAGAAGAGTGGAGATTTTGTTTCAGGAGCTGAGTAGTTAAGATCCCCTCAAGTAGTTTACAAGAGAAATGCTTCTCCACTCCTGTCCAATTTGCAATTATTTGTGTCCATGACTAGCCCAGGCTATGAAAGTTAAAAAGAACAGAACTTGAGCACCAAGGGATCTCCAATCTCCTCCCTCTCCAAAGTGATGCTTCCTATACCATTTCTTGTCTTAGGCAGAGAAATCAGGTAGAATTATTGAGTGCTTGTAGCAGCAATGGAGAGGTGATTCAAGAGTTCAACCACTGCCCGGTAAAACGCATGCAATCTCCACTTGAGCGCAGCACTGTAGGACACCAAAGCATTTCCTGGATGTGGATGGAGGGATTCTTGAAGATCATGCATAGGGTAAAATTCACATAACTCAAGAGTAATTTTCCCGTAACAATTCTGTATTTGTTTCTCACAGAAGAGGTTGGTGGTTTAATGCAGAGTTTGTGCACTTAGCTGAGCAAGACCACTGAGTTCAACCCTTGATTCTTCTCTGACTAGTGGAGGGAACTTAAGCAAGTTACTTAACCTTCTTTTACCTCAAATTCCTCAGCTTTAAAATGAAAATAATGATAATATACAAGATCTCATTTGATTTTTCCAGCAGCCCCATGGGATATAACGGTCCCTACTTCACTGAACTGTCAGGAGGACCAAAGTAGTCAGTATGTATAAAGTGGTTAGGAGGGTGTCTGGCAAATGTTAAGTGCACTATGATTGTTTGCTTATTATCTTTTATTACCAGCTAAAGTGGAACTGCCATTTAGTAAAGCATAAACACAGTTTATAATTCATCTCGCCTACATGCTTCGAACTTCTGAGATTCTTGACTTTTAATGCAGGAGATGGTAATTATTGCAAAATGAATGTATATGTTTGGACTCTATTCTCCTCTTTATATTACCCTATTTTTAGACTGCATAGTTCAAAGAAGCATAAAATGAGTATGTACCATGTGAGCTTTAGGTGTGAAAGTACAATAGATTTAGGGTCCCTGACAGTAACTTAAAGGAAATTACTATTGATCAATATACAAGGGTTCTTACGTGTGTGAAATGGCTCAAAGTATCTTCAGGACAGGCAGGGAACAAAGGAGGAAGTAAGAAAATGCATGCCTAGGTTGGCTCCAGGTAAAACTCATGATGACATTTGTTGTGTGCCAGGCACTGTTCTAAGTCTTTTACATATATTCTTGTATTCAATTCTTACAATACCCTCATGAAATAAATACTGCGAATGCCTCTATTTACACATGCAGAAACCAAGACAAAAAATTTAAGTATTAATAACTTGCCCAAGGACACCCAACTGGTAAATGGTGGTGCTGGGATTTAAACCTAAATATATCCTTACTTCCAAAACCCAGGTGTAACTGTCTTACTACACCTCAAAAAACTGCAGTGTACAAAGTTTGTCTTAGATTCAACTTTTTTCTCTCTTTAGGACCTGTTTATTCCTTAAATACGGCCCTATCTACAACTGTAATGGTCATGGATGTGCTTATGGTAAACACTTTGGAAAATACCGAAGGATAGAAAGCAAAAATATTCAGGCATCATATTATCACCCAAAGATGAGCACTGTTAAAATTTTGTGTTTCCTTCTAGACTTTTTTCTAAGTACATGGCTTTGTTTTATGTTTGTTTTACATAGTTGTGATCACACTATATATATAACTTTAATCTTCTTGTTTTCCCTATTATGACATGTGCCATCCTATTATCTTAGAAATTTCATAAACTTCCTTTATAGAGACTGCATAATGTACAGCTGCATGGCAGTTCCATAAAATATTTACCATTCCTTTCATGCTGGACATCTGAGTATTTCCAGCCTTTTTACTGTAGGATGGAATCTTCGTCCCCTCTTTCTTGATAGTTTCCCTTCTGACATTTCTTCAGATCTTCCCCAGGCACACGACTTTGGTATCCCTCTATCTCTCCTTTCTCAAAATTTATTTTCTGGAAATGAGCTGATAAGCTCATTCATACTAAAGTGTACATGGTTCATAAAACTTACTTTCTCTTCCAGGACGCTTCTGTCCATTTACCCAAAGGAATGGCGCTATAATTGTGAGGCGTTAGTTATCAAAAAATTGTTAGTTGGGGAGATCCCCTAATAGGAGGAGACTACAACAGCAAAAAGGTGCAGGGCTGCGGTTGCGGAGGTGGTGGTGTGGTTAAGGGGGGAAAAACGTTTTGTATAAGCTAGGGTGAAAAAAACTGAGTAAAAGAGGGGAAGAGAATTGGAAAATGCACTCAGCAGCACTTACCTAGTTTCTCCAACTCTCCAGCTTTTGCCTTTCCAAAACATTTGGCCTGAGGGCTGGGCCCGCCCACCTTTTACTCAGCTCCGCTCGGTTGGGTTCTCAGTCTTAATTACTTTGCCAAGTCTCACAGCTCCCGGGCCTTGGGCGGCCACAGAGCCAGCCGCCAGGAGCGGAAGCGAAGTTCTAAGAGGGTCCATTCCAAGCCCTGGGTCCACAGACAGTCCTGCAGGAGCTTCACCTCCCTGGACCCAAACAGGAGAGTTAATAATACCTCTGAGGGCGATGGGTTAGAAACCTCGTGTGAAAAGTTCACAAAGTCCCGTTCTGCCCCTAGCACTCTTTCTTTCCCTCCTCCTAGAGGCTTCAGGCTTTCTAGGCTGTTGGCAAGTCCGAGGAGCAAAGGGAACCCAAGACAGAACTCAGTCCCCCCCAACTCTCCCCACTCGGGTGCTGCACTGAAAGAGGAGGCGTGGGGGTGTGCAGGCTGACGTTCAAGCCAAAGGGGCCACTGACTCCGCCCCTCCGCCCCGCAAGGATTAGGGAGCCGAGGAAACCGTAAATCCGAAAACCTGGCCTGACCAATTAAAACAACAAAAAAGCGAAAGGTTCCAGCCTAAAACTGGGGCGGAGCACACTGCTCCCCTGAGGGCCGACCCGGCTGCTCCAGCTACCGCGCGAACGCCCTCCCAGGCTTGCTCCGCCGGGACCCCGGGCGCACCACGCACGCACCCGCCTCCCTGGGCCGGCCGCTCCTCCCTCTTTCCTTGCTGGTTGGCCCGGGCGCCGCAAGCGCGGCGGCGGCAGGAGGAGCCGGGCGCGCCCGCCACGCACAGCACGGGCGGCAGGCGCGGCGCACGAGCTCAGGTGGCGGCTGCGGCGGTGCTGACAGCAGCGGCTGCAGCAGCTAGCGCACACCCTCTCCCCGTCGCGCCCGCAACCCTCCTCCACTGCGCCGCGGAGCTACCGGCCGTCCCAGGGTTTCCCCGGCCCCCGCGCGCACGGGCGAGCCCCACGCACAATAGCGGCCGCCTCTATTGTGGTTCCCAGCCCCGGCGCCAGCTATGGGGAAGCCGGCGAGGAAGGGATGCGACTGGAAGCGCTTCCTGAGGAATAACTGGCTGCTGCTCTCCACCGTGGTCGCGGTGGTGCTAGGTGAGATGCGTGGCGGGTGGGCGAAGCGCGCCCTCACGCGCTCCCAGCACCCAGGCCGCGTGCGGGGCGGGCGCGTGTGAGGATGGGCATGGCGCTGGCGCACGCGGTGCTCGGTTCCTCGGCGCCCCCTCGGCTTCCGACACCGCGCGGGGGCTTACCCTCGAGGGTGCTGATTTCTCTGTGCGAAGAACAAAGCTCCTCCGGGACACCCGTTTGCGTGCTCCGCGAGCTTCGGGTTCCTGCTTTACCCAAAATGATCATAGGGGCTTGGAAGGGGGAAAGGGAAACGTGTAGGTCTCGGTTCTTACCGTTTGAAAGAAAATGTGGTTTAATTGTTTAAATGCTATCTGCTCCCCTCCCTTTTTTCTCCCCCCCCCCCCCCCCGGAACCATGCGTTGTCCGGACAGAGCGAGTGTGGATGATGGTTTGCGGTTGAACTGGAACAGGCACCTGATCCTCAGGAATGGTCCGGTCCCCGGCGGGAGGGAGAGTGTGGATGTTACAGTCGGTCACTCTACCTAGTCAGTGCCTGGAAAGGTGCCTGCCCACGCGGCGAGCCGCTGCCCGCACCCAGGCACGGAAAACCTACCAGATTTGTGCTTGAATTCAGGGTGTTCAGTGATGGTCCGCAGGAAGTCTAGGGGAAGGGAGACCTATCAGATTTCTCCCTTTCCACCCTGCAAATCTACCGAGGTCGCCTCCTTGAGCTCCCCTGCCAGCCACATTTCTTTTCTATTGAAAATAATATTTAAGTCATATTTGCTTGTTTTTAAACAAGGTTTATTTAAGTGATTTATTCCTGACACATCACTGGATCAGGTGCATGTCTGAGCCATTGCCCAGAGGTATTTAGACTCTGAATTTCTGCCAGATTGTCGTTTACAACTTGGGCCTTGGGATGCTCCTCTTTGGTGTTGGAGCCAAGACTGTCTCCTCCAAGACCTGACCCAGGTGGGGACACCCAGCAGGTGAGGCTCCTTTGAAGTCCTCACCTTCCATTTGGAAACTGGAGCTGGGAGGAGGGGTAGCCTGTGCCTCTCCCAACCCCAAGCATGTTTCTCTCCAGCTGTTGCTTCTCAGTCTCAGAATATTTGGTGTCACCTGCTTTCTCTCTTGGTGCCCCACCCTCAAAAAAGTCTGTGGAAGTTAATGGGATCCTCAGGGTCGGATTTGCTCCTCTAGATCCTTGTGCAAAGTCGGGTTTCTAGTAAATAAATAACATCCTGGAATTACTTTAGCAGAGGCTATCTGTGGGAGGAAAAGCAAGAAGCAGAGGAGCAAGTCTTGACTACTTAGCTCTATTTCCCCCAAGAAGAGTCACGTGGCTCTAAGGAAAGGGCTGTCCTGCCTCATCACATTTTAAATAACAGATTCCTCAAAAAGAGTGACGTGATTTTCCTGCAGTCAAGTAGATGAGATGGTCTTGTTTTCCTAGTGACAAAAGTCCAGAATTAATTGTGAAATCCCTTCTTCAGGATGGTTTTGGGTAGACTGGCATTTGCCTCCCGATTCCTTGTGGACGCGAAATGATCCTGCCTTTTCAGCTGTGGGGGTTTTCAGAGATACCCACCTGTTGACCACGTGTGGCATGCTGGTGTTGAGTTTACTGATTCACTGAAGGCTGGTTTGGCAAAGATTTTGAAAATTGTTCCGTGGCCTTCAGAACCTGTCACGTATATACATCTTCCGGGTCAAGGGGGATAACATGTCTGTTTTGCAGATGTGGCCTTTGGTGTCAGATGGGCAATTTTTTCCAGTTTTAATGTGGGTAAGCCCCAGGAGCGTGATTCAGATACTTTGCTCCAGAAAGGAAAACACAGTATTAAACCTGTAAGTACTCAACTGAAGTCTTTCAGCACATTTGCTCCTCAAGGAGTAACATCAGGCGGTCCTGAGCATTTCAGCTCTTGGTCTGAGAAGTGTCAGGCCTACACCACCCTCAGTGCACCCATCACAAGGCTCCTCCCAGGATCCTTCTCTCTTCTTCATTCTTTGGGCTTGAGTACAAAAGTCACACCTCTGTCTCTGTCACCTGTGCTGACTCATTCTGGGTTAAACCCAGAAGTGAAATTGCAACCAGCTTGTAACAGAGATGCTAAGTCCATCCATAAGCCCTTTTGACCATGATAGTAAGTTTATTTTTGTAACAGTCTTAATTGATACAGAGATGGCAAACACTCTCATGTAGCCTCCTTTCTGAACCTTTCAATGTGTGGGCCTTAAGAAAGAAAAAAGTTTAATTTATTACCCTGACAGACTATCATCATCTGATTAAAACTGAAGTGTTTTGTCCCTGCTATGTATAATTCTTCAACCCTGACACTTTAAAATATTTTGATTTTTGAAATGAAGGGCAAAACTTTTTAGCAGCCAGCTGAAAGCCTCTGATTTTTCAAGACAGTATGTGAGGGGAGATGAAATTAAAGGTCATTTTATTAGGTGTAAATGTTCATTTCTTTTGTGGACAAAGAGATACTAAAGCTAACTATTTCCTTATATTGTTGCTCATGAAATAAAGAGACTGAATAGTTAAGTGACTTTCTTTGTTAAAGTGACTATCTTTCACTCTCTGTTAAACCCTACAAGGTCCTGGAGATAACATCTTAGATTTTCAGATGAGAGGCCTTTAGTAAAATCTGATTGTGTATGTGTGTGTGTCAATCACTCAGTCGTGTCTAACCCTGAGACCCCATGGATTCCTCTGTCCCTGGAATTCTCCAGGCAAGTACTGGAATGGATTGCCATTCCCTTCTCCAGGATCTTCCCAACCGAGGAATTGAACTTGGGTCTTCCGTATTGCAGAAAGATTCTTTATGGTCTGAGCCACCAGGGATTAGGCACAATTTTCACTGTATTCATTACGATTCTTGCAGGCCTTTCCCTTGCTCCCGTAGTGTAGTAGTATGAGAACGGGGACTGGAGTCGAGTCTTAGATTTGAATTCTGATCCAGTCATGCTCTGTGACTTAGACAAAATCTCTCATTCTCTGGAATCCTCAATTTCCTCATCTGGAAAATAGGGATATAGATCATTCCCTCCTATGCCATTAGAGTTGATTAAGATAATGTGAAAATACCTAGTTGTATGACTGGCATGTAACAGGCACTCAGTAAATATCATTTTAAGGTGATTTGAACACCTTGATTCTGAGGAAATTAATATTTTCTTATGAAATAAGGTCTCTCATGGTCTTTCTCTGTCCTGCGTGGTGTCCAGCGTAGAATTCTGAGGGTGATTCAAGTATTTTGATGACATGTTCTGTCAAGGTGAACACCAGCCTCCAGAGCACTCACTATTCATTGTTTTAAAAGGATATGGAAAGGATTAATCATTTTGTTTTGTACCCCATAGCATGCTTCTCGTTTCATTTAACAGGCAGAAATTCTGAGGGAAGAATTTTTGTGCTTTCAGTGGGAATTCTGTTCAAGCAGAATCAGTGTGCGAGAATTCTGTGCATTGTAATTCAAGTCAGCCGGTAATGATCATAGCATGTGTAATGTTGGCAAAGCACCCACGGAACCCTCACCCCGCTCACGACATAAAGGCTGATCATTCTGCCCAGACAGGTTGTGCTTTATTTCAGTCGTTTGAAAAATCTGATTTCCAGCTTATGGATTTTCAAGAAAGGATAGAGCTATTGTTATTTACAGGACAGAGCCGACAAGCTTATTCTTTCTGAATAATTTTCTTCATCATGCTAAAGGAAGCAATCGTTTATAGATTCAGATTCCATTGTCTAAAACTGAGAACAGTTTCTTCATGTTCTTAGTAATACCCTTGCCCAAGCCGGTCTCGTGTCTCCTCCGCTGGGGCTCTTGCAGTATATATCTAACAGTGCTAATTTGAGCAGTGGCATAGGCTGTCTTGCTGTGTTTCTACATGTCTCTGAAACCCCTGAGTATGGGATGGGGGCAGGGGAACGGCTTCAGCTCAGTGTTCAGAATGTATTTTGTTATCATGAAACTCATGTGCTTCAGCTGTGCTGCTGGGCCTCTAATCAGCTCAGCCTTGGAATATACCAGTACTGTAACTGGTGCTTAAATCATTTGCTCATTCAACAAATCTATATCAAGCATCTGCTGTGTGCCAGGGATTTTTCTAGAGCCAGGGCCCATAACAGGGAACAAAATAAAACCCCTGTCCTCATGGAGCGTATGCCGAAGTGGAGACAAGAAGACAGTACACCGGATAAAGAGGTGAACTACAACATAGAGTATGTTGGATGGTGAGAGTGTTCTAGAGTAACATAAAGCGGGGAGGGGAACTGGGCAATTATAGCTGGAATAGGGTGAATGGGAAGGCCCTGCTGCTACCGCTGCTGTTGTTGTGTCCAACTCCTTTGTGACCCCCATGGACTGTAAGCTGCCAGGCTCCTCTCTCCCTGGGATTTTCCAGGCAAGAATACTAGAGTTACCATTTCCTTCTCCAGGGGACCCTCTCAACCCAGGGATGGAATCTGCATCTCCTGCATTGGCAGGTGAATTCTTTACCACTGAGCCACCAGGCCCTCCTGAGAAGGTGACAGTTGAGTTGAGACTGGAAAGAAGTGAGGGAACATGTGCACAGATATCTGGGGAGATCTCAGTATGCTTGAGAAAGAGCATGGGAGTGGAGTGGGAGGGGGAGAGGCAATAGGATGGTGTGAGCTCTTATAAGGACTTTGATTTTTACTGGAGTTGGGAAACCGTTAAAAGGTTTTGAGCATAGTGACATGGTCTGATTGTCTTAATCCGCTCTCCTGGCTGCTCTTAGACCATAGACGGCAGACACAAGGGTGGAAGCAGAGACACCGGCTTAGGAGGCTAGTGCAATTAGCCACTTTTCTAATCTCATTTCTGTCATGGTTAGTGAAATCTTAGGAAATGCTTAAGAAAAATCAATGAGAAAAATATTGCAACTGTAAGGTAGGCATTATTGTTTTGCCATTATATGGATGAGGAAACAGACATGGAACAGTGCAGGACTAGCTCAGGATCACTCCAGTAACAACTGACAATTCCCAGCTTTACTATACTTTCCCTTCCCCTCCTTTGGACTGCTGTCCTCCGTCTTTCTCCCCATCTCTCTGGTCCTCGCAGAACCTCCTGGGGATCATGGTGGTCTGGCCGTGTGCCACGTCGAAGTAGGGAATGAAGACTCTGTAGTGTTCGGTTTGGGCTGCAGTTGCCCCTTTCTCCCCTGAGACTGAGAAGGGGCAGGAACACGCCCCCAGGGACTCTCGGAACTGCAGTGCGTACCCTGGAGGAGCACTGTTTCTGTGGGGTTTGCCGGACTCATTAGCCAGGTTGGTCTCCACTCCAGGCTCAGCATTACCCTTCCACCTTGGTCCATGAGGCTGCCCTGCTATTCTTTCCACCTTTAAAGTCTGCCCTTCTTACCTTCTAACTAAGTGGCTTGGTGTGACTGGTACAAAGGGTGTGACTGAGGTACATGAGGGGAAAAAAGGCAAAGCTGCCACAGAGGTCAGGGGTCAGATCTTAGAGGGATTGGAATGCCACACTGCTAAGTTCAGACATGCTCCTGGGGATGAGGCTGGGCAGTGACATGGTCAGGGCTGTGCTTAGAAAAGATCCTTGAGGCAGATGGATGTGGCGAATGGATCCAAGGAGGGGGATGTTGCAGGTGGGCAGAACACCCAGGGGATTACTGTCGAGGTCCAGGTAGAGAGGGAGATGGGGGCCTCGGCAGCAGTGGGAATAGAAAGGAAAAGACTGTGCGGTGTTCGGCAGGTTGACCTCACACTGCTTGACTAGGTTTGGTCCTTGGAACAAGGAGGTAGTGATCTCTAGCCGGAGAGGGAGTCCTGGCGGGGGCAGCAGCTTGGAGAAGAACTATCATGCCTTCCCACTGCACGGGACCAATAGCAACTTGCTCTTTGTTACCCTGTAGTTAGAAAGTGAAAGTGAAGTCACTCAGTCGTATCTGACTGTCTGCAACCCCATGGACTGTAGCCTACCAGGCTCCTCTGTCCATGGGATTTTCCAGCCAAGAGTACTAGAGTGGATTCCCATTTCCTTCTCCAGGGGATCTTCCCAACCCAGGGATTGATCCCAGATCTCCCGCATTGTAGGCAGACACTTTGCCATCTGAGCCATCAGGGAAGTCCAAGTAGTTATAGTATTTGCTAATTTTTGCCCTCCCCACTGACCCTTGAAGAGCCCTTGAGGGAAGGAATTCTGGCTGCCCCTCACTATTTCCATATCACCTGTCACAATGCCGGTGCGCTCAATACATTTGTTGAATTGTTGGGTCATTTATGACCCAGAGAGATAGTAACAGTTTATCTTTGTTTATTGAATGAGTAAATTAGCCCAAACCTAAGCTTGAATTCCATCATACATTCTTCTCTGCCTACTTCAGCCTCCTTTGATTTGCATCACTAAGACAGATTTATAGTTTATACATACTTATCAAGTATGTTAAACTTTTCTTCCTCACAACTAGGTTATAGACCCCTAGAGGGCAGAAGCATTCCTATTACCCTTAGCATGCACTGGAAAATAAAAGGAGACCTTAAAGTAATGAGACTGACTCTAAAATGATATATAAAAAAATGAACCTGGCAGTTAAACTCTCTGGGTCTTTGTTTCTTATCAGAAGGAAGAGAGGTTGGATTAGCTGGAAGAGAAAAAAGATTTCACTGATGTGCCAGCTCCCATTTGTAGGTAGCCGACTGTCTGAGGTGATACTTTGTTGAGAAAGAATTGGAAACGAAAGTTCTGAAATTGATTACTGGTATCTGCCCAGGGCTTACAATCAGGAAACAGTGGCCTGCGTGCTGCACACTTGACCCTGGGTCACATCACTGAATTTCCTTCTAGATTTAAGATCCTTTAGCTCTATGCTTGTGTAGTCATTCCTCAGTTCATTGCTCAGAGTCAGAGGATCTCTTCCTTAGGGAACTTAGGAAGAGTTAAGGTCACTACTGGCTTCCCTGATGGCTCAGCGGTAAGGAATCCACCTGCAATGCAGGAGTTGCAGGAGATACAGGTTCAGGTTCGATCCCTGGGTGGGGAAGATCCCCTGGATGAGGAAATGGCAACCCACTCCAGTATTCTTGTCAGGAGAATCCCATGGACCGAGGAGCCTGGAGGGCTATAGTCTATAGCGTCACAAAGAGTCGGACATGACCAGAGCGATTTAACACACATACACACAAAGTCATTACTAGAGGATCAAATGACCTTGATGTTGAATCAGTTGTTCTACATCTGTGACTTGGGATATAATAATGTAAATTGTGTGTGGAACTGTTACCAGGGTAGTGTTCTATGTCAGCTTTAAATTATTCATTACAACAGTAACATGAGTTCTAAAAACTTGCATTGTTTCTCTACAGGAATGTGTATCTTGCACGCATTTGCTTAATTAAATATATTGGGGAAGCAGTCCTTTAGCTGACTAGATCCCAGTTTCACATATGAAAGAATTAGGGAAACAATTTTGGGCTTTGAGTACCTATGCCTGATTTGGTTTCAGTTTTGAAACCAAATCAGAATCCACCAGAGTTGTGGAATCACTGAAAAGATTCTGATTTTTAGTTGATGAAACTTACCATCTGTCAAAAATTTGAGCAGTGGGCATAAGAAATAAAGGAAGCTTCAAATAATCACACAAGATGTAGAAAGCTGGATTTGGTGGCGCTCATATAGTTTCTCAGATGGAAGAAAACCCAGGGTTGTACAGACAAGGTGCAAATAAATGGGATTAGCAGTTAGCAATCGGAGAGGATATGCACACTCAGATGAGCACTTGCTGATAAAGAGAGAAATCTTTCCACGTTAATGACTTGGGAGGAGCTGTGCTTACCTTTAATAGAGCTGAGACGGGAAGTAGCTGTCCTGTAGGGAGTCAGTGACATGCTGGCCTGATGCCAGGCAGCTCTGCCCGCCTGAGGAGCTGCAGGTGTCCCCCGTGTTGATGTCTCTGGAGATCTGGGGTCACAGATACTATGGGGACTGGAGCACTCTTGAAGAAAATGAACTCGTCTTGGACAACACTGAGTGGCCCAGTCAGACTGCTCTGCCGCAGTGTGTGTTAAAGTAGCAAGCCTTTCCTGTTTTGAATGTTCAACATACATCTAATAGAAGACAATATTGGAGACAGTTACTACTAAGCCAATAATTCACTTTGGAGCTATAGTTTAGCCCAGCAGATAGATTTAGAAGGAGCTAATTCATTATACTTGCTGAGGAAACAGACCCAAACGGCGACAAAGAGGGCTCTGTTGTAATTAGTAAGCTCCACAGTAACACCTCTGTTAATGGAAAGGAAGTGTTACAGTGACTCACTCATTGCCAGAAATGTTACTAGCCTGTGTTTGAAAAATATCTGCTGACTGCCTGTTCCATTACCAGAGGTAGACTATTTCCTTTCCAACAAATACTCCTGCGCTTTCCGGGATGGGCAGACCTTGTCCCAGCTCATAGACACTTCATGCTGTGTGTCTTGGGTGATGCCCAGCCCAGGCCCAGCCCCAGCTGTGCGAGGTCTGGGCCATGGTGCCCACTGCATCAGGACAGAGAGGAAGTTATGCCTCATTCTCCACCACAAGACCTAGAACCAGCACTGAGGAAACAAAACCCTCCCACCAGTCCCTCCATGCTCAGGCTGAGGTCTTTGTTCCCAGGCCCTTCTTGGTCACAGAGTCCGTAACTGGGTCCACAGGCAAGACAGGTGTCACAGCAGGTCTTCCTGTGTCCAGGAAAGGCCCTGGTCCCAGCATCGTGTGACTCTGCCAGGTCAGCCTCTTGAAGCAAAGCGGCGGCTTTGGGGAGTGGAGCTTCTGTTCAGGTGTAACCTCAGTGAGGGTTTGCAGTGTGTGTTCATTTTTACAGCTGCACTGAGATAACAGTTTGGACTTGCTTTTCTCAGGGGCTTAAAACTGCACTTACTTGACTAAGGAGGAGACCCTTAGATGAGAATCTTGAATGAGATTGTAAAATTAAAATATTATTCTACCACTGTTGTATTGCTTAATAGTTATCTGTTTACCTATAATTCAGTAAAGAATTAAGTCAACAAAAAAAATGGACAATTATCAAAAATGCCTAACCACAGAAAGGCTAATCTCCAAGCCTCCAAGCATTACTGGAAAATAAACTGATTCTGTGGCTAGTTCATATATTTCATATACTTAATTATTTTCTGAGCCACTTAGCCACTCTACAAGTTTCATATGAGATTTCCCAAATTATGAAGCAATGAGGGAGATACAGTTTCTCCTCCAAAAAAAATTTATTTTTCTTGTGGGTAACCAAGCCTAATTGGTAATACTTATGGAGGGTTTATTATGACTTTTATACACATTATTTCCCAATTGACCCTATACTTATTTTACAGATAAGGAGACTGAAATGTACAAGGCTTAAGTCACATGACTGAGGTCACACTCAGAACTGGGATTTGCACCCAGAACTGACTTCAAAACTGTGGTTATTAACCATTAAGTAAGACTGCTTCCTAGAAAACTTGGATACACCCAAATTATAGTTCAGAGCATTCTTACAGACTTCACTCTTGTATAATAGCTAAATAAAGCCTAGTAGTCTCCTTCTTACTCCATCTCTTGTCTGTCTCTTGGCTTTTCTTTATTATGTCTTTGAACCTGAGGCATCCTACAGTATTTAGTCCTTTCCCTTACTCTTTTTCCACATAAACTTCTATTTGAAGTTATTCTACTTGAGCTTGTCTAAAAGTTACTTTCCCAGGATGTATAATGCTCTCCTGTCCTACTTCTTCTGCTCATTGTGTTTCACCCACTGTTATTCTACCCATCCTTGATGGTGGATCTCATTTTTCACTTTTATCATATAGACTTCTCTGACTGCCAATCAGAGATGATTTCCCTTCTCTGTACTCTTATAATGCTTAATTTATATTCCCAAATTGTACTGTATTTGAACCACTACTTCCAATCCTGTCCCATGGCAGGCAGCACTAGTTGATTACAACACTCTTTACCCTGGAGCTTTGTTATGGCCTTGGAATCCTCAAAACTATTCTCTAGGCAACCGCTGTTAATCAAAGGGAACTGGCAGGTCAGACGAAAAGTGTTGTTCATTGCTGGGAAAATCTATTCACTTAGCATTTAATTTAAATTGAAGAAGTATTGATGTTAACTGGCAAGAGATGCAGAGTTGAAGTCTGTTTCATTTTAGTCCATCAGAGTCAGTATGTGCACAGAAACCATTGACATGAGCCTAAGTGTGATAAACGCTGCAAGAAAGCCTCAATGTGCCTTGGGCCTTCAAAGAAGAGGTGGAATTGAGAGAGATCAAGCCTTGGTGAACCATTGATCCCCTAGTTTCCCAGTCAGTTGTATATGAGTTTTTGAGTGGAGACTCTGGGGAACTCATCCAAGCTGTAGTCATCTGAAATATACTTTACTCCTAGTTTGGGGGCCTCAGAAGAAGAGCACACGTGGTCACTAATGGTTTTGAGACCATTTTAGTGTGAACTCAGCATGACCCTGGAACTCTTGGAATGGACAGCACCTTTCTACCCTGAGGAAGTTCTGACCTCAAGAAACCAGAGCGTGCCTGATCTCCAGAGAATTCTTTGGGCTAACTAGACCAACTAATAGTTCCATACAGTCCTGAAATTGGATAGAATTAGAGAGATTGGAAGATCCATCCAGCTTCCTAAAGTTGGGCCATGGTGTGGAGCTAAATCACCCTTGAATAGTAGAACCTTTTTGAATGTTGTATTTAACATCTCCTATGTCTTTTAATGAATTTTTTTTTTTTTTTTAGGTTTCCCTTTTCATGCATCCTTTCACATCATTGTCCAAATTCTGCCCATTCCTGTCCCTGTCTGGAGATTATTTCTATGATAAGAGATTAATTAGCCTGACTATGCTTCCTGCTCCAGTAGAGCTTGAGCTTGAACAGCTTGGACAAATGCTAGACTTGGTTGTTAAAGTTTTGAAGATGAGTTTTTACTTTTTTGTGAGCAAAAGTTAATTGTCAGGAGACAAAAATGATTTGCCCCATTTCTGCTGCTGCTTCATTGATTTCTTTCTTACACCCAGAGAATTTCCTGAGGTTTCATCACATGGGGGAGATTCTGAGTTCCACGTAACAGAGATGGAGATCCCATTGCCCATGCAGAGCCCACAGACCTTGAGAAAAATGTCCAGATCTCCTCTGTAGCTGGTTTGCCACTTGCATTGAATTGAAGTGTTTGCCAGTAACCTCTACCTAGCTTGTTTATTTTGTGGGGAAGAAAACAGAAGTTTATGTTTATTGTTGTTTTTATGAGGAAATGATTGGGTAAGGTTTGGTTGCTTTTTTAACTGCAAGTGAGTAACCATAGGAAACTGGATTTATTGAATTCAAGAGCAAGATTCTGAAGTTTCCTGAAGCATTGCTCATCGCTTTGTGACTCCTGCTCAGGGCCCTGTGTTCTAGGGAAGAGGGTTGGTAGATGGCAGTAAGTGAGGTTTGCAGCTATGACTTTTTGCTCAGATAGTCTTTCTCCCCTTTTATAGCCTCTTCTCATGCCCTGGAACATGTGTTCATGAGGGCAATACTGAGAAAGGAGACTCAAGATCCTCACAAACATAAAACATTTCAAGATTCCAGAAGTAAACAAAGCCCTCTAGGATTACTGTGAAAGATCACACTCAACCATGGTTTTCTTCTTTTTTTTTTTTTTTGGTCTCTTGACGGTCATCTTAAATGCATTTATACCCGTCTCTAGGCCTTAAATCTAATATATTGTTATCAAATGAGCTAATACATGTGAAGTACTTTTTAAGTATCTTATAAATGTTTGTTATCGTTTCCCAGAAATAAACAAAAAAGGCAGGCATGCAAACGGTAAAACGTGGGTCCTGGTTACAGTGTTATTCCTTTAAAACACTAGAAGACAGTGTTATCTGTATGTGTTTTCTGGGGCCCTACTCTCATCTTCTGGGAAAAGGCATCTGGGCCCCTTTTTGTGGCTAAATAACATGTCTAATATTCTATACATGAGTAATGTAAAATAATAAGCAAGCTGGTCTGTCTTTGCCTTTTTTCTACCAGTGAGGATTAAGAGAAGTATCCGAAGTATTTAGAAACAGAGATTCCTGACCAAACTTTCAATACTGGGTACCACTTTCATTTTAAGTTAAGAAATATAATAAAATTCTTCAAATACTCTTCAACTCATATGAAGATAAAAGTAAATATTTCTGCAGTCCTTCTGGGAGTGGAGAAGGAGAGGTCAGAGTTGTGGCTTCACAGGAGTTGGGAGAGAAGGGTAAACTGTGGGCAGGTAGGTGCATGGTGAAAATAGGCAGGTGACACAGGTTTTGGAAGCAGAGGTGAGGAATGGGCTGAGAAAGTGGAGAGCCCCGGTTGCTTAGACTTAGCATTCTGGGTGCAGGGTTCATCAAGCTGGTAATTCCAGGGTTCTGACAGGTCTAGAACATCCAGGATGACTGGCTTCCTTCTTTCTCAGGCAGAGGTCCAGCTCTTTTCCTGCTCTCAAGTTGCCCCTACCTAAACCCCACCGTGGGGTAGACAGTCAGATTTCTTTTACACTTGGAAAGAAGCCTTCTAAGATTGTGTAATGAACCAAGAAGCTGTTTCTGGGAGTTGTAAAACTGGTTATTGTGAAGAGATAGGGTTCCCAGAAAATCTGACATAAAACCTGAGGGAAAAGGTGTGTCCTTCACGCAGAGGATTCCAGGGCCTTTCCAAACTGTGTATGTTGGGGTGAGGAGGCTTGTCATTCCTTCAGGGACTTGGAGACCAAGTATTTGCCCGGGTGCCAAGGAGGGGAAACGGTGGAGTACGACCACGAGGTACATCAAGATCTTTCACAGAAATGTATAAAATAAGCTGAGAGTAGAATCACCCATGAGTTTAACAGATAAGAACCATTTTAAGAGGGTGGGGAGGAATAAAAATAAAGTTGACCACAGGTTGAAAATGGAAGAATAAAGTAGACCAGAACCCACAAGTCAAGTCAGAGGTATATATCTCAGGAAATAAGGCCAAAACACGTGTGTGGGACTGTCCCACCTTTTGGGGAGAGGGACAGACAGTCTGGTTGTTGTTTGTTTTGGTTGTTCCTAGATGAGAACAAGCTGGGTCTCTAAGCCAGCTGAATGCTTGCTGTAGAGACTGGACTCCTGTGGACTGGCCCCACAACCAGCCTTATCCTCACTTGGACTCAAGGGACTCTTTGGACGCCAGGGGTCCCAGAAGCCTGGGAGAAGTCCTGAGGTGTAGGAAGCAGGCACCTAACTTCTCATGTGTACATTACCATAGCCATCGTCAGTTACTGGAGAGGCCATATTTATGATGCCTCCCTGGGTTCGGTGGCGCTGGGACAATGTGGCAGAATTTGTACCCACATTCCCGTGACCCAGTTTTCATACTCTGCTAATGGTACCATGTCTCAACTATTTTTTCCTGCCTTTCGTAATCAGGTTTAATGAATAAAAACTACCTAATGCAGTGGCTTCCTGGTCATATGCACTAAATAGCAGTTATCATGCACTTATAATTGTACTCAGTCTCCTGGGACACAAAGCAGGGTGAAAAAAGGACAAGAGGTAAATCTAAAGGACAGAGGGAGAATAACCAGCACAGAGCCACACAGCATTGAATGCCATGCCAAGAGGTTTTCTTGGGACACCATTAGGAAGGTCTATAAATGATGGGAGAGAAGTTAGTCTGATGATGTCTGGTGATACTGGAGGCCCTGCTGTGGGCATTTTGAGAAGTAAGTGGTATAAGGACTCCTGCATCCTCTGTCACCATGTACCAGCATCCCTCATCTGTGTATCAGCATCCTGCATCCATGTACCAGCCTGCATCCGTGTACTGGCATGACCATTCTCCTGCCTCTCCTTATCCTACTGGCCCAGCCCCGTGGCCTCCACGACTAGAAGACCTTGCCCTCATGTGAGCTAGCCTTTATTTCATTCAAAGAGGGCAAATGTGATTGAGGGAGGACGCACCCAGAATATATCAGTGACACATTCTGTCTCCCCACTCTTCTAATTGGAAGTGACAGAAAATCCAGGTTAAACAGGCTTAAGCCAGAAAGGTGGAGAGTGAGGCATAGAATTTATGGCTCAAATAATTTAAGAGCTCAGAGATGGTAACTGGTTTCAGGTACAGCTAGATTCAGGAGTTCAAAAAATATCATTTTGTCCTGTTCTCTTTTCATGTACCGTCTCTGCACTCTTCTGTTATTTTCACTCTCCGGTGAGATGCTCCCATTGGTGATGAGACAGCTACCAGCACAGTTCAGGGTTTCCATTTCTCTGCTTCACACTCAGCAGAAAAGTTTCTATCCGTTGAGACCAGACTGTGGGGCTTTAGCCTGAGTTTCACTCAGTCCTAGTTGGGTTATAGGACCATTCCATAATCAGCCTTGGGACTAAGGGAACATAATTATCTGATGGGCCAGGCCAAAGCCACTCCTTTATCCCACCCTCTCCCCCCAACTTGTGAATTATTGTAGCTTGAACTGGACCTAAAACAGACTGAGAGTGGGGAGGTATGTTAATAGCAGAGACAATGGGCATTGAGTGGTAATTACAACAAATGTTTTGCCTTTTATCTATTGTGCTCCTGAACTATTCCATAAATGCCCTCAGTGTGTGCTCATAGCTAAGTTTTATTGAACTCGTATTGTTACAGAAACATTTGAAGTTGTTTAGATAATAACCACATACTTTGAAAATAATTGTCATAAACTACTTTAAGGGCTTCCCCGGTGGCTCAGTGGTCAAGAATCTGCCTGCCATGTAAGGGATGCGGGTTCGATCCCTGGACTGGGATGATCCCCTGGAGAAAGAAATGGCAACCCACTCCAGTATTCTTACCTGGAAAATCCCAGGGACAGAGAAGCCTGGCAGGCTACAGTCCATGGGGTCATGAAGAACTGAACAGAACTGAGCACACACACACAGCACAAACTACTTTAAAACCTGAGAGAGGAGAAAGAAAATTATACAAGGACCACAATTGAATTTTTGCTTTAAACTCTTAAGAATTGTAAAAAAAACAACCCCAAACCCCCCAAACCTAACCTATTGCCAGTGTCATATTTAGTGATGAAAGTCTGAATGCTTTCCCCTTAAAATATCAGGAATAATGCAAGGATTTTCACTCTTAAACACTTCTATTCAGCATCTCACTGGAAGCCTGATCCAGTACAATGATACAGTAAGAAAAAGAAATAATGAACTAGATTGGAGAGAAACAAAACTTACCCTATTCACAATGGCATGATTTTCTGCAAAGGAGATTCCAAGGAATCTATAGAATAACTCCTAAAACTAGTAAGTGACTTAGCAAGGTTGCAAGATACAAAATTAATACGCAAATTTGTTATTTCTATGTACTAATAATGTACAATTGGAGACGGAACTTTTAAAATGTTATTATTTGAAATAGCTTATATATCTAATGAAATGTATGCATGGGATCTACAGTTGAACATTACAGGACACCGAGGAAAGAAATTATAGACTTAAATAAACAGACATACCTGTTCATAGATTGGAAGATACATCATAATGATTATGTCAGTTCTTCTCAAATTGGCTTATTTAATGTAATTCGAGTTAAAAATCTCAGAAGTACTTTTTAAAGATATATCAGACATCTACACATAGAGGGAAAAGCAAAGGAATAACAAAAACAATTTTGAAAAAGAAGAAAGTTGGAAGAATTACACTATCCTATTTTAAGACAAGCATCAAGACATTGTAGTTTGGTGAAGGGATAGACACAAAGATCAATAAAATAGAATATAAATTCCAGAAGTAGACCCATACAATATGCCCAATTGATTCTTGACAAAGAAGAAAGAAGAGTCTTTTCAGCAAATAGTATTGGAACAACTAGACATTCAAATGCAAAAACAAAATAAAGAACCTCTACCTATGTTATACAAAAAATTAACCATGGAACAGAGATCTAAAAGAAGAAAAAAAGTACAGAATTCTCAGAATCATTGTGACCCATAGTTAGGAAAGAGTTCTTAGATACTCTAATCAAAAAGAAAAAAAAAATTGATAAATTGGAATTTATTTTTTAAAATAAGAAACTTTGTTCTATGAAAGACACTGTTCAGAGAATTAACACAACAAATCATAAAGTTGTACACCTTAAGTATGTGCAATTTTAAATTGGTTATATTTCAGTAAAGTTGGATGAGGGGAAAGAGATTGAACAGTCTACATACTAGGAAAAAATAATTGTCGATCATATAACCCGTATACCTGAACTTTTATTGGGAACATAGTAAGACCTTTCAAAACTCAATAGTGAGAAAACAATCCAACTTTAAAAAACAGACACTTTACCAAAGAGGCTGTAATGTAAACACACAAAAAGATGTTCCACATTACTGGCCATTAGGGAAATGTAAATGAAAATCACAGCGAGACAGTGAAAAGAATTTTCTGTTTATTAAATTTTGTATCTATATGAAATGATGGATGTTCACTAAGCTTATTGTAGTAGTCATCTCATAATGTGTATAAGTCAAATTGGAAATTTAAAAAAATTCGATGAGAGGCCACTACATGCCTCGATGCTGATGCCATCGATACTCGATGTTGATGAAGACACAAAGAAATATGTCCTCTTAAACATTGCTGATGTGAAAGTAAAATGGTATAGCCAGTCTAAAAAAACAATTTGGCAGTTTCTGTGGCTCAAATGGTAAAGAGTCTGCCTGCCAATGAAGGAGACCCAGGTTTGATCCTTGGGTTCCCTGGAGAAGGAAATAGCAACCCACTCCAGTATTCTTGCCTGGAGAATCCCAGGGACAGAGGAGCTTGGCGGGCTACAGTCCATGGGGTCACAAAGAGTTGGACATGTCTGAGCAGCTAACACTAGAAGTTAAATATATACTTACCATATGACCCAGCAATCTCACTCCTGGGTTATATATATCCTAGAAAGAGAAAAAAACTATGTTCAGGTGAAAACTTGTTCACAATGTTTATAGCAGCTCTTATTCATTATCACCCCAAAACAGGAAGCAACCCAGATATTCTTCAATGAATGAAAAAATACTGTCTACCTATAAAGTGCGATCCATTCAGCAAGAAAAAGGAGCATATTATTGATAGGCACAAAACATGGATGAATCGCAAAGGCATTATAATCAGAGTAACCAGTATTCAAAGGCTGTGTAGAGTATAACTTTATATATAAGACATTCTCAAAAAGAGAAAAAACATAGTTATGGAGAACAAATTCAAGATTGCCAAGAGTAGGCTCAGGGTGTGTGTGTGTTGTATGTGTGTTGGTATTTGTGTATCACTATAAAGGTGTAGCATGAGGGAGTTCTTCGGAGTGAAGGAACTGTTCTATACCCACATCCTAATTTTGATGGTGGTTGTAAGAATTTTAACACATGTTAAAAGTCATGGGCCTGTACAGTAAAAGCCAACTTTGTTGTATAATAAATACACACGCACACACACACCCTTAAGAGTCTGGCTCGTACAGACAGATCCAGTGATTCAAGAGGTGTTTTATGTTTAACGGTGCACAGAATTCCTTCTTTCTGGTGTCTTCATTCCTATGAAAAGCAAAGCCTCCGTTGGACTGTTGCTGCCCTACTTTCCGTGGAGGATATCTGATTTAATTGTTTTTGGTACTTTGGGGTGTGGAAGATAAGGGATCTTTTTTACTCCACATCTACAGAGCCAGCCAGTTCCTTCCTGGTTATGTGAACACACATGTCACATAAAGGAGTTTGGGAGGGCTTTCCAGACACCTTTGAGCTGAGTTTTGAAATGGCTGCGATGGTCAACAAGTCAAGCAGGAAAGCTGAGGGCTCAGTGTGCACGGGCTCGGAGACCTGGGCCCCGGGTAGAACTCAAACAGTGGGTTGGGGCTTGAGGCAGGGCGGGACCATAGAGCTTGGGTGCCAGGCTGTGATGGGAAACCATGAAAGGGCGGTAAGCAGAAAAGTGACTCAGCCAGATTGCATCTTGGAAAGATCATTCTGGCTTTGGTTTAGAAGATGAATTTGGAAGAGATAAGACCAGAAGCAGAGAGGTGTTAGAAAGTTGATGAAATAGTCTTGGTTAGAAATGAGGCTGACCTGAACAAAGTCCGTGTCGGTGCAGATGGAAAGGAGAGAGACAGGTGTGAGAGCTGTTAAGTCAGTAGCATCAGCAGAACTTTGTGACCATTCAGCGTGGGCCTGGGATGGGATGCTAAGTCATCTAGAATGTCCCCAGAGTGCACCACTTTGGACCCAGGCCGCTTTGGTATCTCAGCTGGGTCACTTACTTCCTGTGGACCCTGGGCAAGCGACTTCACTTCCTTGCGCCTCAGTCTCTCCCTTCAGTCTCAAACTCTCTTGGTGAGTTATGTCACAGAGTTGTGAAAATCAGAGTTAATTATGCTTAGACCAGCACCTGATCATAGCCTACACAGCCCTCCAAAAAACGTCTGTGAGGATAGCACAGTTTAGGGAGACAGGGAACTCTTCCAGGTGTGTCTGTTTGTATGTAACCACTTACTCCCAACGGAGAAGGCAATGGCACCCCACTCCAGTACTCTTGCCTGGAAAATCCCATGGACGGAGGAGCCTGGTAGGCTGCAGTCCATGGGGTCGTTAAGAGTCAGACATGACTGAGTGACTTCCCTTTCACTTTTCACTTGCATGCATTGGAGAAGGAAATGGCAACCCACTCCAGTGTTCTTGCCTGGAGAATCCCAGGGACGGGGGAGCCTGGTGGGCTGCCATCTATGGGGTCACACAGAGCTGGATACGACTGAAACGACTTAGCAGCAGCAGCAGCAGTTACTCTCAAACTTAGTGGATTGAAATAACAATCATATTATTACGCCACATGGTTCTGGCAATTAATTGGGCTCAAATAAGCAGTTCTCACTTGGGGTCTCTTTTGTGATCACAGGGAGATGATGGCTGGGCTGGAATCAACTAAAGGGCCGTCACTCATGTGTCTGCTGCCTGAAAGACTCAGACAGCTGTCTTCTTTCTCTTGCTCTCGCTCTCCCTTTCTCTCTCTCCCACCCTCCCGTGTGGTCTCTCCAACAGGGCAGCTTCAGGGTAGCTGGACTTTTTGCATGGGATCTCAGGGCTTTAATTGAGTATCCCAAGAAGAGGTATCATCAGAAGCCACCCCTTTTCTAACCTGGCCCCAGGCTCCATGCCAGCTCACTTCTGCTGTATTTTCTTTATTAAGGCCATTACAGAGGCCTCCCCAGGCTTAAGGGAAGGGAACAAAGACTCCACCTCCTGATGGGATGAGTGTCAAATAACTAGTGGACCTACTTTAAAACCACGAGGTATCTAGGAAGAAAAGTGAGAAGTCTGCTGGGAGAAGGAAAGATAGGTTTATTTTTACCATATTGTGTCCCATGTTGAGGTATATCACTAGGTAGAGGTTCCCTGAAGGCCTGGAACTTGAGAGACAGAGTGAGCCAGGACACAGAGGTGGAAATTGAATCTGTAAGAGCAGATAGGATCACCTGGGAGAGTGGGCAGCCCACGAAGAGGTCAGAATACAGACTTCTTGGGAAACACTGATAACAGTGTGGAGGGGAATGTCCAGAAGTAGGGAGATGGAGAGCTTACTGAGCCTGTCTAAGCTCCTCCAAACATTCATCTGGTTTTATCCCTAGGAAATTGCAGTCTGCTAATTCTCTGAGTCACAGCATCCTCCTGGCAATAGAGGTATCTTTCTAGCCAGAATGTTCCCTTGGACCGCATAGAACATCATCTCCCCCATCCTACCAGGCAGCCACTGGCAGGATCTCTTGCCTTCCCTCCCTGCAAGGCCAGGCAGTGCGTGCAGGGTACCCAGCATTCTGATTGCTTCTGTGCTGTACATTTTTAGTATGGGGCAAGGAATTAGATCCTCTTCCCTCCTTCCAGTCCCGTGTTCTCCCTAAACTAAAAGAGTACTTAACCAGGTTGTTAGGAGAGTCACTTCTCTTCAACCCTCTAAAAATGTTTCTGAATTCAAGCCATGTCACTATTTGGCCTTCAGTTCCAGATCCTTTTAGAGAACCACATTGGTACTAGGGCTCACCCACTTCCCCTTTTGAGTTGCCACAAGGAAAAAGGAACTGACAAGGTTCCAAATCAGATATATCTGACTTCAGAGCTGAGCCCTTCACCCCAGGCATCCCTCCAAAAGACACCAGCCCTGGACACCGTGAACATCTGGACAGTTGAATACAACACAGGTCAACTGGTTCCTGCCAGATTGCACTCCTGTCTGGTTGGTTTAGTTTGAGCAAGCAAGTGAAGTAAGACAGGGCTTGCGATGGGGCTGTGGCAGTCAGGATGGCTTCTCTTGACCTCCTCCTTTCTCTGGGAAGCAGATGAATTAACAAATGCATTCATACTCTCACCCAAGCTCTGCAAGGAACCACCGTCATCATCCAGCCAAAACTTTCCCTGGCCCACGTCATGGATCTGGGATTCTCATTCTTCAGCCTTCTTTCTTTCCCACTCGTCATGGAGCTCCTTTTCCATCCCCCAAGTCTGGCATGGCTTCACTTTCCTTTCCAAGAACAGCCTCCTAACTATACTTATCTCCCTGTTCTAATCCATCCTACACATCTCAGCCCCTCCATACCTCAGCCAGCTTTATCACCAATCCAGGCCCAGCTTATGCAAACATGTTCAGTGGCTATTCATTGTCTCTACTAATAGCTAATCTTGGTATACTACTTTATAATGTAACACATGGTTTATCTCATTTAATCCTCACAGTGACCTGGTTTATATGAAGGGACCTAAGGGTCAGAGAAGTATAAATTCTCCTCCTTGGTATTCTAGGCCTTTTGTGGTATGCCCCAACTTAGGTTTCTCATCTCAGCTCTCTATAAACTACCTGTTGAGCACCAGCCAGACCATTGACCAAACACATTCTTATAACATCTTCATGGAGGGAGCTGTGCTTTGGGGTCAGACAGACCTGGTCTTGGGGCTGGCCATTTGACTGTAGGCAAGTTTTCTGACCTTCTTTGTATGAATTCACTGTGCTACACCATTTTATATAGGGGACTTAGATTTTGGTATCTGCAGGGGCTCCTGGAATCACTCCCCTTTAGTTAAACTAATACAAGGACAACTAGATTGTCTGTATTTTGAAGGCTTGTTAGAGTAGATGACTGTAAAGGTGATTAGGACAGAGGACTTGACGAGTATTAGTTTCTTCTTCCCCTGATTCTTCTGTCCTTGGGTGTTTCTCCCACTCCCCTTCTTCCTCAGTAGTACCTGCCTTTTGAATTCCTATTCTCATTTGAAAAGTGCATCTGAACCTCTCCCTTTCTTATTCCAGCCTGATGAGAATTTCAAGAAAGCTTTGAATTTCTGCAAACTCTGTAGACCATCAGACTCTCCTAGGCTGTCATCATTGTGCATGTGCTGTCCTGCCTACTAGAATGTAGGTTCTCAATGGCGGGGGGCAACATCCTCACTTTACCCTCTCTGCCTGTGGTGCAGAGAGAAGCTAGTCAGATAACACTTGCCAGATTCACTCAAGATCACCGGAGGCTGTATGAGATCATCATAATCATTTCCTGGTCCCTGTGGTGTTTACCTTCCTCGGATCACAGTTGGCTTTCCCTCTTGTGTTTTATCATGTTCCTGTACTGTCTTAAGTGGAAAAACCAGAATAAAAGATGACAACTTTAGAGGAAGTTCGCTTGAAGAGGCATTTGGTGCAACCTCACAGAGTTTAATGATTGTTTTTAAGCTTTTGTTAACATTTAAAAGTTGAGTGGTTTCACACAATGACCCAGATTCTTAGTTTTTCTAAGAAAAATGAAGAAGATGAGGCCACCCTAGACCCTCACTTTCATGTGACAGTGCTTGACTGGAGCTGTCAGGAGCCCCACAGGCCTACTTCTTGCACTTCTGCCCTGACTCTCGTCCTTGGATATTTACAATCTTTGATTTAAACTGTGAAAAATCATTAAAATATATTTAAACTCTAAGAACAGAGTAGTACCTCTTTTTTATTTTTATAGCAGGTGGCAAAGTTTCTGTTGTTTCCCAGAGTGGTGAAAAGGTTATTCTTTTATTAAATAGGTTTTGTAAGTGTCTTTGTGCTCTCCATCTGCAGACGTCTTCCATTATTTAGAATCTATGGTGATAGAGGCCTCAAGGCCCATTACAACACCAACCACCTGTCAATGCAGTGTGTGGCTTCTTTCAGATGAAAGAGCCATCACCTTCATTCTTTGCAACAGGAAAAAGTGAAAAATATCCGATTCCTCTGCTTTCACAGTCACCTTTTAACACTGATCCCTCTGCTCCCCAAAGAGAAAGGCAGAAGCAACAGGGAAGGTCCGCCTCCCTGAAGGGAGATAGAGAAGAGAACTCTCTCGCTTTATACTTTATCCCCTTTAACCCTTACCCCATGTTTCTGAGTCAACTATCATTCCTTGTCTGATGAGAAAACTAAGGCACAAAGAGGCAATTGTTTACCCTCTGTCCCAGAGCCAGGAAATAAATGTCGAGCAGAGTTTGGGCCCAGTTTGTATCTAACTTATGGTGCATTCTTCCTATTCTGTCTACCTTAGGATCTTCACCCTTTCTCACCATGTTTCTAAGACTGGTATTTGTATAATTTGTTAGTTGGAAGACAGTCAAGAGCTGAGTGAAATAAAACTTGAGCTTCTGCCCGCTTGAAATAAGTTTCTATTCAGCCCTCCAATGGGAGTGTGTCTTTAAGCCTCCTAACTTTCCACCATTAACAGCTCTATAATTTGAGTGGAAAGGAAATTGGAACAATAAAGAATAATAAGGTAACTACACTGTGAAATAGGATGCATGACTTTGGTTGAGAGCAAAGTGCTTCCTACATATATTTTCTCATTTGGTTCTCACAACATTGCTGATGTACCTTTGCTGAAGTGTATACTTCAAGCACTTCAATGAAGCAGCCACAATCAAAGACATTAAGTGACAGCTAAGTATGTGGTAGAAATGGAATTAAAATCTGGATTCATGACTCCTCTTTCCATTATACTCCTACTTGGTTCTTCCTTGTACCAGAGAGAGCCTAAGCTCATTTTAAAACCTCTGTTCTCTCTACTTTTGTTGCATCTATTATCTCTGTTGTTACTCAGTCACAGCTAACCCCAAGCCTTCCTGCAGTGGGTGGAGCTAAATCATCTGAATTTATTATTCCGCTTAACACTGGAAACCACATGATGTAGCTACTGTTGTTATATCTGTTTGACTGGTGAAGACACTACATATTAATGAGGTTAAATAGATTCCCTAAGGTCCTCCAACTAGTACCTGTTGGAGCAGACTCAACTGCAGATCTGGACGACACGTGGAAGTTTCCGAAGGGACTTGTATCTTCTCCTAGACTATAAACCACGTGAGGGCCAGAACCACAAGTGTATCCTCCCTAGAGTTTAGCAAACTGATGTTGTGCAGCCCGAACTCTAGTCAGATGAATTAGTGACCGCTAACTTTGATTTTTCTTTTCCTACAAAGATTGTCAGGTCATATTGTTCTCAAATTAATCCTGGTTTTCTGTTGGTGGTTTTGATTGATTTTTATACCCTGTAATTAAAAAATCAGCTCTCACACATCTCCTTTGTGGGCTATGAACTACAGTCTGTAATCACAACTTTTCTTTCAATTGATCATCTTCTTTCTGAGCTGTTAAATAAACATGTCTGGCATCACATGGGTTTTTAAATTGGTCTTTCCAGATGGTAAGGCCTTCAGATCTGATAATCTCATCCATATCATACTAAGTGAAAGCTTGAGCAAAATGCCACATCTTTGGCAATCTTTTTTCTGATAGTATGATAACTAAAAGGAAAAAAAGAGTCTCCATGTGTTTTGTCTTCTCTTCCACCCCAGGGAAAAGTCATCAAATTGTCACCCAATCCAAATGGAAATGAATCACACTTAGTATCACCTGCCTTTCTCTTTTTTTTTGTTGTTTTTTAAATCAATTCACTTTGAGAGTATGTATATGCTTTTTCTAATTGAGGTAAACTTCATTTAACATAAAAGTTACATTTAAGGTATACCATTTAGTGGTTTTTAGCATATTCAGTGTGTTGTCCAGCCATCACCACTGTCTAATTTCAGAACGCTTTCAATCACACCCCCCAGAAATCTCATACCTATTAGCACTCAGTCCCTATCACTCACCCCCATCCTACGGCAGCCACTAATCTGCTTTCTGTCTCTTGCTTATTCTGGACATTTCATGTGAATGGAATCATACCGTTTGTGGCCTTTTGTGTCTGGATTCTTTCACTGAGCTTAAAGTTTTCAAGGTTCATCCATGCTATGGCATGTATTAGTACGTCATGCTTTTTTGTAGCTGAATAATGTTCCAGGGTATGAACACACTACATTTTGTTCATCCAGTATTAAGTTAATAGATAGTTATTGTTTTTCATTTCTTGGCTATTATGATTAATGTTGCTATGAATGTTTCATGTACGAGTTCTTTTGCAAAGATATGTTTCCAATTTCCTTCTACCTAGGAGAATTGCCTACGTCAGCTGTAACACTGCTGGGTCATATGGTAACAGTACGTTTAACTTTCTGAGGAACTGTAAAATAGTTTTCCATGGGGGCTGTACCATTTTACATTCATACAATGTGAGAGAGTTCTTGTTTCTTCACGTCTTCACCAATGTATGTTATTTTCTGTTTGCTTTTTATAACCATTCTAACAAATGTTTTTCTTTATGGTTTTGATTTATAGTTCCCTAATGAGTAATGATGTTGAACATCTTTTCATGTGCTTATTGTTCATCTGTATATTTTTCTTTGGAGAAATATCTATTTAAATCTTTTGCCCATTTTTAAAAATTGAGGTTGCCTTTTTATTCTTGAGTTGTAACAGTTCTTTATATATCCCAGGTAATAGATCCTTACCAGATACATAATTTGCATATCTGCCTTTCTCTTTTTTAAATTTTTATTTTATTTTTTTGGCTGTGCTGGGTCTTTGTTTCTGCACACAGGCTTTCTCTAGTTGTGGTTCGCAGGCACCAGGATGTGGGCTTCGGTAGTTGTGGCACATGGGCTTAGTTGCCCCGCAGTATGTGGAAGCTTCCTGGACCGGGGATCGAACCCATGTGCCCTGCATTGGCAAGCAGATTCTTAACCACTGGACCACCAGGGAAGTCCCACATATCAACCTTTCTTGACCTGATTATAAAGCAAAAGTTTTCAAGAACATTTGTATTTTGTTTTCATATTGTGAAGTTCGGTGGTCTCTACCAGGCCATACCTCATTTTTACCTGTTAGTATTTGGAAGGCCACCAGAACTCTCCTGAGAAATGAGGATTGGGGTGGGAGAGAAGCACTTTGTTCTCTGTGGGTTTTGCCATTGGGGTCATGCATTAATCCCCCTTCTGCCTTGAGGAAAGCCATGGTTGCCATAATGGAAGGTTCCCTGGAGCTGAGGATGCATGTAGGGGCAGAAGCTTGAGGGTTTAATGGCATTTTTATCCGTAAAAATGGACCTATTGTTTCTGCTTTAGACTCAGGTTGTCTTTTGCTCTCAAAGGAAAACTCAAGGGCAGATGAGCCCCCATCCCCCCAGCAGCCATCATTAGGGCTCTTGTAGTCAAGATGAGTTCGCCAGTGTGAGCTGGCTTCATAGGAAGCTTTTCCTCCAGAGGTGAAGAAGGTGGCTAAGTGAGAGACCAGGAGTCGGCAGGAACAGTTTTGCGTGTTCAGGGCCTTTACACGGGAGCAGCTCCCCCTGCGCGTGTGTTGTCGGAGCCAGCGCTCACGGTGCTGGGCTTGAGGCCGGCAGCAGCGCCCTCCCGCTCTGTCCGGTTGGATTCTGCGGGCTCCTACCTGCAGTTCTACCCGTTACTGAAGGTCCCGTGGAGGGTCCTGCCAGGCTCACTTACCTCCTTGTCACTCAAGGCATGCAGCCTGCCTTCTGACAAAATCCCCGGGTGAGTGTACGCTCATTGAAGTTGAAGAAAAGCAGGTCTCCAGCTCACATGGTTCCTCTGTCTCTGTCTGAACAGCCCTCCCCCTCCATTCCGCGGCTCCATGGGTAGGCCTGTGGGATCTTGATGCAGCGGTACTGGCTGCGGCTTCCTTTCCTTGCTGGATGAAGAAAGATAAGTAGCTTTTCCCTGAAGTGCTCTCAGACTTGTAAACATCTCCACAGAAATCCTGGAATAGTTCTCTATCTGTGTTTATCTTGAGCCTTCTTCACTCTTCCCCTCCGTCTGCCCTGCCTTCCCGTGTGTTCCCAAGCCCCAGCTCCCACCTTGCATCCTTAGTCCTTTGGCCACCTGGACACCCCCTCTGCTGAGTTGCATCTGTGGTTGGCCCTCTTTAGACTTCGTGCTTCTTGAGGGAAAGGGTCTTATACCGTCCATTTTTATATCTTTACTACCACCACTGGACCTAACATCCCTTGGACAGTACATATTTGCAGAATTTAATTAGGTGATTGCAATCACAATAAAAATTAGTTTGGAAGAATCAAGAATTTCAAATGCCTTTTCTTCTGATGCTACCCAGATCCTGAGACTTTTATTTCAGTGATGTCCCGTGCTAGTGAAATGAACAGACATTACATTCAGTGCATTTCATGGGTTCTTTAGGTGTCATTATTTTAACCCTAAAGTTTTTTTTCATTTATAAGATAAAAGGAAATATTTCACTACCAAAATAAACACTGTAGCCTAAGGGAATAACTTTGTAAATTTAGTCACACTAAAAATATGTTATGTGATTCTCTCCCCTCAACCCCTGACCCTACTGCTTTGAGCTCTGTGCCGTGACTCACCTATGACAGCCACAACCATTTTGAGGATTTCATGAGAAAACCTAGGAGTATATAACCTAGAATAATAGTTAACATTTTTTGAATACTTATATGAACCAGGCACTGTTTACTCTGAGCACGTTTTATATAGTCTCATTTTTAAATCTCCCAATGACTCTGAGATTGATAATTTACTAGGCCCACTGTTACAGGTGGGGAAACAGAGGCACAGGCAGCATGATCAGTATTTTGCCTGAAATTCCACAGCTAATAAAATGGTGACTCCAGGATTTGAACACAGATAGTCTGACTACAAAGCCTGCCTCCGAAACAGTTGGTGCTGAGTTAGTTTCTTCCCTCAAAATGTCTCTTGTGATTTAATATGCCTTATTTCCCCAGTGGCTTAGACGGTAAAGAATCTGCCTTCAGTGCTGGAGTCCCGGGTCTGATCCCTGGGTTGGGAAGATTCCCTGGAGAAGGAAATGGCTACCCACTCCACTATTCTTGCTTAGAGGATTCCATGAACAGAGGAGCCTGGTGGGCTACAGCCCATGGGGTCCCAAAGAGTCAGACATGACTGAGAGACTAACGTGCATTTCATCATGTAAAGGCCCCCTGGTTATGCATTACTCTTATCTCCATTTCCCACTTTCCAGTGTATTGCAGGAATAAGTGGTCTGTAAACGAGTTTTGGTTAATTGATCTCACAAGATTACATAGGAGTTCTTGGAAGGGCAATAATTGTTTTAGTATCAGTATATCAGGTCTTTAGTATAGCAAGAACTTTACTGTATTTGGTGGGACTTTCAACTTTAATCCCCACTCACTCCTTTATCCATCTTAAAATAGACATATTGGAAAGGGTAAGGAATAAATAATTGATGGTGCTGTAGCATCTAGTAATATGGTAGTTGAGCTAGTGTGGATGAATCCTACCATCCCGAACACACAGAAATATAATACCCTTCTCCAAATTAATGTGTAACCCAAACTCAAAAGAAAGAAAGAAAAATTCCCATGTACCAGAAATAAAAGGGAACACAAAGCCTGAAGTGTAAACAAAACCTGATAGTAAGGTCTGAAGCCAATTATAGCCCTTAGTGATGGGGGATAGGGGTTCTAATATCCACATAGAGAAGAGATAAGATCTTGGCCCATACAGGTGAAGGAGCTAGTATCATTCCTCTTCATAAAGCCTAAAACCTCAAAATTTGGCCCCACCCTTGGAAAGAACAGGCTTCCCTTGTGGCTCAGCTGGTAAAGAATCTGCCTGCAATGTGGGAGACTTGGATTCCATCCCTGGGTTGGGAAGATCTCCTGGAGAAGGGAAAGGCTACCCACTCCAGCATTCTGGCCTAGAGAATTCCACAGACTGTATAGTCCATGTTGTCGCAAAGAGTCGGACACAACTGAGTGACTTTCACTTCACTTCGCTTGGAAAGAAGACCAGAAAAATTTTACCCTGTGACCCAGGGAAACCTCAAGAAAGCTGCCTTCTGCCCACGTCTAAGAGTAAAGAGGAAGAGAGGCACCCATGAGAAAATTAAAACTCAGACATATACTTACCTGGTTGTGTAATCTAAATTTACACCAGCACAGAATATAGGACTTTCCTCATGACCTTAAAACTCCTAAACTCCCAGGAGAAACAGGTATCCTATTATGTATAGGGACAATTTCACAACCATAGAAAGCCAACCTCCTTCCCAAAAGACAAATCTACAATCAAAAATTACAAATCACACAAGGAAATGACATAAGCAAGAGAATACAAAAACTGGACCTGATGTAACAGTCTGAAAGAGTATGTAGTAAATATGTTTAACATGATTAAAAAAGAAACAGATGGAAGAGAAACTAGGAAACAGAAAAATGATACTGTGAAAAGGATACAGTAACTTCCAGAAATGAAACTTAGAGACAATGGAATTGAAAACTGAGTGGGGGAGTTCCCTGGTTTGCAGGGGTTAATAGTCACCCGCCTTTGCTCCGCCATGAGAAAATCACCATGGGAAAAGAATAAAAGCAAAATATAGCAATACAGCATAACCCAAGTGAAAATACATTGGGCTGATTAGTTGGGGTCGTCATACCCTGCTAAGCTAAGGAAAAACATAGTGTGGACTTTGGAATGCTGGGTCAGCGCAAGTTCAGAACACTGCTTGTGCACACACTAAGATGTTTTCCCAAGGCATATGCAGATCTGTGACCTCCAGCTAGGTGATAGCCCTTGTACAAGAAAATAACAAAGATAGTTTAAAGTAATCAATAAAATGGGATACATGACTAAGGGACACAGGAGGCTGAATTCAGTGTAGCACACAGATACTTCCTGCTTGACAAGACACTAGATTAAAGTGACGCGGCTCCGAGGAACAGGGCTCTTGAGCCAAGAGGTCCTGAGTCCCCTGATCCCATCTTTAAAACTTTAATTCTGTCTCTAGTTTCTTTTTCCCAAACTGTACGTCGACTGCTTTCGATCCCTACCTGCTGCGCTGGGTGCAGCACTGGTGGCCGAGTGCTTAGGATTCCAGGCTTTCACTGCTGTGTCCTGAGTTCAGTCCATGGTTGGCAAAATGAGATATAGGACCCCCAGATGAACTGCTTGGCCAACTCAGTAGCATATGAGAAATGAAAACAATTTCACTTTACATATATTTGAGTTGATGAGATTGTGGGTAAATTTTTAACACTTTTGATTTCCAGTAGAGTTGTTAGAATATTGCTTATGCAGTAACTATATTTTTTAAGGCCTAAAAATAAAAGGTTTACAGACACAGGGGTATCTGTGTTTTGTGTCAGAGTTCATGTAAAGAGCTTATATTGTTGAAGCTCCTCAGCTCCAAAGGAAAAGATGAGAAAAGGGGGCAGGTGTATTTCAGTGGAAGTATAGGATAGAGAAACCGTCCTCCTATCTATTCAGAGTATGCATGTTGTTGTTGTTTAGTCACTAAGTCCAACTCTTTTGCGACCTCATGGACTGTAGCCCGCCAGTCTCCTCTGTCCATGGGATTTCCCAGGCAAGAATACTGGATTGGGTTGCCATTTTCTTCTCCAGGAGATCTTCCCAACCCAGGGATAGAACCTGCATCTCCTGCCTTGACAGGCATGTTCCTTACCACTGGGCCGCCAGGGAAGCTCAGTATATGCCAAGCCATTTGTTAGGAACTTTATTCATCCCATACTTTTTATTTTCTGGTTATCAACACTCAGATTAGCTCCTGAGGGGCTTAATCTCGTGCTTAAAATAGTACATAACATGACAGCATGGCTAGATAACTATTTCAGTGGTAATTAAAAATGTATTTTCCTTTGCCAATAGTTCTTATTTAATCTAGACAGGTTCAATCTGTGAACCAGAGAACTATTCTGGGGCTTTGATTAAAAACCACAGAAGATTTTAATCTCTTTTCTGCAAATACCCCAAAACAGGAACAATGCTGTTTTTATAAATCTGAATCAAATGCAATTCAGGTACTATCCCCAGATTAATTTTTATAGTTATAAAGAACATATGTGCATAAGAACAAAGATTGGGTGGTGCCCCTGGGAAGCAAGAAAAGAGAGCATGAAGTCCCTGTGAACTCTGGGTGGTATCTTTCAGTTGACGTTTCAGAGGCCACACTGGCTTCCCTAAGGACTCTCTTGGCTGGGAGTGGATTTCCACAAGTGCCTTTGATTGTGGACAAATCAGGCTTCACAGTCACTGATTCAGCTGCCAGATCCTGGACTGAGGATGAGAGGCCCTCCTTCCGCCCCTGCTCGCCACCCAGGCAGTGCATGTTTCCGGAAGACCAGCACAGGGCCGGCGCCTCATGCCCTCAGCCCCAGCTGCCCCCTGCCCCTCCCCCCTCACCACACTCTGATGCCTGGCAGCTCTAGCAAACTGCTCCCATTCTTTGTTGGAAGGGCCGTGGTGAGATTGTGCTTCTTTTTGTTTTGTTTGTTTAAAATTAAAATTAGTGATTTTCTTCTGCTGGACAGTATTTAATAGAGCAGGATGTTGAGTTATCTGCTAGAATGCAGTACTAAAAAAAACCACATGCATAAGAACAAAGTTTGGGTAGGACCTGGAAAATGGTGAGGGGAAAGGAGTGGATAGGTTGGTTCAATTAATTATTTATGACCTTTTATTTTGATCTCCAGAATTCTTTCGTAAACAATATTTTTTAAATAAACTTTGCAGGAAAACAAATCACCCCATTACCTCCAAAATAGGGCTACTGGACTGGCAATTGTTGTTTGAGACAACATAGGCATGAAGCAATGACATCCTGTGTATCTTTTCTATTTAAAAAAACAACATTAATTTTGTCTGTGCTGGGTCTTTGTTGCTGCACGTGGGCTTTCTCTCGTTGTGGTCCATGGGCTTCTCACTGCGGTGGCTTCTCTTGTTGGCAGAGCACGGGTTCTAAGGTGTACAGGTTCGGTAGTTGTAGTGTGTGGACTTGCTCTGCAGCATGTGGGATCTTCTTGGACAAGGAGTGGAACCCATCACCCCTGCATTGGCAGGCAGATTCTTAACCACTGGACAACCAGAGAAGTCCGTATCTTCTAAGTTTAAGGTTTTAAACCAAAGAAAGAAATTTCTAGCTATGGTCTTGTTTTTCTCCCTAGTTTCTCCCTTCCTTGTTTTACCAATGTATTTACATTTCATGTAAAAAACATGGCCAGCTCTCCAGGAGCCAATGATCTGGTTTTATGATCCTATTTTTTAAAATTGAGGACACTAAGTCTCAGAGATGATCACAGCATCTTGGCCCTCTAAAGGCACCTTTGAAGGCAGCCCTTTTGCCCTACCTCCAATCCCACCACTCAGCAATAGGAGAAGTTAAAGTCATGACCCAAGTTATGTACTTTGTAGGTGGTGGAACCAGAACTCGAGTGTGCTCTTCCACCATATACTTCCCAACCATCTTAGTACCTGCTTGGGATCTTCCTGCCTGTGTGGGGAAAAGCAGCCCAAGAATGAGTTCCTGGTAATTAAAGGGCTAAAGCCATCTAGATAACAAATGTACCTTTGGGCTTACTTCCTGGACCTGCTGAAGGCCTCTGTATAGATATGCCATTCAGGAAGGCTCTTGAGCTTCATCTTCCCTGGTTCTGGGAGTGGCCCTACCATGTGCATCTGACCTGTGTACCCCTGGGTGGGCACTTAATCTCAGCAGCCCTTGGCTACGGATAAACCTCTCCATGTTCCTTCATCCATTCCAAGATTCTGACTCTGGAAAAGGGTAGGGAAGGATGTGCACTGTGAAATCCTGGCTGCTTCTTGGAACCTGGCAAATCTTCCAGTGATTTTTCTCTTATCATGAATCTCATTTTTCCAAATGTGTTTGAGACCAAGGTGTAGCACATCCCTTCACAAATGTTAACTCCTGGCTGAGGTCATTCACCAGTATTTTTTTGTTCTTGAGGGTCCTGGGATGACATCTCTGGCCCAGAGAGAATCTCCCAACTGCTTCTCCAAGTCTTGGTTGGTGTTTGTATTCTCCTTTCAGTCAACAAATATCAGAATATAATTTGTGATACTTAACTTCAAGAACAAACTTGATAGAAAGCTTTCATTACTAAATACAGTAACTTATTCTTTGTGCTTGTCACCTTTGATTGCTTTTAAATGACTCCTTGTAGAGACTCTTTTATCTCTACCATTAGAAACCCATATCTGGTTAAAGGCTGAAAAATAGCAAGTATATTTCTTTCTAACTGCCTTGCATTCACTTGGGGTGGAGATGATTAGAGGCACAGTTAATCGTTGGTAATATAAACTCTAAGATCGGAGCACATGGGTTCTTTTGCTACCCAACAGAGTGCTTTTGTGGCTGGTTTTTAAGCACAAACACATCTTTATTTTTACATAAAGAGCTTTCTTTGACATACAAGCCAAAATTTTACTTGAAGCAACCTGAATACTAAGAGAGTATCTGGTTTTTCTGTTTGTTTGTTTAAAGCACTGAGCATCACAGAGCATCCTTACAGAACAATATATTTACGTTCCATATAAAACAGCTGAACACAGGTAATTAAGTAGTAAGCACAACATGCTTTTAATATTTGCTTAAAATATTTTGAATCCTTGGTGTTCTTAACCATTCTGGAGTCTCTAACCCTGAAGTTTTGAAATCTGGACCAAAAAGGATCAAAAATACAGAGTTTTTTGTGTTTGTTTGCTTTAACTGCAATTTCACAAATGTTTACATGTATATTTTTGCTCCAAAAATAATTTAAAATGGCTGATCAGAAATCCATTCAGTAATGTATGTACAAAATAGAGATCAAGGCAAAGGTGGAATATGTAGGAAAATAAAAGCTAAAGATAAGATTACTTATCTACTGTAACTTATAAATGTTTCATATAAGGTTACTTATGGCCTTCCCTGGTGGCTCAGATGATAAAGACTCCGCCTGCAATGTGGGAGACCTGGGTTCAATCTCTGGGTTGGGAAGATCTCCTGGAGAAGGGCATGGCAGCCCACTCGAGTATAGTTGCCTGGAGAATCCCCATGGACAGAGGAGCCTGGCAGGCTAGTCCGTGGGATCGCAAAGAGTCAGACACAACTGAGCGACTAAGCACAGCACAGCGGGCATGAGACATATACCCGAATTTAAGTGAAAACTCTACTATTGATTATAATTCACATCTCTTCATTTGCTCTAGTGTTCTTAACTGTACCCAAATAACTCTAAATTTTCACATACTAATTATCTGCATTTGCAAATTAACATATCCAGTTATATCCTTCCTGAATGTTCCTGCCCTCTAGTCATTTTACTTCCAATTAGCATGTCATCCATCAGAGGTTGATTAAGAAAAAAAGATGTGTGAGTCATCCCAACCCATGTTCTTTCTTGATTAATAGAAGGTAGTAGGGAGTGACAGTTGATGGGAATAGGATGGAGTAGGGCAATTGGATGTTCTTAGAACTGTTTGGAAGAAGATAAAGAAGAAATACTTAAAATTTGTGATTTTTAGTTGTCAGAGTCATCTCACAAGTGAAAGAATTCATTTTGACATTGTATTAAGGCAAGCTTTCAGAGAATGCATACTGTCTCTTAATATTGAACATTTCCCTAATATATTTAAAATAGATAACCAACCTACCATATAGCACAGGAAACTATACTCAATGTCTTGTAATAACCTATAAGGGAAAGTAATCTGAAAAATATGTATAACTGAATCATTTTGCTGTGAAACTAACACATTATAAATCAACTCTACTTCAATAAAAAGAGAAGAGTATTACTAAAGTTTTATTAAAAGAATATGAGAAAAATATGAACTGATATGTAAAGTATAAAATATGTAAAATATCTATAGATAGACAATAAAAGTGGTGTGTAAAACAATTGTTATATTGGGCTAAGATTGAACTTTTTTACTTTGTTTTTCTTCTCACAGTATTCTTTGATGCTTTGTCATGATAATATAATTGAAGGGGAAGAAAGGAGATGAAAAAAGCTTTCACATGAATTTACTTTTTTACAGATTTACTCATTACCTTTTAAAATGCGATTTGTTTTTTAAGTCTATTATTTGCCGACTCAAGGGAGATCATCAAAATTATTTATCCTGCCACTAAAAATTGTACGTGGGGGATATTTTTTCATAGAAATTTATACAAAAAAATTCTAATGTTGTTCCTTTCTTCTTCCCAATCATTGTTTTTCTTAGGGATTGTTATAGGAGTCTTGGTTCGAGAATACAGCAAGCTATCTAACCTGGAGAAATTCTACTTTTCCTTTCCTGGAGAAATTCTGATGAGAATGCTGAAACTTGTCATTTTACCATTAATTGTATCCAGCATGATTACAGGTACCTTTAGAAAACTGATGTTCTCTGTGATTATTTAAGGAGCCATCTAATCACCTGAGTTTTCTTTTCTTATTAAGGAAAAAATCAAAATGCATCTAATATACCATACACACACATGTACCTCCCTTGGAAAGTATATATTTGCTTGAGTGAACTATTTCATTATTCACAAAGTGGCATTGCTCTGCCTGTAGCACTGTCAACCACAGCTCAGATCTTCGTTTGACCAGCTGTAGAATGTCTTGTGAGGAAGGAAAAAAAAAAAGCGTATTTGGTCACTGCCATGTCAGCCAGCATCCTCAGGCAAAATGTGGTTGTCAGTTTGGATCATGTTTTCTGTAGTTGACTCATTTCTCTCTCAGCTGCAGCCATCCTGCCTCTACCCTTTCAGCCTGCAGGGTCCTCTGTCCCCTCCTCTCACTCACTTCCACTCCTCCACAGAACTCAGAACCTACTACATACCTGCCCTGGAAGTCTGCCCAGGGGCCAGCAGTCACGTGCTGTGGGAAAGGTTTAATGAAGGTTGGTACCACATTTCAAAAGCCTAGTGTTTTTAAACCTGAACTTGTGACATACTTGAATTTGGAAATGCTTTTTCCCTTATGAATTGTTATGTTGCAGAGTATCTTTATAGCACACACTCCCTTATGTAGGTAGAGATTAATTGGCTTTATAAAAATGTCATTTGTCTGGGTATGGTTAGCTCCTCTGTGCCTTCCGTACTTTCTTGTCTTTTCCTCATTCTGGCAGTAGGTAAAATGCAGCAATTGCTAGTGTTGCCAACTTGAAAATCACAGTTTTATATAACCATGCAATTAGGGTTCTTGACATATCCTCTTCTAGAACATTTTTCTCCTCTGCCACTAAAGAGATGTAGGACTGATCTCTGTAGAGTACTGGACATTGGCTGGGGGAAGGGTGGATAGGTGTCAGGGTCTGCTGCTTTCAGCAACTGCATTGCTTCAGCTGTAGATTTAGCCATTGAACTTTTGAAGTGCCAAACTCCAGTCAGACCAGAGTCCATTGGAAGCCTAGTTCTTAAGTGGTCTTGGTGTTCTTGGCTTATTACAGACCTAAAGAGAATATAATTATGTTTTGAAATGCCTGGCTTCTTTTAGGGCCTGCAGCCAGAGGGCCAAATCAGCAGACCAGTCATTTGTACCATATATTATAAACTTCAAATTATTGGAGGCATTTAAAATTTGGAAGACTTCATGTAAACATCCATATTTCTGGCTTCTTCTGAAAGAAATTAAGATAAGGAAACACTGGGGCCAGTTCCCCACACACCACAGTGGTTTGGAGCTGAGAAACAGCTCCTGTGTTTAGTTGGTGCAAATGCATATGAGATGTCACAGTTCCTGCCACTCCCTAGTGCCTGATACTTCATCCACGTCACTCATTCACATTACCTGCCTTCTCCTGTGGAGATGGTTATTCTCTAAACCCTTGGAATTTTCTCCATATCAAAGAGTTGTAATCTTTTCTTTGGGTAACATGATGAAAGCTTTGGACTCTCTCCCAAGAAAAATTTTCAAAGTTGTACATGTGTACTGTGTTTTGCATGCAGTTGCACAAAGGTTCATAAATTACTTTGTGATTGATACTTACATCTATGGAGGAAGGTATGGAAAGTTGATCCAGATTAGGCAGCAAATCCAAAACCCATGCAGTGAGCCAGATTTTATAAGAAAAGGTAACAATACTGTGTGAATATACTAGTTGGATAATATTAGATGTTGAAAATTTGTATTTGGCATTTGATAACAAGTAAGATTTTTGCAGTCTGTTTTGAGTGCTAGCTCAGCCTTGCAAATAATCTAGGAAAATAATTTGCATTCCACTTGCATGGCCAAGCTGCTTTTTGAAGGTGGAGCACAGATCTGGAAATTTTTACACTTTTCCCTCACAAATCCCCACAGTTAAACACTACCCATCCTTTTGACATAAAGTGATAAAATGGTCAAAGATTCAAAGGACATGAACAAAGCAGGAATGGGTACAATGATGATAATTTGTTATTTAAGTTTTCAGATTAAAAGGAAAAAATAATAACAGTACTAGGCAAGGTTATGGGAAAACAGGCTCAATCACTCTTTCAGTTACTGTATAATTTGAACAAACTTTTTGGGGGAAAGTTTGGAACATGTTCTGATCTTTCCACCTTGCATTTCTAGTCTGATGAATTTAGCATAAATCATCAGAGACAGATTCAAAGATTTAGGTACAAGGGTGTTGATGGTAATATTTGTTTGTATAATGGTGATAAATTATAAGAAATCTGAATGTATGTTATACCCAGAAGTTAGGATTCTATGGACCTATTAAAAACTTTGTTTTGGAAACATATTTAATGAAGGTGGAAAATGTTCCTGTTATAAAGTAGGAGGATAAAATAAATTATAAGATGTGTACAATCCAAATTTTATTAAAATTTATATACATTTTTAAAAGTTAGGACCAAAACCAAATGGCTAACAATGATTAGATTCAGTTAGTAAGAAAAAATGATCACTGAGCTTTCCTTTATGTTTTCAAGGCAAACACACATTATTTTTGTGTTTTTTTGTTTTGTATTTTCTTTCTTCTTTTTTCCTTCCTTCCCTGCCCTCCCTTTCTTTCCTTCCTTCCTTCTTCCCTTCACTCCTTCTGGAAGAAGTAGGTGGGATGGATTCTGCTCTGTACCCCTCCAGCCTTGCCTCTGGCAGTCTCCCTGCCCTCTGCTCCCCAGCTCTGCCCCCCGCCCCTGAGCTCACACCTTTACCTGGTGTGCGGTCCTTCCCCCAAACCCTGCAGTGACCCTCAGCCTCCCAACCCAGCACAGAGCCAGGAGGGTGAAGCAGAAGATGGCTGTGGAAAATATACAGGAAGAGCAGCTTTCAAGTTTCAAAAGCCTTTATAAATCCAGCAGATCAAGAGCTTATTTCATACATTTATTAGGACAAAGGAGAATACATGTTGGAAGCAGGGGAGAGCTGAGTGAGTGCCCCTAAGGATACATAAATTAGTGGCAGAGAGATGAATAATCTGTACTTACGCCTAAGTACAGAGAGATCTTGCCAAATTAACAAAGTAACAAAACCTCTGCCATCAAAGCCTCTGCTGACATAAAACTACTTTATAGCTTTTTTTTTTTAAACAGGGAGAATCTCTTCATGTGATAAGCCATCACGTTAATCAAGGAAATTTGAATATAGACTGGTTATTAGATGGTATCAAGAAATTTTTGAGGGACTTCCCCGGCAGTCCAGTGGTTAAGTCTCCGTGCTGCCAATGGAGGGGCCTCGGGTATGATCCCTGGTCTGGGAACTAATCTCACGTGCTGTGTGGTGTGGCCAAAAATAAATAAATAAATGAAAGGTTTTAATTTAACAGCTTGTTATTCATAATTACAAATAAAATCTTTTAAAAAAAATTGTTGATAGTGCTAATAGTGGCATTTAATTATGTAAGAAACTGATCTTTTTTAAAAAGTGTATAGAATTATGTAGGGATGGAAATGACATAATGTCTGGAATTTGCTTTAACACACACAGAGAAGGCATAGTGGACATCATCTCAAGGCATTTTTAGAGGCAGATAGTTTAGGCACTAGTAGAATCCTACCCTTAATTTACATCCTGAAGGAAACACCCATGCCACATGCAGAATATCTGCATTTAGACCCCATGAGCATTAAGGTCTGTAAGCTGTATTTGTATCCCACCGCCAGCGAAATAGCAGGGGAAATGGCTTATGAACATGCCTGAGAAGTGT